>NC_092588.1:54366184-54678157 GCF_047663525.1 Anas platyrhynchos | reverse complement strand
AAGGATGTCTTCAAAATAGGGCTTGTTGTGTCTTATCTGAGTCACAGACATTGCTTTGGCTTTCTGCATGGGGGTCAGTCCTACAAAGTCATCACTAGAACAGGCTGAAATGTTTTGTATTGTTTTTACAGAATAATGCCTGCGGAGAAGGGGAAGTAAAATATTTGTTTCTTCCAAAAAATCAAGGTATTTTTCAATGACACACACTGTTTCTGTTTTCTCTTTTCATATTTTTTTCAGTTTCTACATTTTGTGCATGTCTTTGCTTCCCATCTTTTGCAAAATTCCCATGGGTACATAGAAATTAAAGAGTTAAATGAAAGGCAGAATTCACTTTCTGTTGTGCTTCCAGCAGTCATTTTCCTTATCTGAGTCAACATTTTCTTTTCCAGGATACTAGTTAATTCTTCTAATATGGGAGTAATTTTCCTGAAAACAACAAAACAAAACAAAAAAACCCGCAAACTTTAACAACAGAAAATGTAACTGGATCAGCCCAGTGCAGCTATGTGCAGTGATAGCCAGACCGATGATGATGTAAAATCATCTTTTTCCTCTTCTGTTTGAAGACTGTGCATATTCAAGTCATACTTCATTGACAATCAATAAACAAGTTTTTACTGCTGTCAGCACTGCAGAGCCGATGCAGCGCTGAGAGGGAGCTGATAGCTGTACTGACTCAGCCTCTCTTCAGACAACACTCAATTCATTTCTGAGCACAGACTCTTTTTGACTGCTACACTGGGAGATCAAATAAGGAACCCCACTAACCTGCTTTCACAGATTTTTGTCATGTTTTCAGGTTCCTCGTCAGCCATTCCCACTTCTGATGTAAAAATAATCACAAGACGAGCTCAATAACTTCTCCTGCCTGACACAAGACCTTCCTGAAAGATGTCCAGTCTTGATCTGATGGCATCAAGCATTGGAGTATTCACCATTTCCCAGAGTAAAGCGTTCCAGTGACTAATCGCCTGTGCTGTTGGTAATTTGTTTCACTAACTTGGGATGATTTTAAAGCACATTTTTTCTGATTCCTCAGCCCAGCACAAAACCGAGCCAAATCATATGAAACAGCCCAGCTCCATCTGAAGGTGATTTCTGAAGATCCTGACTTGAAAGGATCTTCTCTTTCACACTGGAAATTTTGCATTTGCGGTAGAATTTATTATAAATCTTCAGCTGTTTTCCTAGCTGATTACACCTTCAGTTCAGGTCTAATTGCTTCTATTTTTTGCTCAGAGGCACAAAAATTGCATCAAGATAAGTATCCTAGGAATTGTTTAAAAGATCCTGGTGTGTATGGTCAGAGCTGCCCTACTTGCAGACAGAGATAATCTAGCTGTCATGGACTAATGAACTGTAACCTGGAATTCTGGTTGATCCTGTCACCCTTGGCCAAAATAGTCCAAGGAGGGACGTGACGCATGTTGAAATCTTGTTTTGAGAACTGGACATTCGGATATCTTCCAGGACTGCTCTCAAGGTTGTATTGTACTCGCATTAAAATTGTTTGGGAGAATTTAGAAAAACTTAACGATGGAGAACTGATGCCTGGGCTCTGCTGTGCACCAATTAGCAAAGGCAGAGGCAATTTATACCCCTTGCAGAGAATCTGCTTAGACCCAGGCTTCACTGCTACAGTGAATACTCTCTGGTTTTACTATTTACAGCCCTTTGACAGGGCGACTTTTTTGCTTAATGGTAGGCATATTCTTATGTTTCATTTCCTATTCCATTGTCTTTTGAATGGAATGTGGCAGATTTTAGTGCTTGTTTGGCTGAAAGAGTTGTTCTTTTCTTATTATTTATTTTTTAATAAGCATCTTCCATGTATTTTATTATTTCTTCCCCTGGGAAGCAACATTTGGAACCATCCAGGAAATAATATTTTAACAAGCATTAGGCTGCAGTCTCTGAGAGCACAGAGAGAAGCTGATGCAGGAGGGAGTGCATTTGGTAACAACACCTCCACTGTCCAGTTGTTCCTCCCCTGGAAGATGGATTCTCATGCTCCTCCAAATGCAAACCCAGGGAACTGTTAGTTCAAATCAAACAAACAGTCAGTGGAAGCACGAGGAGTCACTGCAAATGAGTGAAAACTGCATTTAAGCCTATATTCATACCTGTCAGCTCTGGCATATCACACAACACAGCAGAGGCATGCCGTGTTTCAATCAGACGCCACGTTTTGCCAGCTTGTGTTACGTGCTAGGAGCTCGCAGCTTCAGTGAAATGAGCTTGCAGTTCGGTAGGAAACGGCACCAGCGCCAGCTCTGGGGCTGTTTCCTGCCTCCTGTGGTTCTGTGTTTGTTGGCCTGCATGCCTTGTCAGGGAAGTTCGACAGGAGGAGGTATTTACCCGCTCTCCATAATGGGGCGAAAACATTTTAGCCAGTTAAACGGCTAAAACGGGTTTAGATGCGAGTGAAATAATTTTACAGGGCAGAAAAAAGGAGCTCTGATGAGCCTGGGAGAGGGCAGGTGACTACCAAGGGGTGCTCCACATGCTGGCACCTTGAGCCAGTTGCAGCCATCAGTCAGAAAACGAGAGAGAAAGCTGCAGAGAAGCAGCTTCAGCCTGTGGCTGTGCAGCTAAATGCTCAAATGCAGCTAAATGTGGCTGCGCAGCCTCCCAGGCAGGGCTGTCCTTCAGACCAGAGCAGCAGGGGGTACAGCACTGATGGGAGCATGGGTGGTGGGTGAGCCAAGCTGGTAGCTGCTTTTCTAGATGCTTGAGAGCTGCCTGCCCTGAAAAGTACCTGGGAAAACACAGTTTGTCATTGTATGATGGGGAAATCTAAAAACTGTGGAACGACTGATTGCGTCTTGCCAGACGTTTCAAAACAGGGGACCCAGGACCATGCCCAAAGGACTGACTTCTGACATCACAGTTACCAAATATAAGTGCCCTGGCAGCTGATGCTGATGAAAATAAAAGTAACTTGTTCGCCACCTCCAAATTGTGCAGCAACAAGGACAACACCGTCCTGTATTTCCTTAGTGAGCCTGGTGACTCTGACACCTGAGTGGAGGGTCACTTAGGGGCAAGACAAAGTTTATATGATAGGAAGAAAACTTTATTTAGCAATTGCACCAAAGCGGTGAATTCAGCAGTTCACCAAAGAGTCAAAATGAAGTTAATGCCTGAGCATGCCTCTCGGCTCCTTTTGAAGCTAGGCACAGGTAAGTAGGTCTGGAAAACACCCACACTAGTGGGACACGATCTCTACAGAGAGCTCGTGAACACAAACATGTGATCGTCATGCCAGTGGATCTGCTTTCAATAGATTTTTCCTGCTTACAGCTGAGCATCCACATTGACTGTGCATCTGCAGTAAACACAAAGCAAATCTCTCATTCAGATTTGCAAAGCACACACTGGTATTATGGATGCTGCACTATGCCCTCCTGCTTAAAGCACAATATGCTTTATCTCAAATGCTGCCCTGAGTTGTTGTAGGCAGATATGGAAAGGCGCAAATTTTCCTCCCTGTTTTTTTTTTTTTTAACTTAGAAATAAAATATGCCGCACCTTATTCCTAAGGTTTACATTTGATACCTGCCGAGTAAACACAGTGCAATGATGCCATTTCAGCAATTTAAAGGCCGTTATCGCAGGTACTGATTGCAGCTGATGATGTTATATGGCCTAGCAGTGCCTTGCTACATGCTCTTCCCTGGCCTTAAATTCTGCACATAGTTTGAATTGTTTTGTCCCCTTCTCTGTTAGGAAGGAATTGCATCTCGGAGCCTTCAAAGCATGCATTTCCTAACTGCTTCTGGCTGCTCCTAGAGAGCAGCTGCTGAGTCAGCCCTTCAGCTCTTTTGCTCTTAGTGGCATCTGTACCTCACGTGGCGCCTGCAGGTCTGTGCTGCTGCCACAGCACCGCTGCCCTGGGCTGCCTCGGCTGGCTCCGCAGCTGCGGGATGCTCACAGGGCCGGGGACCCCAGCCTGGAGGCACCCCACCTCTGGGTGTCAGGGGGTGCAGATGTAGACAAAGAGGGACACAAAAGGCTTGGGCATCCTCAGATACACCAGAAAGCCAGATATTTTCTCTCCATAAAGGAGAGTTTGTGCTGATCTTGCAGTGTCAGACAAGTGGATAAACTGCATGCTTTGGCTTTCCAAGCTGCAGCAGACCTTCTTGCAGGTTTAAGGCTGTGTATAGAAGGGGTTGTGCCTTTTAGGACAACTTGTAAAAGGTTTGTTACTCAGAGTGACCTCATCCTGCGGGAAGCCAAGGCTATCCTGCACTTCCAACTCTTGCTTTGCCGAACCTTTTGCATGAGTCCAAACTGGTGAAAGTGTTACACTGGAGTGGGAGTACATACAAATACAGTGCATCTTCTTACCTGTGTAAATGGGTCTGTGTGAAGGAGCAGTGGTGGTGAACTGTAAATGAGAGTTTATAGTCTATCATTTATTCATAGAAAACTTTATCACATTTCTCATTCAACATATATATATTTTTAAAGTCACATTTAAAATGTTCCATTTTAGCTTTTGAACATTCCATATTTTTTATGTTCCATAAGCTGTGTGCTAGTAGCAAACCTTGGGAGAAGCCTTCTTTACAATTTACTTTGACAGCACAATAAGTCTGTCTACAAGACTTTCCACTGCCCAGAGAGTTCACAATGGTGACCTTTTCAGGAAAAACAGCTAATAGTTCCTAATTTCAGGACAGAATCAATGGGTGCTCTGCATGATGATCCCTTTTCAATTTATAGCAGGCATGTTTTTATATTTTATTGAAATTCACATTAATGTCGGGAAAAGCAAAACAAAACAAAACAAAACAAAACCAACCACACTCACTTTTGTGAGCTCTTTTTGCCTCCAAATCCCTGGGGCTGAAAATCCATGTAATCAGTGACTGTTCACTTTAAAAATACTGCTTGAGGAGGAGGAGAACTAGATCCAAGAAAAGAACTCATTGCAAATAATTTATCTAGAGGGCCTGGCTTATTCTGCTTGTGAGCTGTCAGCAAACAAGTTACGGTACTTTTAAGAGCCTTTATTCAAAATTATCGTCTGTATGATTTTAAGAAACTTTGGTCTGTACAAATGTTCACAAATGTTTGCTTATATTCTACTGCTGATTCTTAGTACTGCAGATTATTATTCTTCTGCAGATCCAAAATTAGATCTCATTAGTCCAGCTAGATATTTATAGATGATTCTACCAAAACCAGGTTAGGAAAAACTAAATAACACTGCCTTGTTTTTATGCAATTGTCAGCATATGTGAATTAAAAATTGTCCTTCCACTAACAGTGTCTTACAATTTTTCCTGTGTTAGTATAGGCTTCTACTAATTAGCTATTTGTTAAGCTGTTAGCACTGAATACATGCAGAAGCCACAAGAAAAAGTGAACACAAGTAAACCCCCTTTTTATTTACTCAAGATAATTTTTAGGTACTACTCAGGCAGCTTGGGTGATAAAAATGAGGGCACATTGTTTCTGTACGATGTCATTCATGGATGCCTGGCACTGAAAAACTGACGTCTTATCATTGCTGTAAGTGTTCAGCCTGTTGTATCACTCGGTGGGCTGAACAATCTGACACGAACAGCAGGACAGGCAATGCTCAGGTCACTAAAGTCACTCTGCATGACCCATCAAGGAAGGAGAGCATCTGGTCTTGTAAATCAGATGTTTTAAAATCATACAAACTAGCAATTTCAATATTATGGACAATTAATGTATTAGTGATGTTGGAATTACTACAGTTATCCTTTGGGAAAATCCTACACCACAGGAATCACGAGTTTGGCCACATGAAGACAGATCCTCCAGACTTGGAAGTGGGCATTTCCTCCCTTCTAGTTAGAGAACCAGGTTTTGAGATCTCTATTTTTACTTGTCTGGATAAAAGGAATAACATGAATTCAGTGAAGACTTTTGGATCCACCACTTCATTTTTTCTGCCTAAGTGATGAATTTTGTTCTACGAGGATTGAAAGCCTCCAGTTTTTCATCTCTCGCTGAGAAATGTGGATTTCTAACTCCTTCACTATTTGGCCATGGTTTGGGTTCCAGGCCTGTCAGTCCCTCGACTGCAATCACATGGCATAAAAATGCGTTCAAAGAATGAGGGCTAGATTCTCAGACACTGGAAAAATTATAACTCCATTTGACCTCTGACTTTTGATACCTATTAAGCAGAATGCTGTCCTTAGTTACCCAGCTGTCTCTCTAAAATTGAGGGCTTGAAGGCCACGAAGTAACTCCTGTTATATAGGTAGAGTACAAAGCAATCCTCTACTGCAGAAGCAAGCTATCTTGCAGCCATGGATTTTCCATTACACACAATCATGTATGTAGGAGACCTGTTAAAAAACCCTCCCGACTTGCTTTTGATACAAATGACTTCAGTTTGCCTGGGAAAAGACAGTATCAGAGATGAGTGAAGCTTCCTGATTGAGCCTGGGGTGATTAATCAACAAACGAGCGAGTGGGAGGAAGGAGCCGAATGCTCTGGCACAACCCCACCGGGCTACCAAGACGAAGAATGGGGGGAAATGGCCAGTGAGCGACGGGGTTTCTGCCCACACCGTTGTACAGGGGATTTATGGAAAGGAGGTTTGAGGTACAGACAGGAAACGCTGAAGGACAAGAAGGAAAGATTACCCAATGCAGTCTGACTAATGGGTCTACGCTGCGGCACACACCAAGGATCAGCCTTGCGGAGGGGAAAAGGCTGACGTTTGGTATTTGCAAGCTTTGTGTTAGCAACTCAACTGGCCCCTCGTCACACGGCAGGGCTTGCTGGTCACGCAAGGGGGGACTTCTGCAAACAAAAGGGTCTGGAGCGGTGTCTGCACGTTTGGACGCTGTGAACAGCCTTATTTACATGGTCTTCTGTTGTTCGTATGGCTTGGTATACAGAGACCTAGAAAGAGACAAAACCAAATGTTACTGAAAGCAAGAAGAGAAAGTCTGGGGAATCTCAGGTGAGGTTAGGTCCCTGGACCTTCTGCCTTTGGGATTTGGGGCTTACCAAACTTGACTAAAAACTCACCACAAAGGTTTGCAAGAACTGCCAGATGCTGTGTGCTGCCCTCCCCTGTTGAGCTGGGCAAGCAGGCCTCACTGGTTTTACTGGTGCTACACTGGGAACACCCCACCAAGAATCCTCCTCCCCCAAAAAAACAACTGAAGAAAGGGAAGCAAGCTGTGTCCACCGGTGCGCCAGAGATGAGATATTTCACAGCCAGCCTTGCCTCGCTCAGACCTTTTGGGCTGCTCCAGAGAGTGCTGCTGGAGCCTGGGGCCTGTCGGCTGGGCTGGTGGGAGCACGGGATGGTGCCTGGCTCCCCGCTCGCTGCCTCATGCCCATGGCCAGGCCACCAGCCCTGCACCCACACCATGGCCCTCAGGGAGACCCTTGTGCTCTCCTGCCGGTGGTGATAGTCCTCATCCGAGACCGCTTTTTGCTTTGCCTGAGATCAAAGGCAGCGAGAATAAACATCTCCGTCTTCCCTCCTAACATATCCAGCCTAATATGCATGGTATTTTTATTGTGGAAGGGAGCGATTTGTAAGACGAAATGAAAATCTCCAGCGTGTCAGCTCATAGGAGCTAATGATGTTTATACAGACATACCACACTGATGGAATAGTCCCAACATCCCCTTCTGCGGCAGGAGGAGGGGGCGAAGAGGAAAAAGGGTGGGAGGGGTGGATGAAAAAAAAAAAAAAAAAAAAAGAAGGAGAAGAAAAAGAAGAAGAAGGAAAAAGAGAAAGGGAGAGACAGTGGGGAGAGGAGTGACCCGGGCTCCCCTCCCCCGGCTCTTTCCTGCAGCAACCTGTACTTGACCCTCCCGAGCCTGGCTCTGCTCAGCCTCCATCCCGCCCCGCCGGAGCCGCAGCGCTGATACCAGGCAGCTGATGCGCTGCCTCATCCAAAACACACACTTCGGGGAGGCGCACGCCCACTGCATACTTTGGGGGGGCCGCCAAGGCCTGGGCTAGGGGGGGCCAGGAGCCACCTTCCCCCTTCGCCCGCCCTGGACGGGATGTGCTGGGCTGCCGCTGTTTGCCAAGCACTACAAGTGTTGGGAGAAACTGGTCCACTTCAGGGTCAAAATATTTCAAATGCTTAGCAGGAAGAGAGGGAGGAGGCCAAAATTTTCAGGAGGAGAGGCCAGGCCGCCACACATCCCATCCACCAGCACGCCTCCATGACGCAGCCCCCGGGGCCTGCAGCCGCCAGGTTGACGTGTGTTTGGGTTGGGGGGCACTGCCCCTTGGGTTTTTCAGGGAAGGGCCCATCCCTTCACCCCTCTGCACACCCTAAGGGTGCCTTAGAGTTCCCTGGTGGGGGGACTGGCAGAGCCAGGCAGGCAGTCTCCAGAAGACCATATCTGTTTATAAGAGGCAAAGGAAAGAGAAGGTGAAAGGTCTCAGTGTTTTAGTGATATGCTCAAGTCAAATTTTCACCCTGACAAAGTCTTTTGGCCTTGCAGCTCTTTCTGATGCCTGCAAATGATACTTCTGTTCACGTGTGCTGGAAGCTGAAGTGGCCAAGTCCACCGACACGTGCTCTCTACCTACGCTGGCAGCATGCTTTTCTCTGTCTTTGCGCTTGGGAAGAATGGTTAAAGCCCATTTCCATGAGTCACAAATTCCACTGTTGAATATTTCTTTTAAAACGTTCGTGATGTACATGGTTTCCTTGAGTTTTGCACTGATTTCCCTGAGCAACCCCCTTTTTTTCTTCCTTTCTTTTCTTTTCTTTTCTTTTCTTTTTTTTTTTTTTTTTCTTTCCCCTTTTCTTTCTTGCCTGGTTGTTTCCTGAAGTGCAGACTTACTTTCAGCAACAGATCTGTGGGTTAGGCTGCTCCAGACTGACCCATTTCCTATGGAGCTCATTCAAAGCCCCTGGCTGGGTCAGGGCACCAATGGAAATTTCAGACCGTGCACAAAACAGAAAGGCTGCACTGGAAGCCAAAGTGACAATTAGTTTAATTTTAAAACAACACTGTGGGTAACACAGGAGAAATGAGGAAACTTTTTTCCTCTGGTCAACAGTGCTTTTTGATCCATGGATCCCCCAAGCAGCTCAGTTTGGAAGCCCCCACTGCTGCTCACAGACCCGCCTTTTGAATGGCACTGCTGATAGAGAAATTGATCCCAGAGCGGTTGGGGATGAGAAGAGGACATGTTTATACACAAACCTGTGATGATTTCATCCAGAAAGCCCCTTTGATCTGAGGCTGCTCTTAGGATGCATTGTAAGAGCATTGACTGTGTGGGTGGGAGATAGCTGCTTTTCCACACTGAAAGCTGAGATGGTTTCCAGTCTCCTGAGCTTTGGTGCAGAGTGTTATTTATTTTTTTTACTTTCCCGTGGCTTTAAGAGAACAGACAGATTTAAAAACCACTCTCCATCTTGAGTTACTATTGTCTTAGTGCATCCCTAGAGACAGCACAAGTAAAAAATGGTGGAAAAAATCGCGGCAGAGACTTGTGGTCCTTCTGACCAGCCCTCACAAAAATAGTTATCAAGGTAAATAGCCCAATCCACCTAGCTTTCAGGATAAGGTTGAATGATTTGTTTTTATCCCAAATTAAGAAGCTGACTTCAGAATTCAAGCATTCAGTATATCTTTAAAGTACTGTTGCTGAAGGCCAGTGCCATTTAGGGTCACCACCACAACCTCAGTTCTCAAACACTGGGGTCTGGAGTGCTGAGCTTCAACTGCAGAGGAGGTATGACTGCCATAGCCTTACCCAGTAGGTAGGAAACACCCAGTGACATTGCTTTCCCTAATTTACCTGAGCAAGTGTCCCTGCACACATGTGCTCAGAAAAAGCCTCTAGGGCACCGCTTGGGAGAAAAGGGCAAACTCAGTTTGCGCTGTGAAAGAATGGCACTATTATTTTCCTGCTCATGAAATGTAAGCGAATTTGAGCCAAATGCCCAATTCTACAACTGCTATCATTACATTCATGAATGTTCTCACAGAACTAACGCAGTCACCAATGTACAGACCTCTGCCTGTGGTTTTGTGACCCATAGCTGGGCTTTGCACGTCTCTACAGTTCCCATTATCCATAAACCTTCCAGTTTTTCAGATTTCTAAGCAAATACACTCCAGAGTAAAAAATGTCAAGTAGCCCTATTTTGAAGGCAGCCCCTCAGCAAAACCCACTTAATATCAGATAAATTGAAGTGCTCCGATTCAAGTCAGTTCACAGGGCTCGTGATTCTCCATCCTCAGTCACACTGTAGGGCATCCACTCGTGTATGGTGTCCCGGTGCTGTTCACCTAGCTGGTGAACAGCCTTGATTTTATACTCTAGCTGGAAGCTGGTAATATCACTACACCTTTTCTTATGTAAGATGACATCATCCTGAACAAGGTATAAGGAAAGAGGCAGACAAAAAGCTCCTTATTAGAGAAAAATACTCACATATCTAGTTTCTCTCCTGTTTAAGACCTTGTTCTCCGTGTGTAACCTGAGGCTAGATGCTGCATGGATTATTGTAATGGCTGCATGCACAGGCTGAGGAGTACATTGTTTCTGGCTTCCCTCTTCCCCAATTTTTCCTCATTTTTACCCTTGTCTTCTATTCCCTTCACTGCAAGTTCAGAAGCTCAATTGCAACGTACACTGTTGACATTACACGTTTGCCAAGTTTGGATATTTCGGCATTCACGCAGCTTTAGTTTCATTCAGTTTCCCCGGTGCGCTTTATCCCTTTTATCTCTGGCCTTATTAACGTGATTGCCCTGCGACAACATTTGCTGGAAGGCGTACAGGAGGGCTGGAGCAGCCCACGTTTCCCAGCGGCTGCTGGATGCTGCTCTCACAGCTATACCCTGCCCCAGCACAGCTCTGCTCCCTGGCTGGGGGACGGTGCCTTCTCGGGGGACTTGGCCACGAAGCAGCAGACTTTTACAATTCATTAAATAGCCAACGAGCGCGTTTGTCTTCTATTTATTTCTCCTTTTATCCTGCGAGCAAGGGATCATCAATATGCAGACAGTATCTAGCACTCCCAGATAAACTGCATCTGTACAGGCTCATTCAGACACAGGCTATAAATACCCGCCGCCTGTGCACAGATTGCCGCCACGCTCTCCCTGTGCCTCTTCCAGGGCAGACTTTCCTACAGGCTTTCGGAAAGATCCCCCCTGGGATCCTCGTGCTCCCACAGGTTTGTGCATTGCCCAGACTGCGCTGGGACAGGATCCGAGAGCTGTGATTAGTTTCGTGTGAGTGCGGCTGCAACAGCGGTGCGGATCACTTAGCTTCTCCATTTTATACCTATATGGTTTCAGCGCTGTGAATTAAGTAGGTCCCCCGTCAGCCAGGACATAAATTACAGCCAGCACTTTGGTTCAGGACTCTGGGAGCCATTCAGGGCATTTCCCTTTCCATAGATTTGTTTCCTCCAGAGAAACTTTCTAAAGTAATGCCTTCCTCCTTCCCACTACCCTCTACTTAATTTTAAAGACACTGTTAACCTGATGTTGCCCTTCTCTTAATCCCGACATATAAAAACTGCGCATGACATGAAGGAAGAGTAAAATAATTCATTTAGAGGTATCTAATTTTCAAAATCTTGTCTAATCCAGCTTTCCAGTTTAGCATTCATTTTCTCCACGCTTTGTATATACCAGTTTTAATCCGTTATCTCTTCCACTTCTAAATATTTTACTGGGTTTTTGTTTTATACAGCTGAGAGGAATGCTGTTCTGATAAAACTGTGCTATAATCTCCTCAGGCTGCATTTCCTTAGTTCCCACTCTTCATCTGCAGCTTTTAAACAAAAAATCTTTACTAGATGAAAATAAAGACGGTGAATTTCAGTGGTACATTTAATAATTCATAAATCAAATGAAGTTCAAACAGGTTCAAAGTTTAAAAGTTTAAAAGTTTTGCTGAAGCTTTAAAGTTTAAACTGTCAGAGACTTTGACAAAAAACTTTTCCTGTCTGGAATATTTAAGATTGTTAAACTATATTACATGCATGGCTATTGCTACATCTTTTTAACCAAAAAGTTTTCTTCTAAGAGAATATTGATTTTATGTTGTCTTTAAACAAATACTACATATGTGGTACAGAACCATATTATTACAGGAAAGATCACAGCTACATAGCCTGCGTATTATACAATTTTATTTTTTTTTCAGGCCAACTTACTTTGGCCAGCAAGAAATCATTTGATTTATTAATGCTGCTACATGCTAGAGGGGTAGAAAAGGTCTCCTTTTAATGGCTTGGCCATTATAAAAGAAGAATTCAGACGAGTGTACACAACTACAAAGTCTAGGCTGAAAAGCATTAAGTTTTATCCATTATGTCCTTCCAAACTCTGGAAAACACTGACGGCCTGATTCTGGTCTGGCTTATACCAGTATCAGTGTCAAAATCAGAAATAATGCCACTGACAGCAGGGAGTTTGTATATGAATTTGTTTATGCTGACTTAATTTCATCAGCGTATTCAAGGATCTCTTTATTCACTTTGTATTATTCCTAAAGCATTTTTCCAGAAATATATTTATTTCATTTATTGTATTTCTGAATGCAATTATCATTCTAAATGAGATTATGAGAAATAAATACGTTATAAATATTGCATTGGGCAGATGCTCTTACAGAAAAAAAAAAAAAAAAGGGATAAATTTTCCTTGGGGAAAAACTGGCATGGCATCAGGGGAACCTCACCAGCATCCAGTGGCTGTGGCCCAGGCACAGCTCATTTATAAGCACCACCAGTATGCCTAGAATTGGACATCTCTCCTTCAGTAACAATAACATGCATTCTACCTGTCACTATTAGCCTCTAAAATTAATTTCATTTTCATGAATGAGCTCATGAAGTAAGTAAGCTGTTTGTTATGGTAAAAGCAGAAGCATTAATGGCTTCAAATGGCTTTAACTGGTAATAGCCTGATAGATGGGGTAAGTGCAAGTAGGCATTACATGTGCATTAGATTCTCAGGGAAATGGGGACTGGAGACAATGAAGCAAGGGAGAAAGGCAATCTGCAGTTCCTGAGGTACTGTAGGGTGGCAATAAGAAACCTTTGCATCAGATCACTTCTGAGATAGTTATTTTTGACTCTCAAATGCAGATGAGTTGAAATGCTAAGAGTTCAGCAAAGAGCAGAGTCATGTTCTTCCATCAGTCAGGAATTCCTTACTCCTTCTAATAAGTGCAGATTTTTTCCAGAGAGCAGCAGGGAATGTTATGCACATGTCACAAGACTTTTCTCCAGCCTCTTGGACTGTCTCACCCTCGCTGAAGTTAACAGTGAATAAAGGACAGTTTCCCAGCATCCTACTCTATTAGATTTTTTTTTTCCCCCTAGGGCCCATTGGAATAGTGTGTGAATTGTAGTGTGAATAATCTGCAATAAATGCTTACAATGTGCCCTTTTGCCTGCCAGGGGATCATTTGCAAAAAGTCAATAAAATAGAGAGACAAAATTGGACAAATAAAGTTGCTTAAATATGTTTATTTCTGGTAAAATTAATAAACTTTAGGCCACATCCAGCAAAGGACTGGGCTCTTACAAGTTCTGTACAGACAATGTGTAGTAGTGGCAGAAGCCAGAATGCTGTATTAAGGGTTAAGATTGAAACTATTATGTGGGAAGAGAACTAGGTACTTCCAAAGGACAGTCCAAAAAAATCTACGTGCTGAGCTGGACGCTGCCTGTGAGCTGAAAGCACTACCGCATGGTGGACCCAATCCCTAATTCACCGCATACCCCTGGTCCAGGGAGATTAGATACCCAAATTAAGGTTGGTAATATGGTGCCACTAACCCCACAGGGACCTTTTGAAGCTAGGTCCTTAAAGATTTTCCTCCACAGAAATCATCAACAGGAGTGGGACCCGGGATGGGGAGGAGGGGTTTCTCCTGACGTGCTGCTGACACACACACTGCCTCTTGTGCTCCTACTGTCCTGGCCAGCAGGTCGCACACGCCTTTCCTCTGCATAAACTCTGCTTGAAAAAAGTCTTCATATACCCAACCTTCCTGGCCTGCCTATAGCCTGGTGACCAGGTCTCTTCTGTCCAGCAGTAATGTAGCCTAAATCCCTGTGATTCAAGGGCAACATTCAGGCCAAAATGAGACACCCAAGAAGTTATGGGTGTCTAGGATTAGGCAGCTGAATATGTGTTTTCCAACTCTCCATTTCAGGCTTAAAACTTGAGGTCCATCTAGGTTCACTTTAGAGCTGTTGTGTAAGCATAATAACATCACCTGGCAGCATCTTGCCCATACTATTTATCCTCATTTCCATGATAGTTTAGCATCATCGGTTTAGAACTGACTTACTTTACCATCCTAAATGCCAATGACTCTTTTACATGTTGCTGAAGGACTCTTCTATAACTTGCCACCTACAAAGAGGCAGTGGTCATCTTATGACAAGAGCATCAGTAAACTGCAATTCTTAATTTCCATCAGCTAAAGCAGTCAGCATACATAGGTTGTAAGGAGCTTATTAGTCCACAGAGTACTAACCAGGATTGCCACTGTCCCTGCTGCTCCTTGCTGGCTGTGCTAAATGAAAAGCCTCCACAAACCCTTCAGCAAAGGGAAATCCAGCAGCCATACAAAACAAACAATGCTACAAGATCATCTTCTGCCGAATTTCCAGGCCACAACTCTTCGGGGACTGCTCTGCATTCTTCTGTTGACTTGCCTATTTGGAATCCTCCCTGCCCCGCTCAACTGGGGAGAAAAAGGGCTTGTTCCTGTTTGCAGGGCCACACCAGCAGCAGTAATTTCAGTGAACAGCTCTACAAATGTCTTTCTTTGGTGGAAAAGAGAACCCTTTTATTCCTTTCCCAGACTATAGCTCACTTGATTCCTGTGTTTACAAACCATAAGCAACTTGTGTTCTAGTTTGAAGAAGGAAATGGGCCAGTCAGTCCTGTGACAGGTCCAATGCCAGACGGCATGAAAATACCTTGAATCAGTGAGAAAATCTGGTGAGATCATTTGCTCTAACAAGGCCTCTTTCTTCTGTGTTCGTTACCAGCCCAGGCTGGGGTCTCTGACAGGTAGACTCAATAAGGGCTGGGTTCGCTCTTTGGGTATGAATAAAAGACTGTCCCCAAGAGCTGTTGCACAAGTGACTTTCTTTCAGCATGCTGGGTGTGAAGACTAATCTGAAAAAAGGAAAATGATAACAGTTTACTGTACATGTATGCTAGCTAGCACCCTAGTCCCAGCCTACAGAAAAGAGAAAGCAAACACCTGTCTGCTAGCCCTCAGAGGCACTTAGTTTCCTTTGGGAGGTGTTCTTTAAGAAGCCTGAAAGCTCCTTAATCACATACTCCCTGCTTTTAACACTAGTAGCATTCGTCTAGTGGAGCACAACGTTGTACAGCACGCAGGAGGACGTGACCTAGTGATCCTTCTGGGCTACTGTTCCTTGCCAATCTGCGAGGCAACCTTCAAACCTGACAGCTTCCAGCAGATCGCTTGCCTGCACACGGGGCCACAATTTCGCAATGCTTGCACACCCTGTGCTGTCGTAGCATGCAGGAGGAGCAGGAGACTGAGGAGCCGAAGTGGCTCTTGAGGGGGTGTTTTTGAGGAATTCTCCTCAGTGCTACTTTACTGGCGGTCGCTGCCACTGGAGTGAGTCTGGGAATGTTCCCCGTGGTTGAGCAGGAGCAGGAAGAGCCCAGCTTCCCTCTTGCTGCACGAGAATTTCACAACACTCAACTTTTAGCTGACTCCTGGCATTTAAACGTGTTTAGGGATGGTGATCTTTCCAACATTATGAGGCTTATTGGGATGTCCCAAGAACAGGTCCTGTTACTCTAATGTGGTAGCAGACTTTGGCTAGCTCACATTAACTAACCAGCTTATGCAATGTGGGCTTCAGAGTGTTATTGTCTATTTTGTGCTGCCTGTTGAGATAGAGTAATCCTCAAAATAATTTTAATGAAGCAAATGTCTGAGGTCTTCATCTGTTTCGTAAATTTTTAGCCCATTTTAATATGTCTCAGTATGTTAGTTGGAGCCTCTGGGTTTTGAAGACAAAAAGATAGGTTTCCTGGGAAGAGTTTGGATTTTACTGGCCTTCTCAAAGGAAATAAATTCCACATTTTGTGACAATCATCACCACTATACTTAGGTGACAAAACAAAACAATACAAAACCCCAGAGTATCCAGAGAAATCCATCAAATATGAGTGAAATAAAGAAAAAAAAAAAGGGTGGGGGAAGAGGAGGGAAAGCTGGCATCTAGCTAAGGAGACAAAGAAGAATGCAGTGAAAGAGTTTTCTGGATCTAGCCCTTAATCACAATAAATCATAGTATCCCTTTTTATACCAGCTTATACCATTGTATTTTAGCAAGGAAATTGTACTGTCATGTAGCTGGGTTGGTGTTTGTTTATTTTCTACTGTGTGATTACTGCAGTGAAATGCCACATTTACCCAAAGACCCTGAATAGCACGCCAGGCATCAGATGAAGCTGAGTTAAGGGGAAGAAAACTGCAGAAAAGAGAGTCATTCTTCCAGTACAGTGAATTTCTGAGTGTGCTTTATTGGCTTGAGCCATTGGAGGGACAAAGGAGAAGGTGCTGATGTGTAATGGCAGTAGTCGAGCTGTCCCACTAGCAGTTCCCTGGCCTGTCACCAAAGGGGCTGAGAAGTGGTGCACAGGGAAGAACAGATCCTATATGAACCCATCCTTTCTCACAACTTCTCAGCTGTCAGAGGTCAGCTGAACTCATCCTCCGATAATTTCTCCAACCCCTCTCTCCAGACCTGCGTAGACTTCCTCCACTGCATGCTGAAGGGAAAAGTCCACAGTATCTTTCTGCATTTCCTCAAGAGAAAAAGATCTCCTTGTGCTCGTTTGGTGCTGGACCGTGCACCAGGTTTGTTTGACAAGAGGTTCACACTGCAGTCTTCCTGAGCATTTCACTGCCTGCCACAGCAATCTGGGCAGGTCTCACAAGAGTCAAGAGGTAAGGTAAAAGGACTGCTGCATCCTGACTATCTGCCTGGCTGTGGCCTAAGCCTTGGCCACACACAAGCTCAGGAGGTGCTTGTCCACCTCCATGCTGAGCTGCCCCATGGGTCTAGACCAGCAGAACACTCTTCACTTGATTTGGTTTTCAACCTAGTTGAAGAAGACAGTATGTCCAAGGCCTTGTCGTTAGGTCAATTTAGTCTGCTGTGGGAATGTAGCTCTCTTTCTAGTAATGTGAGTTTGTTATAGCTGTTCCCTATTCACTTTTTTCACTCCAGTCATGATTTTATGGACTAATACCATCTCCCTCTCACTTGCTTGTGTTCCCACTGGATGCAAAAAGATTTCCAAGCAATGTCTGAAGGGACATTGCTGGTTTAACCTCAGTGCACTACTGCCAATATTAATGACCTCTGGTCCCACATGCTGAAAATAGCCTTCTGATATCAACGGGATTCCCTGCAGTCGCGTGTTCTGCAGTGTTCATCAAGATCTTTCTTGCAAGTGCCCCAGGCGTCCAGCTGTGTGACCTTGCTGAAACTAGTGACACAAAACCAGAGGCAAGCCCTGGAGATTACTGCAGCCTTTTATGCATTTGATGGTGCTGTGCTTTGAGGTTACTGGTCTGGGTAAAGCCCGAAGACCATGAGGTGACAGACGGTAAGAAGCCTTTCACAGTAGACTTTCCATTTCCAGAATTAGGGGATAGAAAGAGCCTAGCTGGCTCTCAGTGTCATTCTGAGCCTGCAACTCCCCCCGGTCTCTTAAGGTAAAAAATACAGAAAGAGAACATATTCCTCTGTGGAAGTAATCCCTTTTCAAGATCACTGGGGGATGTCCCAGATATCCCAATCTTTTTTCCCCAGTAACTTTGTACCCTGGAGCTCAGGACAGCTGCAGGAGAACAGCTCATGCAGGAGAGGACCTTTGTGAACTCCAGGTATCAGAGCCCCCCTAAGCTTGTGTGTTCCCCAGTCTATTCCTTGGCTTTCTTCCAGGAGAGTTTTGCCAGCTCCTCTGGGCCAGGGCCTGCGGTTTCAGGAGAGGAAACATTATTTGTCTCATAATACAGACATCAAATACAAACAAGGGAGCTGCAGTTCCTGGCATGAAAGCTTTTTTGTAGCAATTTACTGTCCAACATCCTTATAATTAATGAGGGCTATAACCACTATTTTTAGTACAGTTAAAACGAGCTGTAAGTTGTTAGAGAAAGACATGTTGTGTAATATGTGACTAATGTATCATTTTACCAAGAATTTGTATTGGATTGCTGAAAATTGCAGGGAAATGTTTTCCGGAGTATTCCAAGTGCTCTGAATGCTCTTTAATAAGTAAAGTATAAAGCAATCTATAGCTTAGCTGGCCTAACTGTCTAATTATGTCAAAGCCTTCAGAGTACTAAACTACTAATGTAAATCTACATACTGGAAGAAAGATGTAGCCAAACGCATTTCAGGTGTGACGAGATTGAAATTAATTTGGGCAAGAGGTGGTAAATGGAAACGGAAGCAGATTGCCAGTGGCAGAATGGATGAAATAAGCTGTTTCTTTCCATGGGGGTTTTAGCGTAGCTGTTAAAGGGTGCCAGAGATCATTCCACAACCATGGAGCCAGCAGCGGCAGGCCCACAGCCCCTGTGAGCTCTGGGGCTGGGGGCTCCTTGCTCATCACTTCTTCCAACAGTGCTGTGGCCAAAACCATGCTGAGACAGCCAGCCAACCCCTCTGGTCCCCCCAAATCCACTTGTGTCCCATCCTGAGCTGCCATGCAGCGGGCCCAGCCTGGCCATGGCGCCAGGCAGCGGGTCCAAGCCCAGGCCCAGGCCCAGGCCCAGGCCCAGGTGGAGGAGATTATTCACACATTATTCAGCATGAAGTGCCCACCAGGGAAAGCAGAGAGCCAGAATCTAGTTCTCCATGTGTCTGACCCAAAGTTTCAGCAGTGGCTACCTAGATGCAAAACAAACCAAAACGACAAACAAAACAAACAAAAACAAAAACAAAAAACAAAAACAACAAAAACAACAAAAAAACAAAACAAAACAAAACAAAACAAAAAAAAACCACCAAAATAACCCAACCAACTAAACAAACAAGCAAACACCACCACAACAAACATACCATTACCACCACCAAAAAAAAGAAAAAAAAAAAGAAAAAAAAAAAAGAAAAAAAGAAAACACCAAAAAAAAAAAACCAAAGCCAGAACAAATAAACAAAAATCCCACAATTAATTAACCATATGAAAAATACCACCAAGTTGCGCATCTTTTGAAAATGTCATACAATTTTTCTGCTCTTCTCTTGAGATGGGTCACATTCTGCCCTACATAATGATGTTGTTTTCTTGTCTGGCAATGTTGTACACACTGTCACAGCTATTTGCCATGCAATTCAATTCATAAAAGTCTGCAGCCTGTTGAAATGATTAGCCATATTTACTTAAGAGACGCCCAGTACTGGAATTGCTGGGAGAGTGCATTACAGGTCAAAATTACAGTATTGACCAGGATCTGGGGGAAAGCTTGTACAATCATGTTAGCTAGTCCTATTTATAACTCTAGGTTAACCTGTAAACAGCTGCCCTTAAGAAACATGGGTGGGAAGTAATTCTATGTAAATTGTATATGGTATAAAGTTTATGTGCATCAAGTCAAAGATGGTAAGATGGCAGACTGGATTCTTGAGATGCAGGTTACTGCAGCTGCTGGGCTGAAGTGCTGGCACTGATGCTGGCTGAAGCACTGAGTGTCCCAGGGCAGACATCAAGATGTTCTTGAGTGCTCCAGTGAGGAGCCAGAGGTTACCATAGCTGGCTTGGTGCCCCACTGCCCACAAGATTTCCCTCTGTGCCTGGGGAAATTTTGTCTACATCTTCCCAGCCAGCTGGCTCAATGTGAGGCTGGGACACATTTTGCACAGGTGTAAGAGAAAAAAAACTGCTGAGAGGATCATTGTGACTCTTTACCTTCACGTTCAAAGAGCAAAAATCCATTATGGCTGAAAAAGGGCTGGCTGGATGATGGAGCACAGGCCTCAGAACACAAACTGGACAATGGAAACTGAAGTGGGATTTTTCAAAGCATGAAAGTAGCTTAGCAACACGTATTTATTTCCTGTTTTAGAAAAGGTGCTATGAAAACATGAATTCCTAGAAGATGAATCATGTATAAAAGACATGCTTTGTTTTGCTTTGAAATTGCCTATGAAATAGCCGGGAGATAATTCAGTATATACTTTCCTCCATTCACAAAGACCTTGCATGTTGGTCACCTTGCCTGCATGCATCCAAACACAGCATGAAGTTGGACAGTCCTTGTGAGAAAGCACTTAATGTCCTTCCCCTCCCATTTTGGTTAGTGGCAGAAGAAGTAGCAGATGTAGATGAATCTTTCAGAAAAGGAAATCCAGCCCAAGAAGTTATATTGGTACATGAGAAGACTGAAGTTAGAAATTTCTCCATGTGTTCCTAGTTTAATAAGTCATCATATATTAACTTGAGTCCAGGAGCCAAAAATCTAAAGAAGATGGTTGATACAGTGTTGTATCTGTTTGGGAAAGTGTAAAGCAAAATGATTCAGGAATCAAGTTTTAGTGAAAACAAAAAGAAAATCAAACTTTACATAGGCAATTGGCATTTTTTTCTTCGCTCAAAAGCCTTTCTGTTTTGATGGTGACCTTCAGTTTTTGAAAACAGCAGCATTTTCTGAAAAAGTCAAAAACTATGCCTGAGTTGACAAAGTTTTAAAGGTTGCATGGGTGACATTCATAGTTCAGCTATAAGCATAAGATCTTTAATGGTCTTGAGCAAGTTAAACTCTACAGCTCTGTCCATAACCATACAAATATTGTTCCACCTGTGTTGAAAGATATTTATTGACACTTAGCAATTTATATGAGGTCATCGACCTTTCAAACAGGTCTCTTGCTTGAAAATTTTATTGCCATGTTACATTGCTCGACTAAAAATAATTAACCTTCTACAACATTATTTAATGACACTGCCAAACTACCAGTAATAACATGGAACAGAAATGTGAGGCCTTGAGAAAACTCTATCTCCTGCTTATTGAGCTCGTTTTACAAAAGAAAAGCTTTTATTTTGTTTTGTTTTGTTTTGTTTTGTTTTGTTTTATTTTATTTTATTTTATTTTATTTTATTTTATTTTATTTAAATCCGTGAAGGTATAAAAACGTTCTAGTTCTGTTCCTGGGGTATTTGTATAGTCCAGTGACTCCAGTATCCACACCACCTCCTGATCTTTTATATATTTGTTCTCACAACAAATTGCTAAGTGACTTTCTTTCCCTGCCACAGTGATTGTAAAAAAAAGTAAAATATCTGTCTACACATGCAGCTGTATATACCTGGGTGTGTCTGTGCACAACTTTAACCCTCTCACAATTTGTGACACCATGATGTGACCTCTCTGTGACAAGCACTTGCTGGAGCATCGCTGAAAGAACCAGACTCTGCAGCCTAATGGATAAATGGTGAAGGAAGCACAGCCAGCAATGAGACTGCAGTCTTAGCAATTGCTAAGGAATAAGTATGGTACATGAGTGAGGGTATGCAGTAATGCTCCTTTCAAAATCTCCTGGGTGGGTCATCATTGATAGCTGTCTTGAAATACATGAGAAAATGGCAAATTTTCATGTTCTCCCATTCCTCATCATTTACTGTGATAAACCTGTACTTAAAATGAAAATAGCAACTTAACCTGTCTTTTATAATTTACTCCTCACCTGCAGAATTATTAACCTGGTCTGAAATAACAAACACTCATTCCTTCCCATCACCTTCAGCTTCCCGTGGCCAGAGGGAGGAGGGAGATGGTTCAGCCCAGGACCAGAGCTTCAGAAGAGGGCTCAGGAATGAGGACCAGGCATTTCTCTCGTTTCTTCCTTTTCCCCAGGGCCCAGTAGGAGAGCTCTCAAGACATTTAGAAAATCAATTCCCTTTGTTTTTGTCCAGCTCAGTTCTCTGCAAGTTAATGTGCACACCATTTCACAGCTGGTGACAACCCAAGCCACCAAAGATAGTACTAAATGCCTTCCAACTGTATTAAATTAACTCAATCGGATATAGTTGGTGATTTTAAAGGAACAAGATGGATGTGACCAATTAGATCTGTGAAAATATGAGACTGAATACTGCTTCCCTTTGGAGCAACCCTGTTTGAGTATCAGAGTTGGTGCCTGTGTATTACTGATTTTCATGTATCTTTACGCATCAATAAATCAAATGTCTGTGCACATATATAATAGACCTTGGTATTTTTTAAAGCAGAGTTTGTCTTGTCTTTGAAGGAAGTGTAAATTCATGACTGTGCTCACACAATATCTCAGAGGCAGGCAAGCACTTTTTCTTTCACAGGTGTTCCTTGCTCTGCCTCATTGTTTGGAGAAGACTCACAAAATGGGAGCAATTCCTTTTGGTTGAGTTTGAGGGGAAGTAAATCCAAACCCAGGCTTCACATGAGATGGACAACGCATCTCTCTCTGTAAAGCATGCTCTGGGTGAAGGACAAGGGAGCATGTGTGTGTTAAGGGATGTTAAAATTGACTTTCAGTTATTCTGGAGACACACTGTGCTTCCTTACCCTTCCTGTCTACAACAGGAACATATTGCTAGTGACTGAATGCTGTCTGATGGAAAAGAACTGCAGAGAAGTTGTGTGCATGTCTCCCACTGAATAAAGCATTACTTATATCAGAAATGTGGGGGGGGGGGGGAAAAAAGAGAGAGAGAAAAAAGAAAAAAAAATGCATTTTAACTTCAAGACTGAAGGAATTTTGGTTGAAAGTTACAGAGATAGTTACTGAAGTAAAAGATGAAATATTTATAATATGTTAATGGAAGTATTTCTTCACAGAAGCCAAGTTGGATAATGATTGCATTTTGAAGGGGATGGGTAATTTGATGGGCTTCAGTTGATAGCGGTGTAAAGGGAGATAAGTTCACACTCTGTGACAAAAGCTGATCTCACTCAGGTGTTAAAAAAGTTCTGTGTAGTACCTAACAGTAGATTGTAAGAGTCATATCTTAGACTCACAGAGTCATCTAGGCTAGAAGGGAGCCCTGGAGATTGCCTGGCCCAGCCTCCTGCTCAAAGCACGGAGCTCTAGGAAGGAGTCAGGACTGTGCAGACCAATAGTTTACTCCACTGAGGGAGGGAAAACCCAGGTTCCTAGAAGTAGTTACTAGAAATAGCAACTACAGCATTATCATAAATTATGCTATTTAATAAAAACACTATTCAAATTAAAACAAGAAAGCTGGGAATCACGGAGCACATTTATTAATATGAGAAACAAATGGAGCACTAAACCTTGCTATCGCTTGACCAGGGATGCCTTACAGCAGGGTTGCAGATATCGTATCAGATATCAGATATCAGATATCAGATATCACTGCTCCACACTAGCTTCCTGCCTAGGTCAGAGTCTCCGCTGCCTGTAAAACACGTGAAAGATGAAAATGCCCAAGCAAATGCCCAGTGTAACTGCTGCAGCAATCTGCATGACAGCAAGTCAGTGCAATTGCTTTCAGATGTACGGGCTGTCTCGTCTAAATGTGAAACATATCTTCATCAGGCAATGTTCAAGACTGAATTATCTGAACGAGTGTCAGAAAAGAAAGTGAGGCTCAGAGTCTGGAATATCCTCTGTAAAACTCATTGTAGCATCCCAGGTGGGAAGGGCTTACAGTCACTGTTTTCCTTCAAACAGCAACACGGGGTAAGGACGCCAGGTAGACCTCAGCAAAATATCTGAATGTCTTTAGTGGAAACTTATCACAGAGAGTCTGGCAGCAGGTCAGCATCATATTCTGAATATCTGCCCAGCCCCCTGTAAGGTTTTATTAATTCAAATATGTGTATCTTATAGGAAGAAAATCTATAAACATAAAAATGGTTTTTATTATTATTATTTTTTGCCTTGCTTTGTTTTGACCACTGATTTGATATGGCATATGCACAGATTTGTATTACCAAAGTCCAAGAGCACACTGATTTGTATGCGCCTGTGAGACAAATTTAGCAAGGTTCTATGCTGAATCCAGGCTAGGTAAAATGCTTGTAGTGCAAGAAAAAAGAAAAAAACACACTGTGAAGTTGAGTACTTAAAAGACCGAACATTTTGTTCCTCTTCCTTCAGCACGAGCTGCTCTAGCCAAGAATATTAACACGAGTAACAAAAGGGATGGCTGAAGGGGAAGTGCAAGATGAGGCTTAACATCCTCCAGGTCTGAACCTAAAGTGTTTTCTGCAGCTGAAGCTGCTATTGTTGCTAAAAAGCACATTGCTTGTTCAGGGACAAAAGCAAGCTGGCCGCTGTTGTATGAATTTCAAGGAGAGTAAATTAACTGGAGTAACAGTATGGAAAGAGTGCTTTGCCACTTGGGAAGACCCAGAAGATGGTCTTGTATACATCTTTAAGAAGGTCCATATTTTCCTAGATGTCAAGGATTCACTCCTTAACAGCAGATGATCTTTGAAAGCCCTGAAAATATCCAAAGTTCACAAAGCCAGACCATTAAACATCTGAGTCTGAAGGAGCAAAGTGACCTGCCTCACTGGCTTGCAGTGCCTCAGAGAGCTGAGCCTCCTGGGGCTCCAGAGCAGAGGAAGTGGCTCAGCCTTCACACATTTACATCCCCATGAGAAAAGTGCCTTTTTCCCTTCCCCATGGGTAAACTCAGAGCTGTTGCTCGGGCCCAGTTACACCTCCATCATTGCCAAATCAGTGCCTGACCGAAGACCTGCCTGGCAGGTAATTCCCCTGGCATCTGTGATGTCCTGTGGTATGTGAGTGACTGACAGGCTGACACCCTTCTGGGGATGCTGATGGACCTGCCGAAATGAGACAAACCCTGAGTCCTGCAAATAACAGCTTGCCACCCTGTCCAAAAAGCACAGTGGTTACCATCCACGAATAGGATGGTGATAAAGCACACTTTTTCCCACTCCCTCTCATGCACCAAAGCAGTGGTGTGGCACTTGGGCCCCATTTCTCATGAGGACAGCGGGAGGTGGGCTGGGGGCTTCCTTCCTTCCAGGGCCGTGCCATGGGGCGATGGAGGAAGGAAGCGGATAACAAACTGCTGCTCTGCGTGCACGGAGGGGGGGCGGAGGAAGAGTTAATGGCTGTGAGCCACAAATATCCGAGTTGGAGAATAAAAGCCAGGTGACACCGAGCTCCAGATGGGGCCCGAGCTCCCTGAGCATCGCCGGGAGCTGGGTCTGTGGGAACCTTCTGTGCCTCCTGGGCAGCTCCCAGTGCTGCTGAACCATCACTGATCTGAGCCACGGATGGGGGAAAGCTGTGTCGAGAGCTTAATTTGGGCTGGCAGCGCTGCCCTGCCAGACCCTTTCAGGCAGCAATGTGGTTGCTTTGTTGGGTGGTGTGATGGGAAGGACAATAGTCATATCCACATCCACCACTGTTTTTCTACCTATGGTTATGTAACTATAACTTAACTGGAAGCCAAGTACTTTTGCCAGGTCAATGTCCCATTTTTCTTATATTTTCAATATACAATCTTGCTTACTATTAAATGAGCAAGTCACTTGGTTTTAGTGGGAAGCATATAGATTCCCAGAATACCTTATTATTTATTTTTTTTTAAAGAGAATAGGCAAAACACAATGAAAATGAAAACTGCAGTGAAAATTACAACAAGAATATTATTCCAGTACTCAATTACACTGTAGTCAGAAGGAAATGAAGTAACATTTGGGTCAGGTGAATCCATCAACAAAACTCTCATTCACCCTGGTGGCAGGTCTTTCCCGTTAACTAAAACATCTTAAACTCAAGGATGAGGAAGAAAAGAAAGTGGGAAGAAGTGGCAGCAAATGAACAATGACAAAAAAGAAAAAATAGAAGAAAAAAGAAAAGAAAAAAAGAAAAGAAAAGAAAAGAAAAGAAAAGAAAAGAAAAGAAAAGAAAAGAAAAGAAAAGAAAAGAAAAGAAAAGAAAAGAAAAGAAAAGAAAAGAAAAGAAAAGAAAAGAAAAGAAAAGAAAAGAAAAGAAAAGAAAAGAAAAGAAAAGAAAAGAAAAGAAAAGAAAAGAAAGAAAAGAAAGAAAAAAAAAAAGAAAAAAAGAAAAAAAAAAGAAAAAAAAAGAAAAGAAAAGATAGTGAGGCCCTGTGCTTAAACACAGCTTTCCACCAGGCCACAGCTTGGTGTGAGAGAGACCAAGAATAATTTTTGCTGCTCATGTGGGTTGTGGTTCAAAGTTGAAACACTGGAAACATCTGTGCTCTGCTCTGCCCTATTTAAATCACTTCAGGACAAATCCAGCCCTGTTGTAAGTGGGTGTAACCCTGTTCAAGCCCGTGGAGTTGCACCTGCTTACACTAAGGCAAAATTTGGCTCGGTTTGGATCCAAATTAACTCAACATTTGGAAATAAAAATGAGAAGCTTGGCATATTCCAGTATTTCATCTGGAATCTCATAACACTTGAGATTAGTTTATCTAATAGATTTACTGCTTGAAAAATATTTTATGCTGCTATCAACTCAGTCCAAAATCTCCCTCTCCCTGCCCCCTCATCCTTCCGCCCTCCTCTCCCTAGGCAGGAGGATCAGCCCTGCCTTGGACCCTTTTGGCCCACTGCAGCCGGTGGGGAGCCCAGCTAACAACAGCACATCCTTTTTGATCTCCAAAGTGCTCCACAGGAGACAAAGAGACTGTTCCTGTTGGTATGGGTGGCCCTGCTGCATCCATCTGCCAGCTCGTCCTCGGGCTGTAAGGATGTGAGCGGCTGAGGATGAGGGACGCTTCCTGCACCAGCACTGCCAAGGACTGAGCCAGCAACGTCTGGCATCACTGGGAAGGAGGAAGTCTGGCTTCCTCCCTTAATTACTAAAGAACTGGTACAGAGGCTCGTGTAGGAAGAGAGTAATTTCTCCGTGTATTTTTTTTCCTTTCTGCAGCTTTGTACATCTGTCACGTTTCTTTAGGTGACAAGTAGTTAAGCCTGGAAACCAGCAAGGATATGAATGGGTGTCTTCCAAAGAAAGGAAAGCAAAAGGAAATTTCAAAGATCCTCTACACCAAACCCACTTGCTCAGAAAAAGCCTGAATAAATAGATAGCCTATGCAACGTGTTGGGAAAGTCAACAAACTTGGGCTCCCTCACACAAGGGGGGAAGTAAATTCCTGATTCAAGGATTGTCTCCTGAGAAGACCCTGCCCACAGCTCTGGGAAGCACAGAATATCACCCTGTTAATGCTATTTCTTGCTTGGTCCTCCAGAAAAAGTAGTCCTAGAAAATACCCTGGAGTCAAAGAGAATCTGGCTCAGCAGAGCAAAGTCATTTAATTTACACTCAGAAATGAGCTGCAAGACAGATCAGTCTTTGCATTACGCGTTTAGTATGCTTGAACATTTTTGTATGTGTATAGATATGTGTGTCATACCCCAACAGCCTTTCAGGGAGAATCAAGTGAGCACACTGTCATGATCCAGGAAAAAGAAACACCAGGAATGCCTACAAAATTAGCAGTGGGTAAGAAGCACCACTTAGAGGTGCATCTCTCCACATTTAATTCAGAGGATTGTCATTTCAGCTTCATCCTAGCCTGGCAGGAGTGATTGAGCAGCTGCCTTGGCTGTGTGGGATACCAGGCAGTTCACCTGAAGGGAAAGCAGGGTGCTGATGCCACCACAAGGCATGTTGTCCCATTGTTTCCCTTTTCAGCTTCATATTCACATCAATATACAGGTTATATATGTCCAGAACACAGCACAAACCAGATGGATGGTTCTCTCCAAGTGGAAAGAAAGAAGCCACTCGAGTGTAGTTTTATCTAGCTTTCATTCATAGATGTCAGCTCAGGCTGCAGCTCAAGGCATTCCCACCACATATTCATCTTTCACTGGAGGGAAAACAAGTGCGTGCTACAGCAGTCCTCATTTACCCAAAATCTCCAGCCAAATACAAGTTGGTCAAATGATTTACCTCATCTTAGCTTGTGTGCTGGTTTTGTCACTATATGTTTTTACAAAGACTGTTTTATTAAGCCTTTTTTATCAACCTGAAGACAGAAGCTTGTTGATAGCATTGTCTTTGTCAGGATAAGACTGAATCCATTATTTGTAAATGGTGAGGCTTGGCTTTTCTGAAGGAAACTGTCAACAGTTGCCATGAAAGCAGTTTGAATGAAATAGCTATTTTCCTCTAACAATTTCATCAGCAGTGAAGAACTTACTTCCAAACCACAAATAACAATCAGCTCACCATCCAGTTCCTTCATGAGTTTTCCTGTTTAAAGCACACTGGATTATTTTCTAGCAGCGTGCAAATAGCAGATCTTGAATCAACAATGAGCTACAGAGGAGCAGAAGGAAACAGTGAACTGCACCACTGAGACAAGGGCAGCACCAACTAAGAAGCCTTTGATTAAAGCAGATGTAAATTCCTCATTTGGTGAACGTGAGTGGGAATTTTGCCATTCGCTTCAAACTGCTATCTGACCTGTAAGAATATGAATCTAAACAAAAACACACACAGGGAAAAAAAAAAAAAAAAAAAAAAAAAAAAAGACATTTTGGACACCTAGAAGAACAAGATAAATTAGTCAGCAGAAATGAGGTATTGCATGTTTTTAAGCTTTTGAAGCTGAGGACTTCTATAAGTATCTGTCAACTCTTCTTTATGCAGAAAACAGGCTAATTTTTCATTTCTCCTTCAAATGATCAAAAATGAACTTTACGTTCAGCAAGTCTACATTAAGAAGGGATAAAAAATTGAGTCTATCGTAGTGTGCCTTGCATGGAAGATGAGCAAGAATCAGCAACAAATATTTAGATAATGTCATCAGATTGTTAATTCTATGATAATTCGTAACTGGGAGCTAACTCCTGCCACCAAGAAATTAAGAAGTACCTCTTATTATCAACGTGTATGATATTTCTGTTTTTTCTCCCTGTACGTGAACTTGTGGCAAGATCCAGCCAGCACATAACTCACAACAGAGATGATTTGTGTCATACTTCCTTACAAATATGTAAAATCTAGAAAAGAATTTGTTCATCTTGACTTCTGAAGACACTTCTGTAAGTCATGTCATCTCCCTCAAGTTTAGTTTATTTTTAGTGTTTCACCAAGATGTAAAATAAAGCCACCAAGTTTCTCTGGTCAATGGAGCCCAGGTGCTGTTGAAATCACAGGGACATTTTTAGCGTACAATCCGGAATTTACCCAGAAAGCAGGAGCATTTCGGACTTTCCCACAGATGTCTGCGTGGCAAACCTGTCAACCTATAGCTGTGATTTCATGCACTTATAAAATTGAGTAATTCTCATAATAGCCAGTGGTAGTTACTTGCTTTGCTTTGACTTTCTTTATTACTTATTTTATTTTGTCTCCCATTCATAGAAAAATAAAATTGCTGATAAACAATACTACTGTGTCATATAAAGTATGCAGAACTGTCAGTGAAAGAAACTGGCAGAGAAGGGGAAATAACAGAAGGTAATTTTATCAGATCTTTTTGACCTGAAACAATAACAAACATGAAGTCTGTATGATCATGCGTGATGTTTTTATATGAGTGTCATAATTTAGATTGGTTTGGAAGAGAAACAGATAAAACTGATTGACTGGTGATGTGGCAGTAATTATGCGAATGGAGCAACTTGACCATAAAACACTTAAAATGCAAGAAGGTACCTCAGTAACAAGTGAGCACAAGAAATGTGGTTAATACATCTGTCCTATTGCCTTGACATCTCTCCTACCAAAGAGTGATAGGAATGGATGTTGTGTAAAAAAAATTAAACCACATAAAATATCAGATGAAAGTCTTAGATGACTTGTCCATATAAAAATCATGTCTTTAGTTGCCAACAGTGTATTTCTTACAGTTTTGCTCAGTCTTGGGCAAAGTTCAGTTTTATGAGACCTCGTGCAGCAAACACACCTTTGCTCTGCCGGTTTACTGCAGCATTAATGGTTCATTTGCCTTTGGGGGTAGGGGAAGGTAAGTGCTGCTGTTCTTGCCTTTTTCTTGTGCTGCTCAAGGGAGAACCATGAGGTTATATTAGTTCATCAAATAATCCCATGAATTATTCTCAATTTCAAAGTCAGCTGTGATAGCAAGCAGCAGAAGTGTGTCCCCTCACTTCCTACTCCACAGTCCCTCTCGTGCTGAAGCTGTGTGGAAGACTGGTAATGCAGACGGGTGGATGCTTGAGAAGGGGGAAGTGAAAAGGTATGATGCACATTTTCATCTTGATCCCAACGGAAGCCTGAACAAAAGTGCTGTCCACTTATTTATCTCTTGCCACTCACTTTCCTGTGTCCAAAATATTTCAACCCTACCCCAGGGTTGAAATGGACCCCCCCATGGGCCTCCATATATCATCACTGCCCTAAACAAACTCAACCCCAGTCTGCAGTTCATGCACCAAATCCCTGCAGCACCTTCCAGCCTTCCTCAGCATCAGCTGTGTGCTAGCAGTGTTCCCCTCGGTGAGGAAGGTTTGGCCAGCAGCCACCTCTCCAGCAAGTCCCTGGCTGACCCGTAATGATACGTGCAGTCAAATGGTTACTCCATTTCTATGGGCTGACTATATTTGCATTTGCCCCAGTCCTCCAGGTCAGTCAGCTGGGCTGACTGCTGTCCTTAGCTGCGAGTCCAGTGCCTTCTGGCCAGCTCAGTGTGGGGGTGTGAGCCAGTCTCATTGTGCCTGTGCTCTTGGCCTGACACTTCTGGATGTCCCCGAGAGACCTGTCACGCACAAACGTGCTGGTGCTGCAGCACAGGCTTCCTTCAGGGGAAAACCACTTCCCTCCATTGTCTGTCGACTGAGTCTCCCAAGCTGGAAATGACCTGGGGGACACAGGTTTTAAAACATTAGAGGCTTTGGCGGGGATAGGACAGTAGTTTATCAGCAGTGGCTTGGAGATTGCAGACAGGGATCAGCACGTCCACGGTGTCTTCCAAAAGATGACTGAGGGACCATCAAATGAAGCTAATAGACACTGGGTTCACAACAGCCTGAAGGAGGTGGTTCTTCTTGTGGCAGGTGCTAGGTCTGCGGAGTCACTTGTCAAAAGGCACCGCGCACACAATTTACATGGGATAAGGGGGAGACAGGACAAGCCCTGGATGAGAAATCCATCTCAAGCTGCTACATAAACAAACTGCAGAGGCTTAGGAAAGTCCAAACGGTTCTGAGCTGAAAATGGTCAGAGAGTGGGAGGGACTTAAAGGAAAATATTACACATACTTGCCCTGTTCTCACGCTCCCCAAGGCATCTTTTTGTAGCCCGTTTTAGAGACGGAGTATTGGGCTAGAAAGCTCCTTGGTCTGAACCAGTACGTTCACACTGATTTTTCCCCTACAGACAATTAGACTGCTGCAAACTTTTCACCATGTAGATAGGATATAACAAAGAAAAAAAAAAAAAAGGTATTAAATCTTGAACCTTTTACTCTCTTGAGCAGAAGGTCCCTCCCACCCCTATTATTTCACAACAAGTAGTTATGGAGACTGAAACTAGCTGGAACTGAGACTGAAGAGGTGAAGGTGAGGAATCTCAGCTGCTCTCAGCAGTGTTGTAAGGCAAGAAATGGTTATGCTAGTATAGTCTAATAGTCATCATGAAATCAACAGGTGTTGATTTCTCCCATGTGTAGAAACTGTGATTTTCATACTATATGACAAGATCAGTAGGTTATCAAACAGCAAACACCATGTCATGACATATGAAGGTCTATCTGCTCTGGGAAACCGGGGGCTCCTGCCTTGTACAGCCTTCATCGTGACTGTGCAAACATATTTTCTTCTTATTTGATTATTGTGCAATCAAATAAGAAGAAAATATGTGTGCGTGGTCACAATGAAGGCTGTACAAGTCTTGTGTCATCGACAGAAGGACAGCAACAGAGGTACCAACTCACAAGGCTCCAGTAAAGACAGTAGCTTAGTATCACTGGGTGAGATGAGCAGGACTGGGTGCAGTCATGCTTTTTAACCTAATTTAATCTGCATTTAGTCCAGTGTCCATCCGGACTAGCACAAAATTGCCTAGAGATGGGAAATGATATGTTTATACACTTATAACAATAGTCTGTATATGAAAGAAATAGTCCTTCAACACAGGACACCTCAGACACCAAGGAAAAGGCAACATTTCAGCCCATGTCCTGCAGCTAGACCAAACACAGAAACACAATTCTCACTGGGGTCATTTAGCACTTAAATGTAACCAGTAGGCAGGTGAAAAAAAAGAAAAAAAAAAAAAAAAAGTAAAAAAAGTCCATTTCTGATTTAAAAGCAATGCTTGAACCTGGCACAGCAGAAACAATAGACTGTTTCCCAAGTGGACATCAGGTATGTTTATTTTGCTGAAATATATGGGTTTGTGACAATCAAAAGCAGATGTTCATTAACAGGCAGAACTGTAGGTAGGTTTCCAAGGCAAGAAGCATGAGGAGGGCAAAGGGGCAAAACATTCAGTCCCCTGCCTTGAGCCTGAATTTGCCAAGTCCCTTACATCAGTTTGCAACAAGAAGGTTTTTCAATTTTTAAACTTTTAAGTAACAGCTATGGAGATGCAATCCTCGTAGAACAAATAATTTGGACATTATTTTGATTTCTATTTCAGGATATTAACCCTTTTTTTGCCTTTGCCTTTACCTGGGATCCAGAACTAGATTCAAAATTTGATGTTGGAAGATGTGCAGAGCTGGGAGACATCTTTCACAAACCCACTGCAACCTTCAGTCTAGAGTTCCTTCAGATCCTGCACATGCTCAGATCCCATGCAGAGGGATTTCTGTGGATGTGTTAGTCCTTATATAGCTCTCATGCGTCTCCTAGCAGTTGGAAACTCCCTTGCTGAAGGTGAGTGATGTTGTACCAGACCAGGGCAACCTTATTTCAAGCAGGAACTGTCAGCAGGATCAGTGCAAGGTCAGCCGCTCTGGTTGTTCCTTTCAGGAAACTACTCCTCCTACAAGCGCGCTTATGCTAAACAAACCCCCTGAAATCCATGGGCTGCAGCATTCTTCCATTCGCTGGCGCCATGAAGGCTGGCAAAAAATGCCATAGCAGCAAATGTTAGCAGCCTGCCAGACCAAATCAAGCCCCATTCTCCCTTGTACAAGGACAACTCCAAGATAACTTTGTAGTTGGCTGAGTTTCTCTTTCCAAACAGTGCAGTGGAGTATCAGCACAAGAAAGTCTCAGGAGTGTTTCTGCCAGGGAAATTGAGTGATGGGACCTGTAACTGCATTCAACACACAAGCAAAATAATTATTTTTATCAGCTGACCTTGAGCACACTTATAAGATTATGTTTTTTTTTAATTTTCATCTACAAGTACATCTGAGCTGCAGCTCCAAACCAAACTGAGGTCTATGCATTGCAGAACAGCCACTTGAGTGCTTTAAAAAATGAAAACCAGGCAAAAGGAACAGGGTGGATTTTGACTTACGGAATTTCCCCAAATGTTGCTTTGCATTAACTTGCCTTTGTCAAATAGCCTGAGACATCTCTGTCTACCTTTCCATGTGGTTCATGCTCCCAGAACGTTTGTGCCCAGCCCAAGATTGTTTGTTGCCCACTAGACTATGTGTGCTACAAGTATTCTTGGTGAAAACACTCATAAACTAGCCTTGCAAACATCTCTAGAGGGAATGGGACCAAACTCCTTAGCTGCTGCATTTTAGGGAAAATGCTCACTGTAGAAGAACCCTAGTCCTACCTCCTGCCAAAATCTTCCAGCTATAAAACTATACAACACAAGGCACATCTGACATAAATTGTAGCAACATTGGGTATCTGAAGTGGCAATGACTAATTGGAGGTCTAAGGCCAAGTCCTGGTTCTTCTCTTTTTTTCTCTAATCAGAAGCCAGACATCAGTGGAGACTCCTGAGTCCCTGCTACTGTGGGAAGGAGGTGGCACAAAAGAGCTTGAGGACAGCACACAGAAGGCCTCCAGGGGCTCTGGTGGGCCAAGGAGCATCTCAGTGACCCCCTAGACACAGAGAAGCATTTTGGGAAGGTCAGGGAGCAATGGGCACGTAGGTTACGTGTCTACAGTGGTATGAGTGGTATGCAGGCCCATTGTCCAAGTCCATAAGGTATGTCCTGGCCCTGCCGTGCTTCCACTGGCCCCACACAGATGGGGCACTGCTGACCATGGGACAGGGATAACAAAGCTAAAACAGGTATTTGACACCACAAACCTTATTTCACTGTGTTATGAAAAGTCACACAGGGCAGTCTTTATTCCCCAGGCTCAGCATTCAGAGCAAACAGGCTGCTGTAATCTTTAGCAAATACATTTTTGCTTGCACAATAAATCTGTTCAGAAATCACACATTTCCATTCAAACCAGTCACTAAAGAGTCACGTGTTGGGGCCTATCTCTGCTTTGTGCTGACACTGCATAAGCAGAGGATCACGTGCCCTCATGAAAAAATATCCCCAGTTTTAAGGCAGGGCTTGGCTCAGGGTCACAAAAAACTCATCCACATTTCATATGGTGTTTTATCTTCTTTCTTCGTGAGCCATTCTTGAAAGATGCCGGTTCCTTGCAAGCAGACAACCACACATCACAAGTACATATCAAGGGGCTATATCTATGCTGGGGAAAAAATAGGCCAAGGAACAGGCAAAGGGACAGTACTGCAAAGCACAACCTATGTCCACCAAGCTCTCTCATTCTCAAAGCAGGGGGCAACAATTCAAGCTGGGCACAGTCTCTGGACCATACTGGTCCCCTGGCCCTTGCTGGGGGGCAGCTGGGACAGTGCTATGTCATCCTGGCCAAAACCATGCCAAGAAGTCACCAGTGGAGCTGTCACACACCATTGCCCATGCCCATGTCCACCAGCTGGGACATTGCCTAGGGCCTTGGAGATACACCATAAGTGTCTTCTCTGTGGAGAGCACCTTTCAGATTTCTGACAAACCATTGAGTCCTTCTCATCTCTATTGATTCATATAATGGATAATGAGCCTTGATCTATTTCTCAGCAGTGACAGGAGGACAGTGCATTTTCCAGCTTGGATCGTAATGGAAACGCATGTGAGTACTCTAGTTGTAAACCAGTGTGGGTTTATGTCATTGGTTTTGATAGCGTCATTCTAACAGAGAGCAAATACTAGGTCTAGTAACACAAGTAAAATGAAGAAGATTCATGATCAAGCTGGAATTTTGGCCACTGCTTTAAATTACAAATGAAAACAGTCACCTACATTGAAAACATGCATATTTGAGATAAACAAGAACATATACCTTTAAAATATACAGTTAAAAATGTTTGCCATATTACAAAATCAAGTGTTTTAAATTATTGAAATCAGTTTTCTTCTTTCATTTGTGTAAGTGAAAGATGATTATCCATTCCATTTTTATGACCTATTTATTACAGTTATCTGGAATGATACCACTACCTGAATTTCAGTAAGGAGATGCTACCATTCGCTTATGATGGCGAACCCAATAAATGCAATGGAAAACAAACAAACAAGAAGTAGTTTTATTCAGTGCTGTGGATTTAAAGATTTATCCAACCCCCTGATTGTCCAGAAACATATGGAAGACAACCCTATAGCCAGGAAGAAATGAAACAAGATGCACCAGATGAAACAGATGGAGAGAGAGGGAAGAAGAAAAAGGGGGGTGGGGGAGAGAAAGGAGGGAAAGCAAGGAAGAAGGAGGAGGAAATGTCTGTGCTGATGTTCCCCTGCTCACTCATGCACCCTTGTGCCAGCATGGCATTTGTAAGCCTGCAGCTCTGCTGGGTGCAAAGCACCATTGATTTTCAGACTTTATTCCTGAAGATCCTTCGAGCTATATAAAAGTATAGATTTTAATGCATAGCTTAGCTACAATTCTTCCAACATACCTGGTCTTCCCCTTGCATATAGAGCAGATCCCCATTAAAGAACAGAAAGGTGTATACTATCTATATTGCCCAGCCAGGGGCTATGTTTCTGTCTCAGGGAAGGTGCAAGTGCAAGAGAGGCATGGTGCTCGCCACCCCAGCAGGGCTTCACCACCGGGTTAGCCAGGTCACACTGGGGTAGGCTCTCCTTGAAACTACTATTTTTTTTCTGAGAAAAAGCTTCTGCACAGCAGTGAGGCTTTTGCTAAGGCTGTTATATGGAAACTTTTCAGACACATCTACTTCACGGCTGCAGGAAGCCATAAATGCTTGCCTACATCCTCCAGTGTCGTTGGTTCCCAAAATTGCAGCGACACTGGGAGATGGAGAACTCTTGACATCAGGTAAGGGTCAGCTGCAAAATATCTGTCTTTCCACGTGGAAGAGTTAACTGGAAAGACGGTTAAAGAACAATATTCCATTACGTCAGTGGTGTTTATGACATGCCCTTTAATTACCCTTACCAGTAAATCAGTGTGTGCACTTTAGTTCAGCAGAGTAGGGCACACTTCAAAGAAAATAATAGTTCTGTTGATTAGCTAATGAATATCCTATCAGAGAACTCAAGGAGCTTTTTCAATTTATTACTCACTTTAAGTAATAATTCCAATTAAAAACATACTGCATGCCTCAGGTCCACTGTTCAATTTTTGAAACGAAACTCTCACATGACATTTTTTATCTACCCTGTATTTATTAATAGAAGGATGCTGTCCTATCCTCTGGCTACACAGTTGATTCACAGGAGTCCAATAATAAACACAAAACTGAGGAGTTAATATATTCATGGCTGTGGTTGATAAATGATCCCCGTTCTTCATGGGATAAGGGAATTCCCCTTCTCACCCTCTCAGCCTAAGCCTGCTGGCTAAGACACAACACCAGCATCCAGGTATCAGGTAGCACCAAAAAATACAAATGTCTTGGGAAATGCCAGCTCATCTTTTCCCCTTCCTCCCAGGACACCCACACAAGCCATGGTGCTTGGGGAATGGACGTTTCTCCCTGCTCCTGCCAGGGCTTGGGGATGCTGCCCCCACACCAGCGATGCTCCAGCATTCGCAATGGGGACAGGGAGGAGAGCGTGTGCACCTGGGGACAGTGATGCTGGAGGCTCTGCATTTTTCACATCTCGCATAAGACCATCCTGGAGACCCTTGTTTGGGAAATGATCATGTCCAGAAAGGCACAGAGGTGTCCCCCATGTCCGTCTCATTCCTCTGCTCTAGCTGGGAACGTGAGCTGCGTGCTTCAGGTAGACACTTGCAGTTGGCCTACAAGTGGTATAATTTATTTAGTGTAAATCAGAATTATCTCCACAGTGGTCATTATTATTATGTCCCTATCTCTGGTACAAAGGGCAAAAATGGGACCTGTATTTTCTGCTGCTATAAAAAAAAAAAAAAACCAACATACATCTCCCTGTGAGTAGTTGGAGTTCATTCGCCTTGCACCTCACCCTGGGCTGTGACTAGGGATTGCCAGTCCTGAATCATTCAGGGGTTAACACTCAAACCACAAGGATGTCTTCAAAATGTTTTCTGAAGAGAAGAAAGAAAAAAGGCCAGGTGCATTAATTTTGCTACCTTGTTTGTATTTTGATTGAATTTAAATTTTTCTCCTTTACTGTGAGGGCCACAGTGATTTAGGTTACATTTGTAAGGGTCCAGTGAGAGCATGACAAACCTTGGCAGGCCCCAGGGCTAGGAAATGTCTCTGGAAAATGGGGTCACCAGTATGAGTGAGAGTTTTATTTTCTCCATCTCTCAGTCTATGATGCTGATGCAGAAAACTGTTAAATCTCTAAATTGCCATTTCCAGTACTGTCAGGGACTTTGTCTTTTCCCCACTGCTGATGAAGCTGAAGTCAGTGTGTCTAATGAGATCAGGTAATGAAGGGAGCTCAGAGGGTCACCGCTGTCTCTCCCCAAGGTTTCTACCTTGTCTGCTTTCACAGTGAAGTTCTATCTCTGTTCAGAGTGAATTTACCTAAAAGAGCCACTTAATCTGGGCTCTTTTTCCTCTATACATCTCTAAACTCTGTAGATCACGCTATATCGATCCAGGGTTTGCCCTTCTGGAGGACACCCTTTTGGGGACAGATGTCTCCGGGGCAGCACGCAGCCACGATGTCTGCGGGTGCCTACAAGTAGTCTGTGATGCAAGCAGGGCAAGCGCAGACCATGACAAAATTACTGTAAAATTACCACAACAACAAGTTTGGCAAATTGTAAATTTCCCTTAGATATGCTAAAATGTTCGCCACCAGAAAATGTACCATGCCAGGATATAACTGAAAATACAAGAGGTTCTGCAAAACATTCGTCTTCCTGCCAAAGGAGCCTGGTTGTGGCAGAAATTAAATAAAATCAGAAAAGCCACCATTCTAACCCACAAAATGAGAACAAGGAATGTAAGGAATGTCCTCCAAAAGTTTTGCAGAGACGATTCAGTCTCCCGATCACACTACAGGTTCAGGTTTGTGCTGCTCTTCTCCTGTGCTGCAGTTGTCCTTACGCTTAAATTTTCACCCTAAAAAGACATTTTCCCACTGCCTTCTGCTGCAATGCCTCTTATTAGCAGAGCTCCATCCAACCATCACGACCTTGCTTCCCTCCCACCTATGCCATGTGGGCAGCACACGTTCATGTTTTTAACCACCTGGAGTGTTGGTTCTCCTTTAAACAGGCAATCTTTGACCAGGACAGAGTCACCGGGCCCAAAGATCAAGCTCTCTCGGCATCATCCCAGGTGGGCACTGCTCTCCTGCACCACCGTGGAGGTGGTGGAGGTGAGTGGGATGCCTAATGCCCCAGCAGTGAGGGGTGACCGTGTCCTCCCCTAGGGACAGGGGGTAACTATGGATTCTGATGGCCAAGATTGCCTGGTAGACCTGGCAAGTCCCTAAAACAGACACCATTCAAACCATCTGGAAAAGCTAGATGAAGCCTGTCCTGAATTCCTCTGCATTTTACGAGGCTCCTCCCAGTGGCTGGGGTTTGATCTAGGAGGCTGCCATCGGGAGTCTCATTAATTACAAAGGTGTCAAGCATGTACTCCTTGCCTTTGTAGCTAACACAGCTCTTACATCGAAATGGACGGCTTACTGCTTCCCTGCCATAATTTAGGTACTACTTTAGCCTACCATAATTTAGGGCTGGGGCTCCTCTCTTTAAAAGGTCCTTATAAATCAGAGCTCACCTCTGCTGCTGACCTGCCAGGATTTGTGCTCCTGACTGCAGGGGGAGCGAGCACAGGCCTGGGCTGGGGGAGTTATGGGAGGTCCCAGACTCAATCTGCGTGGATAAAGAGGCAAGGTCAAAATTTCTCAAGAACCGTTTGTGACTGAAACCTCAGAGTCAACGTTTCACTCACATAGGTTTCCCCCTGGATGAAGTACATTAAATCATCCTGATCACCTTTTAGGTTGCCGGGGGCCAGGAAAGCAGAGCGTGCATAATAAACTTCATGCACACTTTGGTGCGTAGCAGGTGTGAAATACAAGTTTCTCACAGATTCACCCTGATTTTATTTTTTTTTCAATGTGGATCATTTTAGAGGTGTTAATCCTTTGCTTTAGATAAGAAATGGTTTCACGGTGCGACAGAATTGACCCTACCGCACAGTCACGAAGCAAGCACTCTGGCTCACTCACCTACCTACTTGCACAGGAAAAACTGCACAAGCATTAAAGGCAGCAGGATTGGGACCAATTCACACTGCAGAAGGGATATGGCACACAGCTGTTGGTGCCTATCCCCTTCTTCCCTGATGAATTCAGACATGAAGAAATGGTAAGATATCAGTGCCTTGTTTACAGAGCCTGAGTCTTCTGGGATCTGTACTTGAAGTTTCTTACTTTTGCTGAAAACTGATCATGGAGACTTAGTAAGACGAGCTGTTTTTCCTGAATTTCCTGCTTATACAAAGCTTTCATTTAGGCCAAGGAATTTTATCACTACTCTGAGCAAAGCATGGGACCTGGTAATAAAATGGGAGCTCTAATTTTAAAGACACCACTGGCCTCCTTCTCTCTAGTGCACAGATAATCCCAATGATACTTTGGGAGAAGACACATTTTTTAATTTTCTGAGAGTTGCTAAACTGCACAATGAGTAGACATTTCTCCATGCTTACTCTGATTGCAGCCGGCATGCAATTTAAAACCTTGAAGGAATCACTTCATAGTTGCAAGAAAGAATAAACGTTTTATCAGTCAAACTTTTAAGCAACTCTTTTTGTTGTTTTCCAATAGATAAAACAAAAATGTTATTTTCCAGTCTCCAGATTCTCACCTTGATTTGATAAAGAAGGCAAGCCAAAGTTTCTGGAACCTATAGGACATCACCATTAAAGGGAAGGGTGTGTTGCTCTCTTCAGGAGCCTGTTCCAGGCTGGACAAAATGTTCCTAATAGTTTAAAATAAAATGAAATGAAATGAACCGTGTGACACAGTTTATTCTGTGAAGAACAGAGAGTATGGTCTGGAAATATGGCCCCACATTCCAGCACTTCTGTCTCCTAAACATGGCTTCAGGTGAATTACAGGCCACTGTGGGACATGGTAGAAGAAGGAGAGAAGAGAAAAAAGATCTAATTTTTAAAAACAAAGGTGCATGCACACACACAGACATGTAGAAGAGGGGGACCTCATCCTGAGGGCCAGCTGGAGCTTCTTGGCCCTTGGGTGCCTCAAGTCACAGCAAGAAGAGCCTGCCCAACATTGAGGTACAGCAGATCTCATCTCCAACAGATATCCTCTCTCCTCCTGTCCCTAAGCCCATTGCAAGCACACGCACTCTCTTCTTGGCTTTGTTGCAGGAGGTGGGAGAGGCACATCTGACAGGCTTGTGCAAAACCTCTCTAGTGTGTGAGCACTCCCCAGGATCTGTCCAGCTGCCTTGGGGCTCCTTTGTACTGCAAAGGGGTCAGAACAATGATGAACCAAATACACAAGGTGCATCTTTTCCCACTGCCTCTTGTGCAGCAACGCTGGGTCCCCAGCAAGCAAGGCACAAAAAGCAGCATTTTTTTTCCCTGTTATATTTATCCCCGTGAACAAAACAGGTAGGGTTTGGATCAGAGACAGGGTTTTGTGCACTGTACAAACCTACCATTGCTCCCCCTTTTTAAAATCCCCACATTTGCAAGAAGCTCCACGTGCCTGTGTTCATTTTTCAGGCTGCAGTCTTCATTGTATTGAAAGGTCACAGGCGGAAGACCCACAGACCATCGTCTTCAGCAAATGTTTCCTTCCTGCTTCTCCAAGAACAGCAAGGTGCTTCACAGGCCCTGTCTGCATGTTGTACCATAGAAGATGAGAGATTTTCAAGTTTTGGTTGTTCATCTTTGAAACACGACCCTTTCTTCTATGCAACTCAGGAAGTATTTAACAGGAAACAACAAAGATGCAGGACAGTTTTGGAGAGGAAGTAGGACATTTTAGGTAAGCAAAAAAATAATTACTTATGCTGAAACTGGGTCAAGACACCACAGTGTTTACCACGACTCACAGGAAAAGTGCCATGGTTTTTTTTTATAATGACAAAAATTCAAGATCTCAGCATTGGGTCTCATCCCAAAAAGTAATACAATTTCAGGCCAAATGGAAACTAATACAGCCTATAAATTATGAAGAAGCAGATGTAATCCACTTGGTCCTGAGCTCAGTCATTTTGCTCAGCTAAAATTGCTCTTCCAATTTTGTTGCAAAGACATCAAGAGACTGAACACCTTTCTTCCCTTGCCATCACTCCCTTTGCTAATTATGTTCGTTGCTTCAGCTGAGGCTAATTTCTCATTTGAGTATATCTGGCTTCACTTTCTGTCCACTAGACCTTGTTATGTCTTTCTCTGCAGGATCAAAGCCCTTTAAGTACCAAACATTTTCTCCTCATGAAAGGACTCTCTAAACCAGTCACCTTTTAGTCCTCTTTTGGATACTTTAAACAAGCTGTGGTCTTTAAACTTGTCAAGGCCAGACATTTTCCCCAGTCCTTAAATCATTTCTGTGGTTCTGTTTCCCTACACTCTCGTTTTCAACATCCTTTTCAAATGTGCATGCCAGCTCTGGATGCAGCATCCCAAAGAAAAACTACCTCCTTACTCCTGCTCCATGTTTTCCTGTTTATTTGTTCAGGCAACATATCAGAACTTTTGGTTACTGCACTGCTCTGACAGCTCTTGTTTGGCTGCATCTCCATCAGGATTTAGGGCACCTAAATCCTTCTCCCCTTTCATACATCTTATTCCAGTTTTCTTCAGATATCTTTAAGGGAAGAAGGTAAGAAGTGATTCCAAAACACGTTACAAACATGTAACAAGAATCTCAAAGCTTTTTGCAATTTGTGGAGCTGAGGCCACTTGGAATTGCCCCTCAAGCCTTCAGTTTCCTTCTCCCCTGGCCAACTGCAATAACCCTTGCCCTATATTTTAATACTGAATTCAGTGTGTTTGACACAACCCTGGAATTTCCAATGTATACAGATTTAGGAACTGAAGGATCTGTGAGGAATGAAGTTCAGGACAGCTGGATAAGGAAGATCTGGAGTTGCAAGCACACAGAAGGAGCTGAAGGAGCTGAAGTCCATTTTGGGTTTCCCTCAGCCTGCATTCAACTATGGCTCTTGGTAACAGGACTGGATGTAACTCCTAAATCCATTCTTTTTTTTTTTTTTTTTTGGTAAAGAAAATAGGTTATATTATTTTTATGCAGGAACAGACAGTAAATTACCCAAGTTCTATATAACAAATGTTGCAGGGCTGACAAATGTCTCTATCTAGGTTTGCAGCAAGAAAAACAAACCAAATCAGCTGCTTTGGCTCCTCACTTCACATCAGGTCCTTATGTTCTGCTGACCCACTAGTAACAAAACCCACATGTGGTGGTGGAAAGTGCCAGGTGCCTCTCCCTTTGGGTAACGTCCCCAAGTTACCACCAGGACTGGTTGTCTCTGTTTCACCCCGTTCACCAGCCCAAGCCCAGCGGTTTCTGCACCCTCTCATACCTCCACAGCACTCATACCACACCAGTATATGCCCTCAATGCCATGCTGAAAAATACCACTTTGGACCACTGTAGGGATCACAGCTGATTTTAAGCACATTGAATGGAAAAAAATATATATAGTTATGGATGAGGGCAACAGGAACAGATCTAGTACCAAACCTGAGACCTAGGGAAGACAAGAGCCTGGGGTAACACACATGTCCAGGATCAATCTGCTCTTGAGGGGTCAGCTAAGCAAAATGTGAGCCTGAGTATTACTTGGCATGGGAGCTCGAAGCAGATGCCTTGAGTCACTGGCTATTTCATTTTGGTTGTTTCCAGAGAAAAGGTGCGATGGTAACAAGTAGCCATATATTGTTGGTGGTGCTTTTTGTTGTTTTTTTTTTTTTTTTTTCAAATGTCAACTCTGAAGCTTCATCCTGGTACTAGGGAGCTGTTCTGGCGTCGTTTTGGCTTGTTCAGCCTTGCTAGTAATTGAGACCCAGAGTCGAACCCTTTCTTTGTTCTTTCTCAGCCCATCCCAAGGGCTGTCACTGAAGAGAAACAGGGATAAGTAAGGAAAGCATCTGGCCAGGCCGTCTATCGGTATCAGTGCTATTGGTGATGTATGAGCCAGAGCAAAGTCCAGCTCACACACCCAGAGCTGTGCCGGCTCAGCAGGACTAAAAGACAAAATTAAAAAAAAAAAAGAGGGAGAGAGAGAGAGAAAGAGAGAGAAATCTTTATTTTGCCAAACAGCTCCAGAAATCAGTACACTTGGAGAGCAGTTTTGTTGAGTAGGGAGGTACCCTTATAAGAGTTCTTGTAGACTTTTTCTATGTATAATCATAACACAGAACCTCCTCGGCATCTGTAGAGTAAGGCAACAGGGTACTGCATCCCCCTTCCCTCTTGCAGAGGGATAAAAACCTGGTTTATCCCTGCTTCTGGTCCAGGGAAGCAAAGTATTTCATTCTTGATGCTTTTGCTGATAAGAAATAATGGGAAACACCTTCCCTATGAAAAGCTGTTTTTTTTTTTTTTCCTTTTTTTTTTTCTTTTTCTTTCCTGCTTATATCACCTAAACGAGCATTTTCAGCCTCAGATCCAAGAGGACTCTTTTTACATAGGGCATTCTTCTATGCCCCATGACACTTGTCTGCAGGAACCACCCTAAGTCAGAACTTGGGTAAAAGTTGATGCTGAGAAGGGAGAAGGGCTTCCCAGGAGCCCTCTTAAGAGATGCCACGGGGTTTCAAAGCAATGTAACCATCCGCAGGTTGCTGGATGTGTATCCTAAAACTCCCTGTTTTTGTTTTAGTATCCTAAAGCTCCCTGGTTTAGGATAATTCCAAGTAATGTAGCTCCGACATATGCAGCCCTCTCCTGCCCAGCAGTGAGTTTCACACTCTGCTATCCAGAAGCGGCACACCAGCTAAGCATGAAAGCTGTTCAACACCAGTTAGCAACAGCTTTTTTTATCCATTTAAGTGTCAACAATGGAAAACCACAGAAGAGGGTATTTCAGCCAACAAATGCTTCAAAAGGAAAGAGATTCACCCTCTTCTCCACACCCTTGGCTTTTTAAACCCAGTGTTTCCCTGCATGGCCCTCTTTGTACTTGGATAGGGCTTTCCATCTGTAAGTCATGAGGTTCAAGCCCATGTGGCCCTCAGGCTAGCAGGACTGGGGTGCACGACCACATCAAACCCCAGGGAGCAAGAGAGCAAGGTGACCCAGCACCAAGGCTGGCGTGACAGCCCCACTGGGGCTGCTGTGCTGGTCCAGAGCAGCCCAAACCCTAGGAGAGGCTTGGTCTGACCCTTTTTGCTAGAAGCTGTTCTTCACCCAGGGCTGTGTCAATCCCTTGGTTCTCACATCAGCTCCTGCGTTAAGGAGGCAGCCTCAACCCTCTGGTTTTTACAGGCCAGGGTCTCAGCCAGTGCACATCAGCATAGCTTCTCCACAAACAGAGGAGCTATCCCACTTCACCTCAAAGGAAAATCTGGCTCAGGGAGGCAAAGACTCACACCACAGCCACTCCATGGGGTGATGGTAGTGCTGGGCATGGTGGTCGGGCATCCCGGCCTGGCAGTGCTGCCTACATAGCTGGAAAACACACAGAGAATCAAGTCTTGATCCCGTCTGCAAAGCAATGCAGAGGACTGGTCCTCAAAGCCAGGCAGGGGTTTTCTGCTCCCCTCAGTAGCTCTTAGTGGTCATCTTTTTTCAGCACCTTCAGTTTTTGCTACCCTTCAGACTTCACCTCCAGAGGGTGACAGAGGCTCACCGCAGAGGGTGACATCCAGGGCTCTGCCACACCATTTGCAGATTTTTACATACACAGGAGACCTCGTGTCTATCCATTAGCGATGGTGTGAAGGCCAAGCAAAACCATGGCAGTCCCCACAAGGTTTGGGACCTGTTCCCTAGGCTTTCATCAGAAAAAAACATCTCATGTGCACTTGTGTGGGTAGGTGTGGGACCCTAGTTTTACATAGCACTAGACGGCATAGAGAGGAACTGTAGGAATACCACACACAGACTTAGCGAGACAGAGCAGACACTTCAATGTGAGAACATCACTGCAGCCATCAGACACGCTGCCTCTATCAGGTACATCTCCGTAGCTTTTAATACAGCTTAACAACTCTGGCTGAGACAAAGGAGAAGGCACAGTGTACAGAAAAAAAAAAAAAAAAGAAAAAAACAACAAATGATACCCTTTTATTTGTAAAGCTCTGATGAGACAACTTTCCAAATGACATCCCATTTGAAAAACAATGGAAACCAACCTAACTATGCGTCAGTCACACTATACAGATTGCATCCTAAATTTTGAAGATGCCTAAATATCTCATGGAGTATTTACATATGTATCAGTTAGGTAGTAAAGTTTCATTGCAATTTGTTTCTTTCCAGCACATACTTATTCAATGGCAAAAAAAAAAGAAAAAAAAAAAAAAAGAAAAGAAAACCAAAAAATAAACAAACAAACAAAAAAAAACACAACCTGGGGATGCATTTGCTTTTTTTTTTTTTTTTTGTACAAAAGTTATGAGCAAATGGCTAGGGCAATTTTCCTGAGAGAAGGCTTGTTCTTTGAAACTCTTGCTTTAACAACTGGAAATACAGAAAGTGGACGTATTTTTTTTTCTTTTTGTTGCACTAAAAAGCCTAAGGATGCCTAGTTAAGTTTTTCTTTTAAATTATTTACGTACCATTAAGTTAAAATGTTTACATTCATTCATTCGTATAAAAACCGTTGTTAAATCTTATGCAAATGATTTAACACTGATTGCTGCAACGCAAATTGCACTTCTTTAAAAAATTATTGTATATATGGAAGAAAAATATCTGATTGCTACCCTGTTTACAAATTTTGACTGACTCTATACAGTTCAGCCGCAAAATATGAACTTTCATAAACCTCAGTCACAGTGTACTTCAAAAGTTATAATGCAGTCTTGCAAAGTGAGTAAATATCTTAAAACAACAACGAAATCTCCTTAACCAGCTCGACCCCGTGAGGCTTGTACCAAAGGCTGTGATTTCCTCCCCGGGTGTAGCTGGGCTCTGGCACAGAGGAGCAGAGCAAGACGGGTGCTGGCGATGGAGGGTGCAGGACAGGTGAAGACGTCAAATGTCCAGTTCGGGGCACCTGCGCTGACTCAAGCAGTACGTACACGCTTCCAGAGCTCTTCAGAAAGTATCTGGCTATGTCTAATAACTCAAGCCTCCGCTACTCCCTCCCCAGTGCTGACGGTGTCTGTCAGTTCTTGGGGGAGAAGGTGGTGAGAGAGTGAAAACAAATATACAATCAGAAAGGCAGCACGGCTGTGTGAGTTGAGGATGTAATTCTGGAACCTATTGACAGTTTTAAGTTTCTTTTTTTTTTCTTTTTCTGTTTTCTTTTTTTTTTTTAATTTAATTTTTATTAGGTGTGTAAGGCTGCATTAGCTATCCCCCGGTGGGCATTTGCTTTCCCTATAGTTTTCTTGCATAGATGAGGAACAGGATGCTTTGGCAGAGCCTCTTTGGGAGGGCTGAAAGCTGCCTTTGCCACCAAGGCACAGAAACAAATTCAGAGGAGCGTCCCTTGCCAGCACTCTCGCTGCTGCCACCGCCGCTCCAGAGAAGAAGAAACCCCACGTGGACATCCGGGGGCTGCCACACAGCTCCGGGATCCAGCTTGGCTGGCACCAGGTCACGCCAGAGCCAGGGCACACCAGGGATCCTGTCTCACGGACGCTGTCACCTCAGCTGTGGAGGTCAGGCTGACTCCTGTGTACAGCCCGTCTTGACCTGAATACTTAAGGTTGCTGCTTTCGGGGCTGGTGCTCTCTCCTGGGCCAGACATCACTGACGAGCTTGCCTGCAGAGGGAGAAAAAACAGAGATTTTGCTGAGTGGGTGAGCTTTGCATGCAGTGCTTTCCTAGGCATTTGTGAAAAGCCAGGGTTTTTGCCCCACCCTCAGGATCACGCAGCATCACAGGGTGGCTGAGGTGGGAAGGGACCTGTGGAGGTCACCTGCTCCAACCCCTGCTCTAGCAAGGCCACCCAGAGCAGGGTGCCCAGGACCATGTCCCCGTGACTTACAAAGATCTCCCAGGAGGAGACACCACAGCCTTCCCGGGCAACCTCCCACTGCCTGCCTCCAAACCCCAGGTGGGGTAGCACCTACATTTTTGCTCCCCTGGTGGGAGAAGCCCAGTGCCTCTGGCAATGGGTGCTGAGTGCCTCCTGGAAGTCAGGCTTCTTTGGCTCCCGCAGACCTTGAAGCATGTAAAATATTCCTCATCTGTCAAAACGCTTGCCATGACCATTGAATTCCAGCAAGGCTAGCCACTAGGGGAGATGCCCCTTTTATCTCAAGTGGAGGAGAACTATGCCTCAGAATCAGGAGCATGTTTGCTCTGTCCCACAAGCCACCACCTACACTCCCGAGACAAAGCACAGGGAAGCCCTGGTAGGCACGAAGCTGAAACTCTGACCAGCACTGTAATCAGTCCATTTATTTTAACAGAGAAACGGGGAGTTGCAAAGACAAAGAAACAATCATTTTTTCCATGAGGCTGAGCAGATCCACTAAAGAGGAAAAATTTGCAGTGCCAGACAGAGAAGGGGCAACATTTTCACCTGATAAAGGAAATGTTTAAGAGCTGACTTCATGCAAAATTAACTCTTGGATATGTCAACTTTAAAACCTTAATTTACTTGTTAATGGATAGTCTTCGGACAAGATTCCTTAAAAAGAAGAAGAAGAAAAAAAAGACTATCCTGAACCGTGACTGCAGAAGCTTCCTGCCTGCTGTTTAAGTGAAAAGTATACATATTTAATCATTTTACTAGAGTAGAGCTCTTGGCTGTCCTGGAGTCGTGCCAAGCTAGCAGTTCGTACATAGGAAAAGTGGGGCTTCGCTTATCCAAAGGCAATTTCCAAGTGGCACTTTGCAGAGTTTTTGTTGCCATGTTTAACCCAGCTGAAACCTGACCTTCTGAAGGAGATACTCCTTGCCAGTGGTCACTTCTGTCTGAAACAACCTGGAGACCAATATTTTCTTTATCTTTCATTAAAATGGCTGAAGACTGCTATTCTTGCACCCAGTCATCAACCAGGACCCCATTTTCTCAGCTGCTACCCAAAAATGCAGACAGTAAAAAAAAAAAAAAAAGCCACGCTGCTTCCCCCAAAGACTGCCCAAATGGCTATAATCTGAAAAAAAATATGTTTTCTGTTATCCCTCTATCAGATACACGACTGCTGTTCAGTAACATCTGACCTCTGTAGGCTCTTTTTCTATGACTGGACAAATAATTCAGTAAGGCAGAATTCAAGCAAAACTTTGGGTCCATTTCTGGGTCTCACATCAACCTAGATTTTCAACAATGCTTTTTAAAAATTGTGATACACCCAGTGGACTCTTTTTGGCACAAAAGGTCTGATTTTTAACAGATTGATTCTCCCCATGCTGGAAGAAGGGTTGCAATTACAGTTGAACAGCGTTTGCTCAACTTGAGCTGAACACACTGGGAGCTGCACTGAAAGGTTCCCGGTTGCCCATATTTGCCGCTGCTGTTCCGGTAGGCAAATATCTTATCTCTGCCTTTTTTTTTTTCTTTTTTTTTTTTTTTTTTTTCCAGGCTCAGAAAGTGTAGTTCGCCCTTTTCCTGATTCAGCCCCACAAAGGTGAGGCTCAGCGCTGAGCCGTTTCCATGCCTGGTTATCAGCCACCCCTCCCTCCGGCACCCCAGAAGGGAGGACGTGGAGGCACGTCCTGTTTGAAGGCCGCCCATCCCTGCCCAACCGAGGCCGGATCCTGGCTCCATCGAGCCAGCGCGGGCAGGACCTGGGCAGGACTGCTGGGCCTGGAAACCCCACCCCGGTAATGTCATGACAAATCCAGTCAGCTCGGGCAGCTCCCAAAGTGAGACATGGAAAACAAACTCATGGGAAGGAGGTGGATGAATCACTGAGCTAGGCGACCTGAGCTTTTACTGCTCTGGCTTTGACAGAGGAAAGGCAGCAGAAGTTACAGTTGGCTATTAGAGGAGCTGTCAGCTGGAATAAATAAGCCAAGCAATGCTGAAGTCAAGGGGCTATTCTAATTCACAACGGCTGGCTCTATCAATAAAAAAGTAATGGATTTATTGTTATTGCTGATATCTGGTAACAAGATAGATAATCAACTGGAGCTCAACTTCCTGAGCTAAAAATGAATGAAATCCATTGGGAAGAGCTTGCCTCCCAAACAAACAGAGGAGGTTCAAACCTGTTATCTGCAAAGGTGGATCCCACCTTTTTCTACGCAAAGCAGCAGAAGCTGGACATGGGGCTGCCCCCAGGCAAGCTGTCTGGATCAGAGGTGGCATTGGTGTAGAAGACCTGCCCACCACGCTCACGGGGAGACCTTGTCCGGAGCCACAAAGGGATTTAGACACCTACATCCTCTCCACTCTTGCAGGCCCAGATAAGAAATGGGCCGCTTGGCCCAGCACTGAGGGAACATCTCCATCTGAAGGCCTCCTGCTTTATTCCACCCACTCCTTCCTGCATGGAGACCAGGGAGAGGGGAGGAGTGCCCGCCCTGGCCTCCCCCCAGGCCTCTGTGTTGAGAGGCAAAAGCTCCAGTCAAGAAGTTGTGCTGACGTCTGGAGGGGGTGGCTGAGGGCCTTGGTCTGGACCTTTGCTCTGTCAGTTAGACCTTTGCTCCGTCTGCTTCGAAGGTTCAAAATGCTCCACGAATTTTGGACTGTACTACATCTGTAGTAAACTGAGCCCCAGCTGATAAACTGCTCCCTTCCTCTTCTATTAGCCTAGCTTAGCTTCGCTACACTTAAACGATAATTGTGGTCAGCTGAGACACACTTGCAAAAACATCTTTCACATATAATGCATTTTGGCAAACAGCAGTGGAGGCCTTAATTTTCCAGTCCCAGGCTCCCCTTGATAACTGCCATCCCCACTATGAGCGCTTTCTCCAAATACTATAACTCCCTGGTTTCTGAAGAACAGGTCTCGGTACTGCAAATCCACAACTTTTTTCTTGATTTAGTGACCCCCTGACTACAGAAAGCTGTAATTTCTTGCTGGTCCAATTGATCCTTTTGTTTATATTGCAGATGTGTAAGTTTACATATCTTCTAATCTCTCCTTTGTATTATAGCAACATAAATCTGTGGTTAATACTTCATTAATTTCCTAAGGGAGGCAACTTCCAGCATGGCTTGGGAAAGCTGATGACCCCACTGCTGTCAAGGGCTGTGTGAGTAATTGGCTTTATTGCTTTGGCAATAAAACTAAACAAGGCAAAATGTATGTGTCTATATGCATATATAAGGTTTGGGTAGAACCAAAAATACTCCTTTTCCTTGGTTTTCCCTGCTGAAAAAAAAAAGCTGGATTGCCTTTTTCAATTTGATTAAAAAAAAAAAAAAAAAAAGTTTTCTTTTGAATACATGTACACACCACTAAGAAAATGAATGCCTGAATTTACAAAACTGACTGGGGAGAGGAAAGCAGCATCTTGTTTTGTCCAGGAGTGAGCAATAATGCAAAGGACGTAGGGGACCTAGATTCATTTCTATTCCCGGCCACAGGAGATTTAAACTGGTGTATTACATCTCCCAGCATAATGCCCTGACTACCAGACTATTTGATATTGGAGGTTGCCATGTTCCTCATGCCTCTTGTTGATCTTATTCCACCTGGTTTAGATAAATATTTAGTCATACCAGGACTGAGGCACTGTGTCCCCATTTTCCAGGTGAAAGTCCTAACAACCTTGCTGGTGAGGCTTTCTCATGGAAACTTTGTCCTGGCAGCTACGGAATTAATCTATCCCAACTGAAATCTTATCATCAGATAGTCTGAAGGACCCTTGGACATTCAGCTTTCCAATATCCAGGCAGTTAGGAAATTTTTTTTAAGAGGTCGAGTCTACGGGTTCATCCACACTCTGGGAGATACTGTACTCAAGCTGGTTCCCCCACCGCCTGCTTCAATGCCCTACCGATCTTCTGCCTGAAAGGAAACAAATATCTCTGACAATCTCGTGATTCCTCTTCTGAAAATGAAATAAAACAAATGCACAAGAAGCTATTCCCTGAATTCAGACCAGATTGTCAGACATTGAGGGCACAGCTAGAACTGTATTTTTCCTCTAGCTCCTCACCAGCTAAGGCTGTTTCCTTCTTCTCTCCCACTTTCCATACTACAACACTGAAGAGCCAGTCCTGAACCACTTCTAAAGATCAGCCTCCAAAGGAAGTAAACACGTGTTTTACCTGCAAGACAACTGTCCTAAGTTATTCTACAGTTCTTCTGTGGTGTGTGCTTATGGTCCTTCTGAGACAGCTACGAATTGGAGGCAAAGGGTGTAGTAAGAGTCCTCTAAAAGAGGAGCTGTGCCGGTACTGCTGAGCCTTTACTGACATCAGCTCTGGCTCTAAGAGCCGCCATGCCCTGCCATGAAAAGCAGATTTTACAGCAGTTTTCATCCTGCCTTTTATCCTAATAAGGGAACAAACCCTTCTGGTAATCACACCAGTTGGAGCCCCTGCATGGAAATGTATGGGTGTGCACTAAAGACTGTGCCCTTCGTTTAGCAAATTATTCCATGCAGCTTTTCTCTGTACAGTTTCAGCAGCATCAAAGGGAGAGCAGGTATAGATGCAGATGCAGGCTGCCTGAAACCTTCAAATCTTCTTTTTATGGGGATGTAAGGCAACTTCATATATCATGTAGCTGGACCTTTTCCATATTAGTAACACAGGACACCCAGTACTTACTTATACTGCTTAGGAAAACAGAAATGGGCCTAAATCCTAGATCCAGATGTGAATTTGGCAAATAGCCCCTTTACAATGGGACAACGAAACATGCACGATCCAAACACTTCTACATTTTGGGATGTTTGAAATCAACTTTGCACCCATAGCAATTCATTAATCATATCTTTTAAATGTTTAAACTTCAGCTAGAACTTAAAATCAACATTTAAGGTTCTTGCTAATTTGTCTCAAAATTGGCATCGTATAAAATTCCCTTCATGAAATGGATAGTCTCAAAGACATTTTGGTGAGTAATTGCTGCCCTTCTCTTTTTCTGCCCTCCCCTCTTTATTTTACTTTGAAAGAGATAAAGAAAGGTAGGGCAAAAAGTGAGTATTACTGACACAAATGAATTCTGCTGAATTTCATTTCCATTAGATTTCTACATAACTAGGAGCTCTTTTGGCAGCCTCCCACAACGGGCATAATAAATTACTTTTGTACCAGTAGAGGAATTCATTTTCTCTGTTTCATTTAGCAACAACATGGCTGTGAATTTCAGACAACAGTTTCTAAAACGTCATCATATTTTTCTGCCTAATGTCAATTTGGCATTTTTCCCCTCCTTACAGAAGAGCCAGAGAAGCAAAAACACAGTGAGACAACAACAAGTTGCCATGCCAGTTGTGTAACGCGTGGGGAATGGGCCAGGTACGTCCTCCAAACAGGTGCCTGTGTTTCGGCAACGTCACCCTTCTTGTTAAAGTGACCAAACATTAGAGGGCCTGGATTCATCTATCCAGGGGTTTTTACCTCCTGACATAGCCTGGAGAAAATTATACTCCTTGTGCAAAGCCATCACCTGGGCTTAGATTAAAAAAAAAACTTCGGGATACCAATGTGTCAACTCAAATGGCAAAGAAAAAAAAAAATCAAGGAAAATAGAAGCCCAGTATAGTATCGGTGTTTCAGCATGTGATCAGATTAAAGGCTGTCAGGCTCTAAAATGCTGAATTTCCTTCCCTCACGACAACTCCAAGGGGCCTTATGAGCCCTCAGCCTTCCCACGACATTGCAGCCTACCAGCAATGGTTTTGCTCCCCTCGCAGCTGGAGACCACTTCCCAAACAATGTGGAACAAGCCTCACCAGCCACCTCCCTGCTTTCAGCCTTCACTCTTCCCTGTCCATGCTTGGGCATCATCCCTGCTGATGCTTGGGCACAACCAGGAGACACAGCCTGTCTCCACCACGTCCTGTTACAGAAATTTTGCACACGAGAGGCACTTTGCAAGTGCTTTGTACATGCAGGGCAGATGTGATGGAATCACGGTGAAAAAAAGGCTGCCACTGTCCTCTCCTAGACTGATCATCTTTGGAAAAATCAGGGCTGTCCTGGCACTGAGGGATACCTTTATGTAATTAAGAGCAGCCTCAGGGTTTCTGTTCATTACTCTTACTGCTAGCAGCACCAAACTAGCCTTTTGTCCCGGGAACATCCAACGCTTGTCTTGTACTCATACAACTCCCTGCGCCAAAATTATATCACAAACTGTGCCACTAAAATTATAACACAAAAATTGCTAATATCACTTCTAGGGAGGGAGAAGGGCTGCAGAAAGGAAGGCAGAAGTCAGCCAGCCAGAAAAGCAACAGTGCAGGGAAAACAGGATCTCACCTCTAAGGTCTCTTCTTCCAGAGCAGCACACAGCTGCACCTCTGGGGATCAGGGTGGATTTTGGTTACTATTCTGTCCACCGTATAAATCACACGACATTTCTCAGATCAGTAGGATACCAAAGGGAAGGTCAGGGAAAGGTTTTCTGATTTTTTACCATTTGCTAATATTAGGATGAGAAACTAAAGCGACATATAGGGCTTCGCTTTGGGGAGCCTGAACAGTTCACTTTTTGGTTACTGTTTTTTTTTTTTTTTTCTTTCTTTCTTTTTTTTTTTTTTTTTTTTTTTCTGGTGTGACCCGTTTATTTTATTATACTGACAAGGTTTTCTCATGTCAAAAAGGAGCCCTATTAATGATATTCTTGCTTGGCAGCATCAGAACCAAAAGCCAAGTGCCTCTGAAACTGGGTGGCCCTACCACCACACAAACAATCACATTTGCTAAAACCATTTTTTTCCCCTTTCTACAATGAAACTTTGTATGTCAGGAATTAAACTATTGAAAGCATTTTGGATGTGGGAATGCTGAGACATATTGAAAAATAGTCATTATAAACAATGTCTTTTTTTTTATTAATAAAGGAGTAGAGAAGGCCACGTTAGGAATGCTTTTCAAAGAAATTATGTGGCAGATTGAAAGATTCAGAAGACCAGAGTGAGTGTGGATACGGGTGCGTATAGCCAAATGGTTAGGAATTAATCTATATAAAGCTATGAAACGTTAACAGTAGTATTTGTTATCACATGTCCTAACTGAGTGAAGAAAAGCGGTGTGAGATGGTTTGAGCGTGTGATGTGAAATCAGGATCACAAACTTGATAGCTTGGGGCTGTGGGATGCTGAGCACCCATCCCCAGAGGAGCCCCCTGCCAGCAGAGGGCTGATCCCCACGCACCACAATCAGACCGGGTCCTCTGCCTGGTTTCAGAGAGGTCTGGAGCTGGGTGTAAGCACATGTCTCAGTTGAGAAAGAAAGCCATTATGCTTCCCTCCAGGCAGCAGAATAAAACCTTATCAGACCATTTCAGAAAAAAAAAAAAAATAGGGCACGTGCGCAATTGTTTCTTGAAAGGATCAATTGGGCATGATTTTTTTTTTTCCTCCGGAGGAAAACCTTTGAAAGAGAAGAAACTAAACACTTCAAAACAAAATGTCTTAACTTAATCATAAAAATTATATAGGTCTTAATTAAGGGGTTTGTAAAGTACTTCAGCTCCTCACTCTGTTTACAGCTATATGTGATATCCTCCGAAAATCTTGTTCCAGTATCAGCTAACAAAACTGGAAAGTTTGTTTAGATTATTGTTCTGCTAGATAAGATAAAAGCTGTGATAACACTGCACAGTGATCAGCCTGCTTACAAACACGGATGCTGTGTCAGTACTTACCCCTGAGGCTGACGGTTGTGTGCTTGGGGAAGCGTTTTTGCTACAGTCGTCTGAGTTTGTAGAAGACGTGGATGTTGGAGTCATAGGAACTGCAGTAGTACTGTTACCTGAAAGATCGGGATCTGGCATTAAAAACAAGAATTTTCCAGTTGGGGATAAAAAAACAAACAAACTCTTGCAGCTCAACTACCTTATCTTTTCATATTTACCAGAGCATGCCTTTGACTTATTTATGTTCTTAGGTTTTCGCTTCCTGGTTTGAATTCCTTCTTTTTTCATAGCAAGAGGTCGGGGAACCTGAAAAAATTAAATTTCCACACCAATCATAGAGTTGTACATATGCTCTAATCACCAAAAGCCAAAACTAGAATATACGAGCAAATAATGATGTTGAAAATACATGTGAAATGAAGTCACGTATAGCAAGTCATTTTTCCCATCTCACCGTAGAAATTCCTAAAGCATTTGTATTTTATTTGGGCAAAGCAATGAGTTGTTTCCAGGGGAGTTTTATCAGAATTTTAAAATATATATATAAATAAATAAAAAAGGGGGGAATGTTTTTCTTGATGTAGTTTTTCCAACACCTTAGTCAATCCACAAATTAACAGCACAATTTTAAGGAAAAAAAGGCATCATTTGGCCGTAGGTCATATGAAATTAAATTGGACTGGGTGTACCTGATCCCCAATTCATTTTTCCAGCCAGTTTCCAGATTATCTTTAGTGGTTCGTTTTGGAAAGCAAGAATGTGAAGGAGGGAAAAAATTCTCCTCTTCCTCTGGACCAGCTATGCAAACTGGATTGTCCCCAGTAAATGTTTTAGGACAGAAGCTTCGTGCCGTAATCAGCACAGCGTCTGTTCCTATAAGCAGTTCTGCATACGATACAGCTTTTCGTATCCAAATTTCTATTTGTAGAGAAAATGTGTTCAAAAATCAGCCTTGTGTTCTCTGTTATTACAACCATAATCGTTATACAGAAAACATTGGCTTAAAATGTATTTTAACTTTGTGATAACACCAGTTTGGAGAAATAGAATTCAGCCATGTGCTTACTATCATTACGATGTTTAAACCAGTGATATAATTTACTTTTTTCTCAAGGGCTAGACCAAGTTACCAACCAGTCCAAGTGCCCTTGTTCTTCAAACACTTGTACGTGGCTATAACCTAACCTGCCGGGGCACAACAGGTTCCAAGTCTCTCCCCAAACTTACTCCATTACATTCGAGTTATTTTCCTCCTGCATTATTGCCTGTGAAAGGCTGGAATCACATTTAAAGTTTTGCAGGAATGGCTGGAATTACATTTAAAATTTTGCTGTCGTGGCTATGTCTGTCCACACTATGAAAAACTGTCGTACCACAAGTCTAGTTTTTTTTTTTTTTTTCCATTGAATAGCTGATTGAAATCACGGTAGCAAAAGGGGATCAGCCACATAACCAGAGGCAGTTTCTTTGTACAAATCTGTACAAATTTGCAATTACAAACCCTTTTGGTCACTGACAAAACCATAGCTCACTAAAATGAGACAACCATTTTCCAATGACTAGAATTTTTCTGTGCTTTTATCGATTTTATACACCTTTATCATTTTTCAACTTTACGGTTTAACTTTATCATTTTTTAACTTTACGGAAACCACAAGATGAGACCATGAAAAGTTTCACCAGAAACCTTGCCCCAACCTTCAGGAAATCCAATGCAACCCGCACACAAAACCCGAAACCACCAGAGCTTTGGGGACAGAGCACTGAGAGCCCTGGGGACCGAGCACCCAAGCCTTGGGGAAAAAGCTCCCAAGCCAAGCCGGAGGGGACTTTCTTACCCCGTGAAGCTTCATGTAGAGGCCACAGGCGTTGCAGACGGGCTCGCCCTCGGCGTTCCTGCGCCACAGGGTGGTGGTGGTGGTGTGGCAGTTGGCGCAGGACAGGCCGAGCCGCCTTGAGGAGGGCTGCAGGCAAGCAGAGGTAAAAACACAAGCATTAACAGGCAGGCGGGAGCGGATGGTTTGTCTCTTTGCAGTTTACGGGGAAAAGGGCTTTAAAACTTGGGCTTGGGCATGGGAGAGGGCTCGAAGAGGGCTTTCAGTGGGGGAGAGCACGTCAAAGAGTGTCGTCTCCGTGAAGAGACTTCCTTATCATCGCACATTTTATCCTCGTGCGAAAAACAACATGCCTCGGGAACGTGTTTTACAGAAGGGAGCTTTCCCCCAGCCCTCAGAAAAACTGGTGTGGGACAGCAAGGTTCACACTGCAAACAAGCCATTTATGACACTCTTCCGTGGAGTTTGGAGCCAAGGTGAAGCAACCTTGTATCAGAAATAACCGTATAACCCAGCGCTTTATGGCCTCAGGCTGTATATCATAAGTGAAGGCAGTCCTCATAAACATGTGAAATGAAGGTGAATGGGTTATAAAAGTTCCCGTAACAAGCGATCTCTTTTACGTTCATCACAAGCAAAGAATTCCAACTGCATCATAAATCTATTATTTTTCAAAGTATCGCATTGTCAAAAAAATAATAATAAAAAAAAAAAAAAAAACACGACTAGCTCTGTGTCTGGCAGCTGAACAAGTTTACGTGGAAAAGTCAGTTTTAGACGATTGCATTAATCTTATTCTGCCCATAAAGCGCCCATAACTGAAATTACTGACTTGAGGGTACTGTGCCCTTCCTCTTGAATCATTTACTGCTGGGCTGTTAGACACAACTCGGTCACCTTTGATACCACAGAGCTGCCTGCCACTTGGGAAACGGATAGAAATGTTTTAAGAATGAAGAATATTCCAGAGTACTAACCAAGTTTCTTGAATTTCGATGGGAAAGAGTTAGAGATCAAGTAGGATTTTTGTAACTTTGAATCAGTAATTCATTATTAATTGCACAACAAGAAAACCAGCCAAATGTAATATCGGCTGAAGTATATATTTCTTTAAAATCGAGTTCTCACAAAAACGGAATTTTTGATCTCATTATTAAATACGTATGTGCAGTGTCCGAATTGCGCTCTAAATTGTGCTCCTCGATTCAATACAAGTTTTACATGGACCAGGTAAACGAAAGTTGGTCTTTTCACATACACTGCATTTTCCTTCTTTGCAGATGAAATGCCATCGGACATTTCACTCTGTTAAATCTGCCCTTTTTTTTTTTTTTTTTTTTTTTTTTTTTATGCTATAAGGTCTAAATCTTCATATATTTTATTTCAATACCTTTCGCTCATTCCCATATCTAAACAAAAGTGAGGTTCTGGGCAATTTTTGAAGCTAAAATGACTTTTCTGCCGCAGGAATTTTATCAGAAACTTCAGGGAAATCTAAACATGTTTAGCATTTTCAAAACATTTTCCCTTCTCACCTACATATTTTCAACCACATGAACACGCAGTCACGTTTGATTTATAGCTATGGCCAGTACACTTGGTGCGGACTGTTGCACAGAACTATTTCAGAGTTATTCAGACGAGGTGTCAGGCTGAAATCAGGCCGCAGTTTGACTCTGGTTCGGTCTCCTCACCCCTCACCCCCTTCCAAAAAGACGAGGAACACAGAGAGGCCGGGGCCAGGTATCGGCTGGCTCAAATCTGTGCCGGAGCCAAGCTCCGACGCTGCTCAGGGGCTGCAGACCTGTGTGCCTGCTGAGGAGGTAACACCTCCCCTGATGGGATTTAGGGGACAGACAGATAGAAAAAAAAAAAAAATAGCACACAGCGGCAATCAGCTCCTGGCTTAACATTAAATGAAATTTTTTAGGTTTAAGGAGACCTGGATTGGGATCATGAGCCCTTACTGTCCGATCTGCTCACTGCACGTTTGCTTTTTGCTTCCCCCCATAAGGGCACTAAATTCAGACGGTTGTGAAATAAGGAACGGGACGTGGTTTAACGCTACGAAAATAGGGACGGAGCAAGCAGCTGGCGTGACTGAAAGGGTCTTGAAGGGCTGATAGGTTTGATACGCTGTCTCCATACACAAGGGTCCAAACATCAGCTCGGATTATACCGGCGTGATTTATTGTGGCTCGCTCGGTAACAGCCATTACGGAGGAGAGTATTCTTTTTCTCCGCTGACCTCCACCCAGATTTGCTAAACATAATGTGCAGTTCCCGCTTGTTAAATTTTCTCCTTGCCTATTCAGTGCCAGCCTGAGTTATAAACAGGGGGTTCTGGTTTGTACTATTTATTTCCCCCCCTAGTTTTAGGAGTGTATTTTTAGAAAAATTGCCGCTCATTTCTTAGGAGTAAAACAAAACAAAGGCTATTATCATTGTTTAAACAATTGGTTTTCTTTGAATTATATACAAAACTTGCTTACATTCCCAAGGATCGAGCTCTCAGCAAACAAAGCAGGTCTGGAGAAATTCCTAGCCCTCTGAACAAACACTTTCCAACCTTGATTTTTTTTATTTCCCCCCTTTTTGGAAACTTCCAACACGAGCAGCACCAAACCCTTCCAAACCAGCAAGACTCCCTCAGTGACAGGGTCCACCAACCCCAAACAAAACTAAAACCCATCCGCCCTGTGCCTGGTGTGCTGCTTGCAGGGGGCAGAGGGTGATTTCGCCCACACAGGGCCCAGAGGTGGCCTCGGAGGGTGGCTCTCACCCATGCCACGATGGCATTGCCCCCCAAATCCAACCACAAGCCCCGCTTTGGTTTTGCATCCTGGAGGTCCCCATGCATAGGGGCTTCAAGGGCGCTCGCCCTGCCTGGCTACACTAAATGGGGGACCCCAGGGCTGCAGCCCTCGCTCCTTCCCCACTCACCACTCTCTTCTGGGGCTTGATGAGGGGCCGGCTGAGGCCGTTCATTTTGGTGTAGAGCCCGCAGGCGTTGCACAGGTAGTTGCCGGTGCCGTCCCTCCTCCACAGCGGGGTCTGGATGGAGCCGCAGTTGACGCACTCGCGGCTCTCGGACAGGTCCTCCAGCAGCTCTGGGGACAGGAGCAGAGGGGACAAGCGGTGGGACACGGCCTGGACAGCGGCACCGGGGGGCGCAGAGCCCCGCAAAGCCCCGTGGAGGAGCGCGGCCGAGCCCCGTCGGAAAAGCAACTCCCCGCAGCGACAGCAGCCCTCGGGTGATTTAAAAAAATAATAATAAATAAAAATCCTCTTTTTTTATTTCCCTCCCCCGAGGTGCGCCCGGAGGCTGCCGCTCCCCCAGCGGCGACGGGGCCGGGAGCGCAGCGCAGCGCCCGCAGCCCTGCCCGGGGGGCTCCCTCCGACGGCTCCCGGCCCTCGAGTGGTTTGCCAAAACCGGCTGGCACCTGGGGGCCGGGGTGCCAAGGGGGAGAGGGTTTTGGAAAGAGGGGTGGGCTGCTGGATGTTTGCTCCGGGTCGAGGCCGGGCGGGAAGTTTGGCGGCAGGGGGGTCTCGTCGGGAGCGCTTTGCGAAGGGCTTAAACTTCGGGTTCAGGGGGCGGCTGGGGACCTGAGCTGCCAAGGCAGCCACGGGGAGAGAGAGCTTCACTCGGTTGGTTTGCTTAAATTCGACCCCGTTGTTAGGAAGCGGAGGAAATGGAAAAACGTGGAGTGTTCTGCCATCCTGCTCGGACAGCTACTAAACACTGAAAAAAAAAAAAAAAATAGGGCTAAATGCACGGCAGAGAATAAAGAGAGCCCACAGGCAAAAGCAAACACCTTTCCCCTCTGCCAGTCCTTGTGTACTCGTTCTGTCTCACCTCTCTACGTTTCGTGGAGAAAATAATAATAATAATTTAAAAAAAAAAAAAAAAAAAGAAAGAGGAATTTCCCATGTAACGCGCCGCGCTGAGCAGAAATCATTTGAAGGGAGCGCTGTGATTTCTGCAGCAGCTTTGGCGGTCGGGCTGGGAAAGCCTCACGGAGCGTGGATGATCTTTAAGGTCCCCTTCCAGCCTAAAACCGCTCAACGATCCTAACCCCAGCTTCGCCACCGGGTTTTGCTCCCTCCATCCCCTCCGCTACCTGCCTGAATTCAGCGTTTGCTTATTCTTTTCTCCTTCCCTTATTAGCTTTGCGGGCTGTAAAGCGAAAGGGGGCTCGTAAATGTCAAGCGGCTTTCGGGACGGGGCTCTGGTGGCACTTTGCTCCTACAAAGAAACGGCTCCTGGCCCGTGCCCACCACCCAACATTTCTCTCGCCCCTTCATTTGCAAGTTCAACGGGAATCAGAAAGCGGCAGGGTCCAGAGAGCACAGTCCAAATTACGCTGTCAGCTTGTGGCTCTCAGCACATCACCAAGATTTATTAATCTTTGCACTAAAAGCGCCACCGACTACTGTAATCAGGAAAATGCTTAAGGTCTCAAGGACGCTGGAAGTTAAGCAGTTATTTGTCTCTGCTATTTACTTGATAGCATTACCTTCGTGCCTACTGAAAGAAACCCTGCCGTGATAATATTTCCCGGGCTTTTTTTTTTTTTCCTTTTCTTTTTTTCTTTTTTTTTTTAGTATTTTCCCCTTAACGCGTGAGAAATAGATTTATCTCGAAGGGCAGCAAAATAAAGCGCTCGTTATAGATAAATATTTAGCAACTCTTCCAGCAACGTCAAAGATGCCGTATCAGGCCGGCTAAATATCTCGCTATCAAAACGCATCTGCCGGCCGCGGCAGCGACGGGCAGCCCCCGACTGCTGGCTTCGCTGTGGGATTTCGTCCCCCAGGACCCAAAAAACCCACAGCCGAGGGGACAGGGCAGTGGCATCCGTGAGCACAGGGGCTTGTTGCTGGAAGCATAATCAGTGCTATTATTATTCTGACAAAAGCGAGGCAGTGGGAATCCCCCGGCTCCTCTCCCCCGAAAAAAATAATATATATATATATATTTTAGTTCCCCTCATCACCTAGCTTTCCACTGGAATTTGGGGAAATTGTGTTAAAAACTCGATTTTCCTGTCGGCTCTGCTCTCCCTCTCCCACCTCTGAAGCTGAGCCTTCCCCGCTCCCCCTGTCACTGCGGCGAGCACCAAGCGGGTGGCTCCAGGAGCCCCAAGCCCGTCCCGTGGCACCGGGAGGGAAAGGGCAAATGGGATCGGGGAATTTTCGGCGACATTGCACTGAAAGGGAAAAATCACGGCGGGCGTAAAAACGCCTCCCTGGTGGGCAGCTTGGGATTAAAGCAAACGCTGCTCCAGTGCCTGCGTGTGGGTGTACGTACACATCTATACATGCCTGTGTAGGACCCCCTCACGCCTCTGTATTTACAGACGTGTTTGCTGCCGAAATATATCCTAGAGAGGCACCTGAATATATTCTAGAGAGCCACCTAAATATGTTCTAGAGCCGAAGAGGCTGCAATAATCGTTAACCTTCCCGCCCGCTGCTGCATCGCTGCGGCTCGGCTTAAAACACCGCCACCGCCAGCTGCCTTCCCTCGGAATAAAAAAGGTGACAACACCTCTGAAGCGAAAGCAAAATTCCCTCGGGACGGTGCGGCGTTTTGGGCAGCAAGATTTTAACGGGGTTTTTCGTTCCTGTCAGCGGAGCGGGGTTGGTTTGGTTTTATTTATTTTTTTAAATTATTATTATTAATTTTTTTTTTTAATCCTTTTTAAACGAAGCAATAGAATGGATGGCAGATTCAATAAATAACCGCACATGGGCTGAGCGAGCCCGGCAGCTTCCCCGAGCGCTCCGGGACCGAAAAACCCGCAGCGAATCAACCCTTCACCGGACTCCCGTCTTTAGGGGCAAGCCGAAAAGCACCAAACCGGGGAAACCCTTACGGCCGGCGACTCGCTGGGGGGACACCCCCGAAAAAATAAAAGGGAGAAGAAAGCCAAAGCAACGCAGGGGCCGCCCCCGTGTCCCGCCACGGGCACGCGTGGGTCCCGTCCCGTTCCCCCGCCCGCCCCATTCCCTCGTCCGCCCCGTCCCCCCCCCGTCCCCCCGCTCCGTCCCGGCTCCTACCTGCGCTGGGGGCCCGGACGGGGATGGGGGCGGCCCGGCCCTGCAGGCAGTGCAGCATGGAGTTCTCGAAGGGCGCCGTGGGCCAGGCGGGGGTGAGCTGCGGCCCCACGTAGGACGTGTAGGGCGCCGGGTAGGAGCCGTTGAGGGGCCGAGCCAGCGGGCTGTACTGGTCCCGGGCGCCCAGGCTGTTGCCGTAGGCTCCGGGCTCCCTGGAAGCCCCGTTGGCCACCGGCGGGCTGGGCGAGTAGGGGAAGCGGCCCGAGGGGTGCGAGCCGCCGCCGGCTCCGTACGAGGGGCTCTCGGCCGCCGGCTGCGACCAGACGGCGTGGCCGCCCCCCGGGTGGCTGGGCTGCGCCGCCCCGCTGCCCTGCAGGTAGGGCAGCGTGGGCAGCATGGAGCCCACGCGGGTCGTGGGCACGTAGACGGGCGAGCCGGGCGAGGAGTGCATGAAGCCGCCCGGGGATCCGTCGTAGGGCGCGGGGCCCTGCGCGGCCGAGATGGCCAAGGTCTGGTACATCTCCTCGGGCTGCTCGGCGCCGCCGGCGCTGGGCTTGGCGCCGCGGCTGGCCCAGATCAGCTTGGTGGCTCGCTGGAAATCCGCCAGGAGCAGGACGTCCTCCCAGCCGGGCGGGCCGGGGGGCTGCGGGACCCCCGAGGGCTGCGACGGGGCGGGCCGGGGGCCGCCGTCGGGAGGCTCGGAGGAGCTGCGCTCGCCCTGGGAGCCGCCGCTGCAGGAGGAGGAGGAGGAGGAGGAGGAAGGCGAAGGAGGAGACGGGCCCGGCTCGCTGGCCGCGAAGGGGCAGGAGGAAGCGCCGGAGTCCGCAGCGCCCCGCTTCAGCACGCACCAGCCGCCTTCAGCCACGGCCATCCAGGTCCCCTTCTAGCCGCTGGGTGGGGATGGGGAAGGGAGGAGGGCAGGGGGAGGAGGGAGGGAGGGAGGGAAGGAGGGAGGGGAGGGGGGTCCGCAGGGCAGGGCGGGGAGGGAGGGCACAAAAGAGGAGGGAGAGAGGGAGGGGGGGGGAGAGAGAAATAATAACAACAAAGTTAGCGAGCGGGACAGCCGCTCTCCCGCCCGCAACCAGGCTCAGCGGGGACCCTCGGAGCGCCCCGTGGCTCACACCGCCCCACCGCTGCCCCCCTCGTCCCCACCGGGCTCTGGGGAGGGTGTGGGGACGAGGGGGGGCAGAGGGACGTGTCCCCTGGCTTGGCCGCCGCCGCTGCCCTTGTTGTTGTTAGCGCTGCCTCAATGAATGAGTCATTTGACTCGGTTCCACCGAGAAAACAATTAGCAGGGCGATCCCTGGAAGGGTGCTTCTCCGGGGGGAGACGGGAGCTTCTCCGCCGGGAGCCCCGCTCTTTTGCTCGTCTCCAGCCCAAGGTCACGGAAAGGAGGAGGAGGAGGAGGAGGAGGAGGAGGGAAGGCACCCGGGAGCCGGGGGATGCGCAGGGGCCGGGCCCCGACGTGTGCGCTGTGATGGGGTCGGGGCTGGGGGTGCTGTGCATGGGGCAGGAGCCGGTGGCAGCGGGACGGCCCCGACCCCCAGCAGGTCCTTTTGGGGTCGGCACCGTCCCGCCGCCAGCCGGGCACCGCTGGCATCCCGGGACCGCCGGGGCACGGGCAGGCAGGCAGGCGGGCACCCGCTGCGTTTCGGGGGGAAAGAGCAGAAAGGGAAAGGGGACTCCGAGGGGTGACAGCGAGCAAAGCCTCCGGTGGGGGTCCCCTCCCTCAGCCCACCGAGATAACCGCCCCCCGACCCGCGCAGCGCGCCCGGCCCCACGCCACCCACCCCCCGGCAGCCAGGGACGCCTCTCCCTATCCCCCTGCGAGATAACGGGCGGATAGATAAGGGCCGGCCAGATAAGGGCTGCAGCCACCGGCATCGGATGTTTGCCCACCGGGCTTCCCCGGGGCTCCCCCGGGCCGGGAGCGGCTCGGCTCCCCTCGGCGGCCGGCCCCGGGGTGGGCTGTGCGGGGCGGGGGGGAGATGGGGCCGGGGAAGCTCGGGGATAAGAGAAAAAGGGCCGGGGCAAACCTGCAGCCGGTGGCCCTCATGGGGCCGGGTCCCGGGGAGGTAAATCCGGTGGCGAGGGGGGCGAGCGGCGGCGGCGAGTCCGGCGGCGGCGGCGGGCGGCTGGATGTATAAAAAGGAGAGAGGAGGAGGCGCCTCTCGCAGCCCTGCCGGAAAAGTGCAGGCAGCAGCCGCTGATTGGGCTCGGCCGGCCCTAAAACAAACACGGAGCTCCGCGGGGGTGCCAGGCCCGGCGGCGAAACCGGCCCGAGGCTCGGCCACGGAGGGGGCGGGCGCCCTGGAGGCCGCCCCGTCGAGGGGGGGGGGGACGGGGACACGGATACAGGGACACGGGGGGGGCACCGCGGGGATGGGATGGGATGGGATGGGAGGGGGCAGCGGCCCCCTGCCCAGGGGTGAGCGGAGGGGGCTCGTAGAAATGATGATGATGATTTTAAAGCACAGTGAATGCCTCCCCCCCCCTCTCCTCCCTCCCCCGTTTAGGGGGAACGTTCACGTTTTCTTAGGGATTTTTTTGTGCCCCGGAGGATGTGCCCTTGGCTCCCGCTGTAAGGGATCAGGTGAACGACCCCAAATCTGCCGGTTCTTATAAGCAGAGCCATCCGAGAGGAAAAAACCGTGGCTCCTCCTTGAGCTGCCCCAGCCATCAGGTGAAGCCAAAGCCGGCCGTAGGATGTGGCCAAGCCAGCAGCAGGCGGTAGGCATTTTTCCGCTGTTTCTTTCTCATTCTTCCCTTTTTCTCCCCCCCCCCAAAACCTCTCCCTTTAACCCTTCCCCCCCCCCCTCCTCCCCCCTCCCCAGCCCTATCCTCTTATCTCAGCTGTGTACAAACCGATACGGCACTTAGCAGGAAAGTGACTGGAAATTAAAATAACTCGGTTCGCCAGAGGTTATCAGCTGGGTATCTGTCATCATCAGTCCCTCCAGAAAGACGCATCCGCGGCCAGGGCTGCCAGCAGAGCTCAGCCCGGGCTCGCCGGGGCCGCATCCAGCCCGGGGCCCGGGCCCCGCTTCTCCTGGGGGGTCGCAAGGCAAAGGTGACCTGGGGCAGGCGACGACAGAGGCTGGGGGATGTGGCACGGGGCAGCCAGCTGCTCCGCCGGCGCCTGGGAGGGGGGGGACGTGTCGCGACAGCGAGGCTTTATCGCGCGCCGTGATTGCGGGGATGTCGCGGCAGGGGTCGGGGAGGGACGAGCGGGTGCCTGGGGAGCCGGTTCCCTGTGGGGTTAAAGGCGGGCTAATGAACTTCTGGCTAATGAACAGCGCTCCTCGGGTCGCCCTGCCTGATAAAAAAAGGCAGAGATTGGAGGGATTTTTCTTTTCTTTTTAACCTTTTTGACTTTTAGACGCTCTTTCGTGGGGGTCATTTTCAACAGAAAACGCTTCGTCGTCTCGAAATTCCCCGCCTTTTCTGCCGACACGAATTTGCCACTTTATTTAATTTTAATTTTTTTTTTTTACGTGTTTTCACTTAAAAAAAATAAATTAAAAAATACGCTCCAGGAGCGGGGGAAGGATGCAAACGCCTCTTCATCCCAGCCAGGCTGCCGCCGCGCCCCGTAACTGCGCTTTATTAATTAATATTAATTGCAATTCCTTCATTTTCCCATTTAGCAAGCCCAGCCGGACTGGGACCAGCGTGGCAAACCGCCCCCACGCACCCCTTGCCCCTCCACCCTCGCTCCTTCTCCTTTCAGCTCTGCCCCCGGGTCCAGCCCTCGGCTGCTCCCTCTTGGTGACGTCACCGCCTTCCCAAATCCCCGCGTGACGTCATTTTTCAGCCCGGGGCACACGGCGGGGCGGTGGCACCAGGGCGGGATGCGCGATGGGCTGCGGGGTTTTGGGGCCGAGGGAAGCCCCGCAAGGGGATGCTCGGAGCTTGGAGGCACCCCGGGGAGCCGAGGCAGCAAGGAACTGCCCGTCGTGGCCAAAAAGGGAAGGATGATTTAAAAAAAAAAAATACTAAAAGGGTTTGCATCCAATTAAGGCAAAGCCCCTCACGGGCACTTCGGCCTCCCAAAAAAGGGGTGGGGGAGAGCCGCCTGCGGGCGCGCCCTGCCCGCTCCTTCCCCGACCCCAGCTCGGTGCAGGGCCGGTCCCCGCAGCGGGCAGCCCCGAGCGGGGGTCACTTTGGGGACTGTCGCGGCGTGGAGCGAGTTCTTCCCCGAGCCGTGTTTATGTAACTTCATGTACTTCAGAAACTGCCGGCGAGTTTAGGCCGGGCTGATAAGCCCAGCGGGTATTGCAGGCGACGTGCCGGCAGCTTCCCCCCGCTCTGCTCTCGCTCCCTTATCCGAGCTCCTTAAAATACCCTTTTATCAAGGCCACCCCGTGATACGGAGCGATTCCAGTCCCCGGCGGCTGTGACATTGAAGCGGGCTGAGCCACCGCCGCGGGCACCGGCCCCGGGTGGGTCACTTTATTTTATATTTTATTTTATTTTATTTTATTTTATTTTATTTTATTTTATTTTATTTTATTTTATTTTATTCTTTTCATTTCTTTTATTTCACTTCTTTTCATTTCATTGCATTTCACTCCATTTCTTTTATTTTTTTATCTGTCCTTTCCCCAAAACCCCCGCTCCGAGGCCGGCCTGCAGCTCCAGCCTTGCCCTCCGGCTGCTCCCCGGCCCCGGGCAGCCTCCCCCGGCCTGCGGAGAGGGGGAGATCCGGGGGTCCTTTCCCCTTGCAGCCTGCCGGTGCTCCCCCCCCCCACCACCGGGACCTGATCCGCCGTGTCTTGGGGTGATTTCCGCGGGGGCTTTCAAACCCCGACACTCACACACCAACGGATTTTTTATGGGATAGGTGGTTGAGAGCGGGTTCCTTTCTTTTTTTTTTTTTTTTTTTTTTCCTTAATAATGATCTGCAGCTTTTTTTTTTTATTTGCCCTCCCTCCAGCCCCCGAGCTCCGCCTGGTTAATGATTTCAACCTTAAAAAAAAAAAAAGGAAAAAAGAAAAAGGCGGTGTTAAAAGCAGCGCAAGGAGCGGAGGAGAGGCTCCGACGGCCTCGCCAGGCAGCCCCGGTACCGGCGGGGAGGGCAGGGTTAGGGCGATCCCCCCCCCAGGTTATGGGAGGGCTCCGGGAATAGACCAGTTCCCAAAAACCCACCCTCACCCCTTCGCTGCTTCCCGTAGCGGCCGCGTAGTTGCCTCCCTCCCTAGCTCCGAAGGGCTGGGACCGGGCTTCATCCATCCCTTGCCTCCCCATCCTCTAGGAGAGCTCCTCGTCCTCCCCCTGCGCTATCACGGCGGTGTCAGCCTCCACCCAGTCCCATCCTGTCTCCCCTTCGTCCCCACAGTAGAGGTTATAGAGACTTTTTTTTTTTACTTTAAAAAACAAAAATCAGACAATTTTCAAAAAAAAATTAGACATATTCCCAGGGCATTATCCCACGCCGCTAAGAAAATATCGTTTTGTGCTTCCAAACGAGCCCGCCGCGCTTCGCTGCGCTCCTTTTTTTATTTTTATTTTTATTTTTATTTTTATTTTTGGTCTTTGCTAAGAAACGCCACCAAGCAGCAGGATCGGGCAAAAGCTCCCAGCGTGATGTTTGCCGTGGGACCAAATCCATCCATCCATCCGTCTGTCCATCCATACATCCATCCACCTGGCGACGCTGGCTCCGTTTTGCGGGGTTTTGCTCTGAAAAACCGGAGCAAACAGCACTGGGAAACAGCGTTGGGAAACAATTTTGATGACGATTTAGCCGTTTTACCGAAGCGTCTGAGACCAAGGCTAATTTAAAAGAAAAAGGTAAAAAAAAAAAAAGAAAAATATAAAAAGGAAAAAAGTATGAAAAAGATGTAAAGGAAAAAGGTAAAAAAAAAAATAAAAAGGAAGAAAAATGAACAAGATGTAAAAGAAAAGGGTAAAAAAGAAAAAGATAAAGAGGAAAAAATGAAAAAGATGAAAAAGATGGAAAAGAACCAGCCACAAACCAGATAACAACAAACCAACGAAAATTGCGATCTGACTTGAGCAAAACTCTTCCTTACTCCAAAACTACAATTCTCAGATTGTTCTTCCGCGGATAATGTCAAAATTTTGGGGTTTGCTCCTGCTCGGGCTGACGGTTCATTAGAAAACGTTAGAATATCTCCCAGAGCGGGTCCGACCAGTTCTGGAAATTAAAATCCTGCAGGAAAAAAAAAACAACAACAGCACCAACAAGCCCGACGCCAACAAATTCAAGGCACCACATCAGAGGGCGGCAGGCTGCAGTTAGCGGCTCGGGGTAATTAGGCAGCCCATTAACAAATAGCCTCGCTCCTCGTCGCCCTAAAAGGGAGGCCGGTGCCTCCTGCCCCGGGAGGCAGGCGCCCTGCAGGCAGGGTGGGGATGCTAAATATAAATAAATACGTGAATGTGCCGCGATTTCCACTCCGTGCACGTAACGCCCGAGGTGTTCATCCCCTTTTCCTTAAGCCTCCAGGAGCGAAGAGGCTGTGCAAATAATTCACTCTTTTCGATTCTTTTAGGAAAATGCTGCTTTGTACCGCCGTTATTGCCGGCCGCATTGCATTTGCAACTAATTGTTAATGGACACCCGTATTTTCAAATAATGAAAAGCGCAATTAGAGAGCCGGTTGTCCCCAGAGATGCTTGTAACGGGGTGGCCGCAATGCATCGTCCCGCTGCTGTTACTGGTGTCTTCTAAAAGGTCACAGCCGAATGAATTTCAAGGCACCAAACCACTCTATTTTACATCCCGATCAAAAGGCTACGAGCAAGAAGTGCTGCGGTCCGTTACACATAAGGGTGGTTTTTACTCTCTGTAATCATTTCTTACATTTATTGTCACTGCTGGACATAATACATGTGTAAGGAATTAAAGCTTTAACACAGAATTGGCAAAGTATGTGGGAGTAATCCAAATGTGCTTTTTTCTTTCTTATTTTTTTTTCTCTTCAGTATTCATAATATGGACAGAGTTAGCAAGCCTTTTCTTGAGTAACCACTCCTACGAGTAAATCAATGTGATGGCAAGGCTGTACAGTGACCAGCATTTCCTAGAAAAAAAAAAATAAAAAATAAAATAAAAGGACCTAGACGTTTTCAATAAATTCTGAACATAATACCAAGCAACTGTATAACAAGATACCCTGGGGGATTTAAGGCTAACATCCGTTTGCAACCAGGATCACATCTGGATCACGCTCTTAGCGTTTAGTGATGACAATCAAATATAAGTTCAGCCATACACAACTGTAACATCTAGCTGTGGAATAAGGAGAAGAAAATGTTTTAGGATAGATTTACACATACTGCATGCCTTGCTTCAGCTTTGCAGCAGTGCATTTTCATTGTTAGGACATTCTGTAGGTTAGTTTTTCTGACAGTGAAATCAAACACGGATTTGAGTGCATGTGAATCAGTGTTTGCAAAGAAGCTCTGCTTCTGTGATTTTGCTAATTTGTCCAGATCCTTAATATGATTTTAGGCTACTCATTCAGATGGAATTTGTCCTCACTCATGATGACTGGAGAATAAGAACGAGTCCCGAGAATGAGAGCTCTGTGGAAATACCTGGCGAAGCAATGAACCTCACAGATTGCTCTGTTGGGACGTTAGCAGTGTGAAGTGCCACGCGGCCCGTCAGGGCACGACTGCAGCTTAACCCAGCTGGCTTTAAGCAGATCCTGTCCCAAAGCCCAGATCCATATGTGGACGCCTAATGCAGATCTTTCTGCTGCCACAGCTGGGAAGGCATTGATCCCAAACAAACAGGCAGCTCTAATTCAGCAACTCCCGTAGATCCTATAACGAGCTTAGCAGCTGTAAGGGCAGGGTAGATGTTCCTTGTTTTATGTTGAGCTCTGACAGGTTAACAGCACCCCTTTAGGGACGGCAGAGAGGGTACCTCCCAGCCCCATGGCTAGCACAGCCCTGTAAACTTGCATTGTTCTTGCTGCTGGGCAGCAAGGTGAAAAGAGCATTTGCAGCAATAGCATCTGGTGGTATCACAGCTAAACCCAACAGAGCCCCAGGTGTGCTTGCAGATGAAAGCTCAGCAGTGCTCAGCTGGCTCGTTGGCTTCTCCCTAGCAGAGGACTTGAGGTTGCAGCTGCTATTGGGTCTCCACTCACACCATGTCCTCGGGCTGAGCATGTGGGCTGAACTCCAAGTCCTTCATCCTTCCCGTGCCACATCCAGGCAGCTCCCATGGTCTGGAGTTTTCTTCTGTGACGTGAAGTACATGCAGCACGTGGCAGGAGGCTGAAGACAGGCACAAGGAAGTGAGGTGGCAGCAAATGTTCATGCTGATATTCAATTCTTACATCTTAGGTAAGGCAGAGCACATAGTGTGATTTTGGGGCACAGATTTTTGACGGCTTGCACAGCAGGAAGGGGGAAGCTGAGGGAAGCTGTCAGCATTCCCCCAAACACCCCTACCATGACAGCCAGGAGGTACCAACCGGCCCATAATGACCACAGCTGTAGGTAACGTTACATAAACCAAAGCGTTTCAGCTTCTAAGCAAAGCCACAGCTCTTCCCCTCGTATCAGTTAAAATATTTCCTTTTACCCAAAACAAAGTTTTTCTCACTGTCTCTGAATTATTTAACCTGGTAAAGGACCAACTGTGAAACAAATGGGTTCATTTTGAGATGATGGAGCAAGTGCTTCGAATTTTCCTCTCCCTTTCAGTTTGGCTGAGGGGGGTCACACCTGGGGTGGCAGAAAAGGTCTGTCACATCTGGCCTCTCACAGCCTGGATCAGAAGCCAAGATCTCAGCACCTGACCAGAAACCACAGCAAATCCTCTCATTTTCTGCCCAGTGACCAGGGTGTGGAGAAAGCAACAGCCCCTGAACTGCCTTAAACTACCCCATCTGTGCTTCGGGTTTAAAGCTAAAAACTCATTTCCTGGAAGAAGTAGGGACCAACATGAATACCCTGCAAGATGTTTCGCTCAGGGAAATTGAGGGGGATGTAATTCAGCCTAAACCCAGACTTTTAGCTGTACTCTTCCTCTAGTTCTTACTCCCTGCAAGAATAATTATTACTGACCTCAGAAACCCTGCCTGTTGCCCGTGCTAAGTTTTCATATCGGCTCAGTTTTGCTTCTGATAGCTTCAACAGAGTTGCTGAATGACATTTCCTTTAGCGGGACTTTTCCAAACAAATTAACTTCATTTCTGCTTGCAAGAAATAGAAAAACATATTTTGCTTGTGCCTGCTTGGAACTACGTGTGCCTGTGAGGTCCAAAGGGTGACACATCTTCCACGAGTGTTTCCTCTCATAAGCGTAGAGAGCAGAAACTAATGGCTGTGAGCTGTAACTACTAGAAAGCCGAAAATACTCTCTACAAAATAATATATGATACCCAAAGCTACTCTCTTGAACCTGGGGAACACAGAGCCGGCTAGGGTGAAGCTGCAGGGAGAAGCAGAAAGCAAAACAATCAAAGCCGAGCTGGAAAAGGAGGCCCGCTGAAGGTATCAGGGTGACTCCCTTGGCCGAAATGAGGCCCGGCCCTCGGAGAGCTGAGCCGAGCGCTAACTGAGAGCAGCTAGGCTGAACCCTTCACGTTGGCTGGGCATTTTGGATAGAGACAGTGTTATCACAGCGAAAGCAGAGTATGTTCCCTGCTTTGTTATGGTTAAGGGAGAGAAATGCCACGCGGGTGGGGAGGGAGGTTAAAAGGCACCATCTCACTCCGGGCTCTGTTGCTGACTGGAGCTTGGGGAAAACACCCCAGGGGCTTTCAGGGGCTGGCTTATGGGCTACTTCGAACCCACTCAGCTCTTCCTATAAAAGCAGAATCCGGCAAATCTAGAATTACACTTCACTAAAAAGACTAGCAATACATAACTGTTATACTATTCAGCCTTACAGTGGTTCCCAGTGTCTGTCAAAACTGCACCGCTTAATGGACTGAATTATTTTATCGGCCCTCTATTTGGAAAGCAGAATCCTGCTGTGTAAAGCTCCAGAAGTAAATAAAACCTAATGGTTAAGGACCAAGCTCCAGTGGGAGTTTTGCTGGAGAAAGGCCTGCACAAGTTGACCTAGTTAATTAATATGTACTAAAATGCAGTTTCCTTTACAGCGCTACACCCTAGCGTCAAGCTTAGAATCACCAAATTTGTTAAAAGTTGAGCAAAGTGGCTCATCTGTGGTCACCTCTTGGTAAAAAAATAAAAAGTAAAAAAAAAAAAAAAAAAAAAAAAGCAAAATGATACTTTTAGGGAAATGTGTTTATAATTAAAATAAATGTAGTGGTCTAAATGAGCAGTACTGACAGTATTAAAAAGGATAATGACTTAATTATTTTTGTTGATGTCAGTTATTCATTTTTTGGGCCATCAGGCTATAAAACAGGGTAATTTATTGACTGCAATATAAACTGGAAATGTGCCATATTATTCAAGAAAAACAATACACTGCAAAAACAATACAGAGAAGAGGTAATTTGTACAGAGTTCATGAGACAATTATATCATCTAATTACGAAACTGACTCACTATGCCCTTGGCTCTATTTAGTAGAAGAGAATTGAAGGACGTACTAAACATACTGAGAGCCTAGTAATTTAAATTTAAATCCTGACTGTACACCCAAGCATCCAGGAACTGGTGTGATCCAGCACATAGATCAGGAGACCTGAGGGAGTATTCCTTGATTTGTGTGACTCAGGGTACTACTTAATTTTTCAGTGCACTGGAAATTAAACTGCTGGCCCATTTTGCTGAAAAGTGCTTTGAAACTCAGTCAATATCACAGGGGGTCTTTTAGAAAACTTCCACCAACATTTCAACACCAAAAATATTTAAGTAATTAATTACTGATTTCAGAACTTGACAGCAGTTTGAAAACTGTCTGGATTTTACATGCTTCACTGGCGTTTCTGCTGGTGCAATCCAGCAGTAACATTTGTATGCAAGCAGATGTATTTCTTGTTCAAACAGAAGCAAATCGCTAAGGTGTCTGAACTGTAGCATATAACCAAGGCTATGCACATATAACTCACTCTCACACAGCAAAGCTCATCAAAGCTCAGAAATGACCGAGACCAAAACAAAAGCAAGTTGCTGAATTACTCCTCAAATTGCCAAGTCATATCTGCACTGCAACCTTTTGAACTCTTTTCAGATATTTTTCCTTGAACTTTTTATGCTATTTAAGGAATGTACAAATATTTTCTTTGTTGATCATGTAAAAAAAATTCATTGAATAAAGTTTTTTTTCCCCATCTTTTCTGATGTTTTTTTATTCTGTTTACTGAGCATTTTGTATTTAAATAGATTTTAGTGGGTGACATCTAGCTATACTATCAAATTTTGCAGGAGGCTAATGATTATAATGAATATTCATTTATAAAACAGGGGAAACCTCAGTGTCTATTTGTTTCTATTAATAATAATGCTGGCTTGCACTCAATACATTCTAAAATTAAGGCCACGAGGGTCTAGGAACTGGAATAGCAAATGGAGAGCCTGGGAGCCTTGGGTCTGACTTGACCCAGGTGTGGAAGGCATAATTCTGTGTGTTGGAGGGTGTTCTTCTACAGTGCACTGGCTTTGGTGCAATGCTGGATTAAGCAATGCCCTCCCACTGCCTGGAGGGACTCCTCTGCCTGGAGCCCAGCAGTCCATGGCCTTCTCCACTTGTGTTAATGGAATTCCGTGTGGGACCAGGCTGGAAGAAAGACCTCTGAAGTGGTTACAATTAAAAACATCTCCCTCTCTCTTCCTCCTGCAAAAGGTTTATTTTAAACTTCCATCACTTCAGTGCTCTGATTTAAGCACTGTCCTGCAAGGAGTTGTTTTGGCACGACTGAGGAGGTGACAACGGCAGGCCAGAGGTGGGAACAAGCATCTGGGACAGGGGCTGGTTGCAGCAGTTCAGTTGCCAAAGGCTAAGGTGTGATAGTTCATTGTATGAACTTAAACATTGCCTTTCCTGACTGTTTTCATAGCCACCAAGCATCTCTGCTGCAAATCCCTTGTACTGAACTGCTGCAGCAGTGCTGCTTTTCTATCCCAATGCAGTTCATTTACACTAGAGATTTGCAGTCATGTGAGTTTTATCGTGGGAAAATACAGCATAGGCAAAGCCTCAGCCAAATCATGAGGCCTATATCCTTAAAGACATTTATTTAGATAGCTAACATTCAGTCAGTGGAAGGCCTAAATGGATGGGTTTAAAAAGAGTCATGAAGCTGGAGACATTGTCTTGTCCATAGGGTTACAGCCACCTACACTCCCCAGCTGTGATTCCTTGTGGGTCTCTGATCACAGTCTTATTTATTTTGCTTACATGCTAAGGATGAAGTTGCCTAAGTGATTCAGAACTGAGTAAGAACATCTCCCAAGTCATTCTGGCCAGGATTTGGGGTTCTTCCATCTTTTCTCTCAAAGTAAAGGCCATGAGTCACTTGCTGAAATCTCCCAGGCCTTCTTTCTTATCTCTCCAGCTTCCTGCCACTCCGTGGACCTCAGGTGATGGTGGCCCTTTGATTTCTTCAGTCCTCTGCCTGTGATGTCTGTCTCTTGGGGACTCAAAAGCTATAACCTCATTCAAATTTTTGCATACGGTTTTGTGAGCGCTTGGGCAAACTTGCATAGCCTTTAACACACAGGAAGTCAGATAATATCTAATCTCCTGCGCATTAGGGTAAAAGTGTGTTCCTAGCCCCTTCCAATGCATTCTAGAGAAGACAGCATAGTATAACCCATTCTGCAGTTCCCTAGATAAAAAACAATCATCCAACTTGTTCACGTGTGACTGCATCGGAGCGTGACCTCATCCAGAAACCGCTGAAGTCAATGGAAGAAGATGCAATTCACAAGGGTTGAAACTTTCCTTCGGTGTCTCAGTTAGCTGGCCTTCACATCACAATCTGCTGTCTGAGCCCCCACCATGTTAATCACCTGTTATTTTTCCTTCCAGTCTCAACGTTAACCAGGGACTCTGAAGATTTTGTTACTTGTGACCTGTGTTTTCACCAAATTTAAGCAGTATCATTTTTTTCAATAAGACCTTGTTTGCCTGCACAAGCATGTTCATTCTCTCCTGGTCCACATACACTTTTCCAGTCCTCCCTGAGATTAGTATGCATTACTATAATGCAAACAAATTAAAAATAAAATAATGTCATGGTGACTACAATGGAGCTCTTCCATGGCACTCTACTGCACTCTACAAATCATAGAACCATAGAATATCCCAAATTGAAAGGGACCCGCAAGGATCATTGAGTCCAACTCTTGGCTCCACACAGGTCTACCCAAAAAACAAATGAATAAGAACATCTAAATGATGGGCGTACAATTGCTGCCTGCACAGAAATCATACTCAAGAAGAGGACTGATCTCACACAGTCATAGTGGATGGTTACAAGCAGCTGGATGAGCAATACTGAGTCAGAGATCCCCCTCCTGTTCTCTCTTTCCTGGCTGTAGCTTATGTAAAAGAGTAGAAAGAAGGAAAACCCACGGAATAATGAAGATGAATGCAATAAATATACCCAAGCCTGTCTACTTGTTTTAGTGGTTAATGCCACTACAGAAACCCTGCAGGGCTTTAAGCAATTCTTAGTGATGAAGATTTATGAAGCCCTTTTAAAAACTTCATTAAAGGGTCAGAGAGATTTAAGTGGCCTTGCAAGCTCTGCACTGAGCCAAGAGATTCACTTAGCAGAAACTCAGCCAAAACAGTACGGGGGGAGATTTCTTGCAAGGGCTGCCTCACGAGCTCTGGGCTAAGGGGGACGATGCTGGTACCCTTGGGGTTAGGTGGCACAGTGTGCTGCCCAGGTCCCACACAGGGCTGTAACACTTAAGATAGCCAAAGGATAGCAAAAAGGAATCATTATGAACAGGATTAAGACTGGTGTACCATGGTAAACCAGCCAGCTCTGCACAAACTGCATCACTCACTGCTCACACATCTCTTCCAGTTCCCTCAGTTTGTCTAATGTTCATTAAAGCACTTCTGTAGTTTGGATGTATTTCTTCTTCTGATGACAAGGTCTGCCTGCATCCCTCCAAATCACAGCACGGAGCCATCCATAATGATGCTCTACAAACAGTTGTTTAGGGCTGTGACTATTTAGATATAAATAGCAGCGCTCGTTAATCTGGCAATCACTCCCAGCTATGAAAATGCAAATCAGGTTGGCTTGTTTGTGTTTCTGAGAGAGAGAAGGTGGTGGTGGTAGGTGGGAAGGGGAATGTTCCTAAGGGTGCTGCTGTTTTCACCACGAGCCAGGGAATGTTTCATCTGCACCCTGCAGCACCTCACCCAGCTCCATTCCACCACTGCTGGCACCACACTAGTCTTGTAAGGGTGGTTTATGGGCTTTATGAATTGGGTCAACCCCCTAAAAAACAGCTCCTGATTTTTTTTTTTTTTGTAGGTGTGCAGCAGAAGAAGCTCTGGTTGCTGACAAAACTGACATACCATTCTGTCCCAGACAACAGTCAGCAGCACTCAGAGAAGCCTACAAAAATAAATACATAAATAAATAATAGCCATATAAAGTGGCCCTTCCTTTTTCTTTTTTTTTCTTTTTTTTTTTTTTCTCCTCCCATCCCCAACATCTTAAATATCTTCAAATCTAAATACCTTCACCAGGATTTGAAGGGGATTCCTGAGTTTTAGCAGTGCATTACGGGAAGGAGAACCTCATAAAGGGGTCAGTTTCCACAGTTTGGGGAGAGTTTGTTCATACTAGCTGTCATTGAGGAATGCACTTTTTACACTTGTGAAGCTTAAAGCATCAGATTTACACAAATTGAAAGGGATGGAGGGAACTGAGCTCTTTGGAACAGCTGCTCCACCATCAGCTTTCTAACCAGGGGTGTTCTCCAGGAAGGGTTAAATTGATGGTTGATGCAACGGGCAGTGCCCAGCCACCTCTCTGGGCGCTAGCACTATCTGGCACAATTTTAGCATCTGCTAAGAGCACAGCATTGGCTGTAGAGTCTCCAACCTCCAAAGCAAGCCCTGGCAATACTTCCCAAACCACTGTTCAATACACATTTCGTTATTAATATACGGTATAAGGAAGTATAACCACCGTTACCTACATCCTGCAGCATTTCTTAGAGGAGCAAAGGGCCTTACCTCGCTCTCTTCGTCTGAATACAATTATTTTTGATGCACGTCTGATTGCTGCATTCCTGAAGCCAGCAACAAAGAAAGGAGGTGTCCTCACATATGCAGGAGCCCAGGGAGATTTGCTGGGGAGCTGATTGCTGCTCACAGGAAGGAGAAGCCTCCCTCATGACACTGAGTCATGAGATCTCAGCGCTGACAAGAGCTACTAGAGAAGAGCCAATTGCATCATATTGCGAAGAAGAGCAATTAAGTGCCTTCATTGATACCAGCTTGGCGTGAGCTGCATGCTGCAAATAGCGGCTTCATTCACGCCATCCCAGTGATACGCTGGAGATAGGAAGACCCAAGATAATGATGTTTTGTGATGGCATTGTGGGGACCAGGGGACCAGGAATTGTTCCGGAGCGGGAAGCTCCTTTCTCTCACCGAAGGCATTGTTTTGATCTAAAAACCTGCTGACTGTGCAATGTTGCTACATTTTTAAGATACCTTTTTAATTACTCCCTGGGTTGTAGGGCATAGGGAGATTTTGGCAGTAGACAAGGACTCTTCCGAGGCATATGCTAGGAGGGCAGAAGGAATCTGCTCCAGGCAGACACGGGGTTAGCTTACTTTATTTTGATGCCTCCACACCAGGAGCAATGCTCTCACATGCCCCATAAGGGACACAGGGTAACAAAGAAAAGCAATGGGTGGCTCAGGAACCCAGTGTCCTCACAGCCCCGAGGTGCAGCACCTCGTGTCCCTGATGCTCCTGCCCGGCTGCTGCTGCTGGGGGATGTAGCAAGGGCTCATCCAGGAGAGCGGAGCTGTTCTGGGGGCTGCTGTCTATAAGGCTGTGCTGCTCCAGTAGGCAAAGCGTAGGCAGGGCGTAAAAGCACTTGGAGGATTAGTAACAGCTCCAGCAGTTCACAGGGAATTGTACCCTGGTCCTTCATCTGGAGCTATATTCATAGGCTGCTAATGTAGGAAACTTCTGAGGTGACAGGAATCCATGAATCAGTGGCCCATTTGCCATTGTTTTCTTTTTTCTTCCTTTTTTTTTTTCTTTTTTTTCTTTTTCCATTTTCCACCTACAGAACAATACAGGTTGTCATAACATTATTTAGAGGCTTGTGTCGATCCCCAATTAGCACTCCTAAGGCTTCTGCTTGCTTCGGGTTTCTGACTGAAACAAAAGATAAAACAAAGCAGAACACAGCCCCACTTTTCCTTAAGCCAGCGGGAACTCTGCCAGCATTTAATTTTTTAAATCTGGTTTCCTCAGCTAATTTAGTCACGTAAAATTAGCAACCTCAAAAAGGAAAGTGTAAGTGTGTGTTAAGCCTGTAATACCCCAAAGTGGGTAATGTTTCCCATCAGTCCCCTCGAGCAAAGCCTGTACATCTGTGAAACACCAGATTTTCTTTTATTTTTTCTTTTCTTTTTTCTTTTTCTTTTTCTTTTTTTCTTTCTTTGTGGCAAGGCTTTAGCAACAAGCGAGAAGCAAAGTTTGTTGCAAGCCTTCTCTCAGGCTTTGGTTGCTCTCAGGGCTCTTACCTAGGGGCTGTCACCACATGCCCTTTCTGCGGAGGGGAAGGAGAACATTTCCTCTTTCCTTTCCCCTCCATGTGGTAAAAAGCCACAGGCTTTTTCAGGCTTTTTCAGGGCTGTGCCATGCTGACCTACTGCCACCAGATTTGTCTGGGAGCTGTTCCTACTGGAAAGCCACCACGAAGTGCCACCACCACCAGGCTCCCATGGGGGCTCAGATCCCTCCTGCTGCACCATCTGCAGCGCAATTCAGCATTTGGGGACTGCCCATCCAACACCAGAAAAAGGAAGAAAAAGGGTTTTAGGTAGTGGGTTTTGGAGGTGTAAAGCTGCTGCACAGAGAAAAGGAATATAGGAATACTTTTTTCTCTGTTTCTGTGTCAGATGGAAGTGATGGGTCACCCATCAATAAGGGTACAGGCAATGTTAAGGGAAAGCCAGAGACTGCAGAATCCCCATCACACATCCTTTTTAGAGCAGGTTAAGCAAAAACCTTAGGGAAAGACCAGACATGAGGAAAAAAGGGGCTAGGTAGCCCTCTGAAATCGCTCCCAAGAGAGTACCTCTGTGGTTCTGCAGATGAGTGATTACCCACGTCTGCTGGTGGACAGTGGAGTCTCCGGGGGGAAATGTTACATTCCTCAAATAAATGATTCATTGAAAATCACTGCCTGGCTCCAGAAACAATTCACTATCAATGTTTTGCCTCAAATCTTAGTCATGAAACCAAGAGGAGTTAAAAAAGGAACGACTGTGGCTCAACAATGAAACCCCTTCAGCAATTAAACCCCACCAATAAATAGCGGCGAGTGCTGGATTGATGCTTTATTTCTAGAAATGATGCTAGCTGTGGAAAATATAAACTGTGTCTTCCCTGCAGACACAGCCAAAACTAATCAAAATACTCCTAGCTACACAAAGGAAATACCTCTGGGCAGTGATAAGGAATATGAATGCAGTTCTTTTACGTCTCCACTAGCTCATAACAATATGATGGACTGGTGGCACCGTTTTCAGCACCGAGATTAATAGCCAGGGAGAAGCTGAGAAGGAGAAAGTGCACTTTCAGTTTTCTTTCCGATGGCTAATTAAAAAGCCCATATCTGAGAGGAAACGTTGTGGAAATGAGAGCTATTTGGATGTGCCTTCCCCCATATACTATCACTCTGCTTCGTGAGGAATGCTTTATTAATGCTAATCTCATCCCTGTGCTTTGACAGAGGTTACAGTTTCCTTCCTTTGCAGCCGCTAAGGCTGAATGCTATTATGGGGTTTGTTTTATGGGAGCATTATTATTTTACTAAATTACCTCATCTTCTGGGAACAAACTTAACCTTGAACTACGAAGCTAAATGGCTTTTTAATGATGCAAGTCTGTTTGGAAATTGTGCTTTGATGACTCTAAATTTTCTTCCTTCTGCATGTTTAACATGTGCAACATAGACAAAAAGTGAATCATTTACGCAATCTTTCCTGATTCCCTGTTTTAAAATCAGATTGCTACAATTATTAGGGTTAAGATGAGTGGGAACAAACTTTCTCTGCAGGATTCAGGCACCACCGAGAAACTCCTCACAGCATGAAAAAAACAACAAACAAACAAACAAACAAAAAATATCTTTAGTAGCATGGGAAAGCAACACCAACACCGGCATTGAAATGCTTGATATTTAAATGTTTAAATTCTAAGATGACTTAAAAGTCACTCTTAGGGGCTTTCTGGATGGAGCCTTCTTGTACTGCCGTGGCAGTCAATGAGAAGCTGTGAGAAACAATGAGAAACTACCACTGACCCTAATGAGACTGCCATCAGATCTGCAGTTCAGAGTCAGGACAAATAAAGGTGATTTTATAGGGTACCGTGTAGCATGGTGGACATCTCTGATCCCAGAAAAACTAGGCTTTTGCCTGCAGGGTGGTTGAGCAGAGAGGCTGAAGCACAGTATAGGGGTATTTTGCTGAGATCTGATGTGCACTAGAGGAATTATTGTCTTGGTTCCTGTTTGATTCACTCCCAAATGCCTGTAAGTCACTGTGAACCCACACAAAAGACTTCTTGACTCTAGAAAAATGTGTGTCTGTGTTTTGGGCGTGTGCAGTTTGGGTACTTCTGAGACGGTGTTGCCACGAGGTCACCTTTGGGCTACGCTGGGGGCAGTGTTTTTTGTTTGTGTCATACTTGAGTGGGAAGAAATACATGAAAACCAAACAGAAACATGCTGTTTGCTCATGGGGTAGCTACACCGTGGTGACCTATCTGTTAAGGAATATTGTCAAAACTGGAGAGCTTCATTCCACCTCTCCATGCAGAAGAGCCCTCCATCTTCCTGCAGCAGGAGCTAAGGGCTAGGGGCTGACTCCCTCCTCTTCCCCATCAAATCACCAGACCCACACAGACAGGCACAGTCTGTCCTGGCCTTTCTGGAGGCACCGAGCAGCTCCCTACCTGCTGCTTGTGTGCACACACGTGTCCCTTGCCTGTTGCCTTGGGAAAATGGTGCAGCCTGCCATGCTTGGGGGTTGGGGAACGAGCATTGATAGGGTTTGGCCCTTTGAGGGGTCTTCCCAACCACTATGTTCCCAAGGGAAAAGGTCTTTTCTCTGGCCCCAAATGGATGTGTGTCTTGGCACGATGAGGAAAGAGGTCCGCTGAAAGAAGAGGTGATTGTTTGCAATACCAGCATAGCTCAGCCAGGCTGCTAAGGGGTTCCCAGAAGAAAACGCTACCAGGGCCAGGGAACAGCCTGGATAAATTGTTCTGAAGGCTACAGGCAGACCTTGTCCATGTTTAGCTTATGGTTTTACCTCACACTTCTGAGGAATTAAAAGCAGGGTTGTCATGAGCAAGTCACTTTTAGCACAATGTTCATCCTGCCTTTCTTACAGCAAGGAACAGCCCTGGCAGATCATATAGAAACAGCCTCAGAACTGGCACTAATTATTTCATCTGTGGCTAGACACCCAAAATCAGCAGAAAGTTGTTCGTAAGAGAAGCCAACAGTCCTGATATCTTGTTTCCTGGTCCTCAGAACTGACAAAGCTGCTGCCTGAGCTTTGCATTAAGACGAGCCCTTTTCTCTGGGTGCTCTCACCAGATGTCCCACTCTTCTAACACCATGCATCCAAACCACTCCAGAAAAGCCTTTCATCCTTTTCTGGGTGCCGTCTCTATAAGATCTCAACCTCTTACTGTGGCTTTTTATACAGAGACTCTGCACTTGTCTCAAGGAATGGCAGAGAGCTCACCTGAAGAGACCGCGAACAGCCAAGTGCCCCTCACCTGCACACTTGTTTGTCCCTCCAGCACCCCCGTTCCTGCAGCAGTCCTGGGCTCCCATGGTGTTATGAGGCTCTGTGAGAACTCTTGCCCTACAAAGAAGGATGGCCAACTTTCTCCCAGGCAAACTTACATGCCTACATGCCAAAATCTTTTCCAGACAGGAGCTGTGGGACAACACAACACCGCAGGCACCAGAAAGCTGAGGGAGGAGTCCTGGCAGAAGTTCGTTAACTGGGGATAGCAGCGATTCCCCACTTTTCTCCTACATGGTGGGGACAACTGGGATGTGGACTGGGTTTCAAGGCAATTTGGTGATGTTAGTCCCCATATACTCTGCCAGCTTGCTTCCCCCACCACCCAGGACTGCCCAGGAGGCCCTGTTCCAGAACAGCTCCCATGTCTCTCCAGTGAGAGCTTAGGTACAGGTTCACCAACACACATCTATGGCATTTCTTGGAATTTCAGTTGACAGACAAGGTCCTGCTGCGCTACTAAACCTAAATATTTTCCTTTTTTGTTGTGTTAAGCCTTGGCTGGATTTATTTTTTTTTTCATCAATATTTTTTTCCGAATGGGAATGCAAGCAGCTGAAGCACAGTGAGAAAACATGAAAATAGATTACTAGGAAAGTAACCAAAAGGGCTTTACCAGCAGGACATGTTGCTTATCAAGAACTATTTTAGGAACGTGAGGAAACGAAACTTTGAAGAGAGATTTCCAAAAGGGAAGATTTACGGAGGAGCCGAGGGTTCAAAGCAGGATGACAGCAGAGCTATCGGGAAACCTTCTTCGCACCTGTTTCTCCACCAGCTGCCTCGCTGCACTCCCCCTCCTTTCTGCTGGCAGCTGAGTGACCGAGGTCTGCATCCCCTCTAGTGCTAATCCACCCCACCGCCTGTCTGGAAAAGTTTGCCCATCCCCTCCTCCTCCCAAGCAGAGAAACGAGACAGTTTCCGATTTTAACACCCAGCTGTGCTCCAGACACTTTGTAGAAATCCGAGTCAAAACACAGGCTCTCGGCGTGCCTCAGTTTCCCTTCTCCACAAGGGAAAACTAATACATCCTTCCTCCCTTTTCTACACATGATTTTGGAGTCACTTTAGGATGATAAAACTGGCCACGTCAGCACAGGGGCACCAAAGTAATAACAAGCAATGAATGCTATCTAGATTATTAGTTTCCATGACCTAGATTATGGAAACTGGGAGCCCGTCCCTTTCCAGCCATACCCCAGCTCTACCCCAGACTAAACCACTGGCTGGCACCAGCCCCAGCTCAAGCTGTGTTGCTCAATTCTCTGCTTTCCAGGGAAGGACAGCAGCCTTGGATGCTCCCATCACACCTTCTCTCCCACTCCCAGGCGTGGTGCTAATGTTTCAGCTGTCAGTAACAACAGTTATGAACAATTACGAGCAATTAAAAGCACACCCTAATACTGCAGCCTGGAGAAGTATTGTCCCTCTCTGATGTCTGCCCAGGTGGTTTCATGCAAGTTCAGAAGCCCCAAGTTCCTCTCTCAGCCTGGTTCTCAGAAAACCGTGTATATACAGAGGGAGAGGTGAAGGAGCTTCCTGCCCTGGGTTTGGATACATTACTTTTATTCATCTGTGTTAGTGACGGCCCTACTTGAGCTATATCCATAAATGAGGGATGTCAAATAAAAAGCAACCTATTTAACATGTAGCTGAAGAGTCTGCATCCCATTTCTCAGCTTCTACTCCACCCTAACAATGGACAGTCAGCTTTAACGTGTCTTGTACCTCAAGCTCACAGCATCCTCTTGTTAACATCCATGGCTGAAAGTTATTGAGCAGTGTGTGAGCAGTTATGGAGGATGGAGCTGCCTTCTTTGTACTAAACTCCATTTCACAGCATTTATCTTGTTCTTTTTCACACTCATCCCCCATTTTCTCATAAGCTTTTGCCTGGATGTTGGCTGGCATTAGGGTGTCACAGGTGGGAATAGCAGCTAATTCCAGAAGACATAGGCTGTACACATGGAAACTTCAGTCAGATTTGTACGGTTTTGGTGTATGAATGCCACTACTGTTCGCAGCAAATGGATAGGATTGTTGCCCCAGACATAGGTTATCTCAGGAGCACCTGGAGGATTTATGCCAAGTGTTAAATATTTTGGCCTAGAGGGAGAGGTACAGTGATCATAATACATTGGAATTTGTACCTGTTATATATAGAGAGAGAGATGCAAATGCATACACTTTTGTTTACACATATTTATTTTACATATGAATGTATGTACGTGGGTGGATGTTTCTTACCACTGTGCAGCCCTCTAAGAAGCATCCCTGTGTGCCCAGTCCTTGGCCACAGTGAACACGTTTTCAGTGTTACCCTTGCAACTACAGCCAGATATGGGTATCACATGGACTTCCTAAATATTGGGGCCATCACGACCAGACTAATTGCACATAAAATGCTGGTGGTGGCTGATTTCTGCTTTGGTCTTTTTCTTCTGCCTGGGCAGGGAGTTCAGCCCAGATACAGCCTGTCTACGTGGCATCTCGTAAGCACCAAGGCTGAAGAGGTAGACATTACATAGCAAATGTTATCACAGACAGTCAGAAGCCATCCTCTGTTCATAAAAGCTCAGAGAGGGGGGCAAAGCTTTGAAGCTTTCACCTCACGAGATCCGACCCCTTTGGCGAAGGCTCTTTTTGCTTTTTCCTTATACCTCACGCAGCAAAGCAACTCAGCCTACACTTACATGTGCTGTCCCATGGCACTGCAGCCACCCTGTGCTGGGCTGGCGGGGCTGGTGGGCGCTCAGGGCAGAGAGGAAACACAGCACCTTTGCACATTGGAGCCGTTTACAATGACTTTTGTTGCTGATGGCGCATGTTTGGTTCTGCTTGTTAAATCTTGTTAAACAGGAAACAGGTTTTGAGGCGAGAGGGTCCCTTGGAGTTCAAGCTCCCGCTTTCAAATGTTCTTACAAGATGCACAATTGGCACTGGCTTACAGGAAATATTTAATTGGAGTCGGAAGGCGCTGGCTCCACCGACCTTGTATTACATTCCTCTGCGTGCTCCTTTCACAATGATTTTCACCTATAGCTTAAATCAGCGATTTATTTATAGAGGCCAATGGCAAGTTGAGCGGAGTCGAGGGGACGAGTGGACCACGGAGATGCGGGGAGAGAAGGGAGGAGCGAGCAGCAAGGAGCAGCCTTACGAAGCAGAAGGGGCTGCCGCAGCCCGGAGAGTGACATATTTATGAGTCCAGTATCGGTTGCCTGCACTGATAAGCCATGGTCATTAAAGGAAGGAAAAGTCACCTTTGTGTATATAAAATATACAAGATTCATAGTCTGAAAAGACTCGACAGGAAAGCATTAGGTAAATAAAGGATATCCCATAAAGCATAATGTGAAAATTAAATTACCTCATAAGGGAGGAAGGCTGTCTGTCCCAGCAGTGAAAGTGAGGAAAAAGTAAATTCCTCCATTCTATCCCAAAGCTGATTTGGCTTTGGAGTTTTGGGTGGATCTAGACACATTGTTACTGATGTCTATAAAAAATGCATTAAAGTCCATTACAGAGGACTGGAAACACTGCAGCTTCCCATAAATTTTCATTGTATCCTCACAAGGTGATGAGAAGCATCCTATACTTTCCTGCTCATGGTGGCCAAATAACAGAAATGCCATCTCAGGACTGAGTTGGACTTTCAACAGCATTTCCAGTTTTCAGGTCCTTACCAGATTTTCGTGTCAAATCATTTTGAGACCTGCATGTGTGAAACACTTTGAAAAGTTTTAATCTCTCTTCCTCTGACTTTTCTTTTCTGGTGATCAGGATTCATCTATTTTTGTTTTAACTGGTCAGTGTGCCTCCAAAGCTGAGGAAATGCAGAAACATCAGGGAGAGGCAAAAGGAATGAAGATGAAAATGTTCATTCATTGCATTATCCAGCAAAAAAGATAATGGACGGAAAAAAAAAGGTGAAAGGGGAAAAGAAAAGATAAGCCAGCATTTCAAAGCTTTATGGTTTTTGTTTGTTTGTTTGTTTAATATATATGTGTATTTTTCACAAGTGGTCTGCTAGTGTTTGCCTGCAGAAGGTGGTGCCCATGGAAGATCCCTGCCTTTTTACAGGTGGATAACCACTGCACAACATATAGCTTGGCTCAGCCTCAGCAGCAAGTCCTTGTGGATCCAGCTTTCAGCCCATCCGTAGCTGTTAACTGAAAGCTTCACTGACGCCCAGGGTCTTTGTACTGTGATTTGTTGGGGAGGAGCTGATTCAACCTGAATCAAGCCAATCTCTCATTTGACTTCTCTGGTGCTTCACACAAGTAGATGTAGCCACTGAGTCTGCACCAACACCTCTTCCCACCTACCTCTTCTGCTCCAGACTGGGACACATTGCTGACCAGTCTTGCTCTGCCTGTGAAGCCCTTTGCTCCCCAGGAGCTGGCAATTTCCTGCTGAACAGATACCTCTCCAGAGCATCTCCAGTCCTTCAGCCTTCTGCCTCAAGTAAAAGTACTGAGCATTCATATCACCGCCCTTTTAAGAAAGGAGGAAAGGAAGAAAGAATCATATTCTGGGCAAACTGAATTGAATCAATGAGGGTGAAACTTAGTTATCTTTGCAGAGCAGTACTCTAATGGCATTGCTTTTGTATGTCATTACAGCAATTAAAGGGTCACCATGAACAGCTCCTCTCTCATTTTTGAAACCTCCACCTTATAGACCCATGGCACTAAACGCAGAAGTTTCTTTTCCAAGTCAAAACAAACACAGGGTCTGGCTTTCTGCTCCTGGCAATCAACATTGCTCCAGTGACCTCCATTGACCTGGCTTGTCCCAGACAGTGTCCTCACTCACCCCTCTTCTCATTTCAAGTGCAAGGGAGGAGGTCCCTTATTTTTATCACACTTCTCCAAATTGAAAGGTGCCTCTGAGCTAGGCAACCAACATCGGAGCCAGGTTTATGCCTAGGAAACTATGACTAAAGAAGGAATAAAACTAATTTGTCACCCCTGGATATGCAGTTTAGTGCAGCCCTGTCACCTTTATCTACAGCCATGGGGATATTTCTTTATTTGTAGGGAGTTTGCATTCAAAACTCTGCCTGTGACCCCCCATTAGATAAACACAATGTGATCCAGAAGTGAGAAATGGGAGATTTGTTTTGCATGAAGCTTTCTAGACAAAGCAGCTTCATTTAATTTGATTTGGATTTTGTTTTTAATTCCCTCTTTTGCCCTTTGCTGTTGTCACAGCTCCCTCTCTAATAAATAACTGGTCCACATCACTAAACCGCTGCACATAACTCAGAGCAATTTGTTACTGTTGGCAATGTCTACAGCGGGGGCCCAGGAACAGACCAGCATGGAAGCAACATTACCTCCCACTCTTCAGGAGCATGATTTCTGCCTGATTACAGAAGGGGTCATTGGTAGGACAATGCAGAGAAGGCCATATACAATTGCCTGTGCTCGAGTCATATATGCTGCATGGTCCTTGCATGAGCTACTTCAGATCCACCCAGGAGTATCTGTCAGGAGAAATCAATCCCATGATATCAACACCGCAAATGTGGCAGAAAGTTGCAATTAATATGTATCCGTGTACTATCAAAATGTCTGAGCATTTTACACAGCCCTGGGCCCAGAGGATAGCTCAAAGTACAGAAATTCCTCTACAAACAATGATATAATAAATCCACTAGGTCTAAGGTCCTTCCAAAAGTAAGACAATGAACATAGCCTCCAAATATTCGGTGAGGCTGTAACATTAGAAGCCATGTATGGTTTTAAAAAGAGATGGGAACGGATTATGCATGCGTTTTCCCTTGTTTCCCCTTCTGGTTGTCCTTCATGAACACTGGGGAGTGCAAAGAAGGCAGCAGCCTACACCTTCCCATGGCGTAGTCAGTTTGCTGGTGGCAACCATATAATAATAAGCTGGGAATCAAGCTGCAAAGAAAGGGATTTTTAGGGTCCTGGCTGGAAAAGAATTGCTCATCTGTACTCTGCCTTCAACAAGGATGAAGGGTTAGCTAAGGATATGTGGGACTATGCATATGGAGCACCTGCTTTTCTTCTTCCCATGAGGCTCGTGAGAACTGAGGGGGAAAGCATGGCAGCTCCTGGCTTTGGGGAAAAAAATTCATTCTGGTACCTGACAGTTGCTCCGTCTCAGTAGGGTCTTTCTCAGCTTCCCTTTGTCTACACACTTGTGAAAATAGAGTCTCTATGATGCCTTTCTTCTCATGGCCACCTTACTTGAGAGCCTAGCTTAACACCTTTGGGATGGAAACACATGGAGTCAAGAAGCAGAGGGAACATGATTTTTCTACACACTCCTGTCTCTCATTGCCAATTAGCTGGTCTCTGTGGCTGTTGGTAACTAAGCCTGGAAACCTTGAGGCTCGATGAAAGAGCATCAAGTGGAGGGCAAAAATAAGTCAACAGAGCAACTGGAGGGCAACTGTGGCTTACCCGGACTGTAGCATCCAACTCAGCAGCACCATGTGCCAGTGCTTTTAAATTTCAAAGTTGTCTTATTTGTTTCTGTGGGGATTTAGGGAGAAGTTTGTTATTTGCCATTGCTTTTGTGGTTTTGTTTTGCTTTTTAACAAAACACCTTTAGAAAGAGTACGCTTTCCAAGAAGGCATTGTTTAAGGTAATAATAGAAGGGGGAAATGGAAGATGTGGGGGAAGGCAAAGGAGAACCTCCTTGGTTGTTGTTTGAACTAAATCGCTGGGTTTAGAGTGTGTGATGGGTAAAATACTGGGTGTGATGGGTTGAAAAAGAGATAGCTTCCTGGAATTTTTCAGACACACTTAATCGAATACATTTATTCTGGGGAAAAAAAAAAAATCCTCTTTTTTTTTTTTTTTTTTTATCTTTAAATGTTATTTTGTCATTTAAGCCCATGGAAGAGCCAAGTAAGGCAGAATGCCAAACTTCCAGAGCTGTCAAGCACAGAGTGGAAAGGTCTAGCAAAGGTCTGTGGCAGATCTGGATACAGCCACGGTCACACTGATGATCAAAATAAAGGCCATGATGGCCATTTTCCCAAGAGAGGCTGGTATTAAACTAAAATTACTTGTTTTACTTGCTTTGCTCACATTTGTGTCATCTTTTGGGGCAAAAGAGTGAATGGAGGCAGCCTGCGGTGATAGCTAACTTTGCAAGATGGTGGCATTCACCTCATTTTGGACGTTTCGAAAAACACTGGATACCTGAAAGATTATGTGAAGGAAGGATTTTGTGGGGTATCTTTCTACAGCTGTAATAACATTGAGCCTCTGCATAGTCCCACAGAAATAAAGGAGCTACTCACACATTGAGGGTCAGGCACAACTACTTGTCTTGCTGGATCAGGACCAAATCTCTCCAAAACAGAAAAAAACTCCACCACCAATTCTCATGTGATTTCCAGTATTTCCCGTTTCAAGGTGGGCTACAAATCTTGCCTGACCATTTGATGATGCTACACCTTGCAAGCCTATATAATCAGACCCAGAAATGAAAGTCATTCCTTAAAAAGGAAAATCATTCATGTGGGCTATCTATGCACATTCAAACTCCAAGTTTCAGTGTAAGGTTGGTTCAGGTTTGGGCATACAGATTAACTCTGCGTACTCACTTATTTTTAAGCTATATTCATTTGCCTCCTGTTAACATGCTTTCTGGCACGCTTATCCTTCATCACTCTTTCCCAGCATTTCCAGACCTGCTAAATCCACACCTTTTCCCATATTTATTTCTCTGGAATGAACAAGCCCCTCCTCCTGCCTCCCCCTTATCTCTGTGTAACATCCATCACTGTATCAGCACCTGTCTGAGCAGCACAAGGGAAGGGTCAAGGTATTATTTCCTACCCTTGACAGGTGTTATAACAACACCAAACCACCTCAACTTATAAAAGTTTCCATTCTGCAGGCTGCAGTGCGTACTTTTCTTCCGGCTACTCCATCCTCCCTGGAGGCTTCTCAGCTCTGCTAGTGCCAAGGCAAAAAGCCAGTCATGCTTCCGCAAATGCAAAAGTGAAAGACAGACTTTCCCCTTGTTGCACAGCTTCGAGAAGAGCCACTGTGCATGGGTCTCCTGCCATGGCCAAGGCTGGCATTCCTCACTCTTTTCTCCTGCCCCCTGTGGAGGAGTACATGCACACAGTCGTATCTTCGGTGCTTTCACAATCCCATGGCACTCTCTTTCCAGTAAAGCGAGAGCAGTTTAAGGAATGAAGGACCTGTTAAAGCCGTGCAGCGTGTGAGCAATGTGAAATATTTGGAGGCTGGATTCTCAGCCTTGTAAAAGTTACGCACCTAGGTAAGCTAGCTGCCTGTTTTATGGGGAAATCCCATACGGGCAACCCTGTAAGGTCGCCTGTTTCATCCTAGTATAGGAGTCCAGGCTTAAATAGGTTAAATCCATCCCTGCCATTAAATCTCTCTCACCAGCAATTATCTTGGGCAATTAGCTGAAATTAACCATCTAACTTTCAGTTAAGTGGGGTGAATCCCTCGGGTCCCAGCTTCTTAGCTGTAGCTTAACATTTCCTGCCTTTTACAAGGCAGGAATTTGCTTGGAGTTCAGCGAGGCGATGCAGTAGGCGGCTCAGTTCGTCCAAAGGGGGAGGTTTGCTCCTTGGAGAAACTTTGTTTTTTGGCACCCCCACTCCACCCTGTGTGCACCCTTCCCTCTAGCAGTGGCATATTCCATCTTTAGGCAAATCAGGCAATTACTGCTGAGCACACCATTGTCCAGGACACAAGCATCATGCCTGCTCTTCCCCAAGTCCCTCCAGAAAATGCCAGGAAATTTGTATAGGCAGATAACTGCATGGGGAGAGGGCATAAGAGAAGGAAGGCTGCAGGGAAGAAGAGAAACTTTAAAACAAAACAAAACAAAACAAATTTATTTATTTATTTATTTCACCAAGAAACACTGTGCTGAAGGAGTAACCACATCTTGCCCCCAGTTGCTGATAACCATTGACGAGAACTGGCAGCCTTCCAGCCTCAGATGCCCCCGAAAGTTTCCAGACTCACTGGACGTGTGCAGAAGTAGATCGATAACACTTCTGGCATCCTGAGGCTGTCAAGCCAGCACAGAGGACCACAGCACAGCACCGATCATTATTTCCACTCTTCACTTGGACTCCTGCAAGCTGAGAGGTTGAATTTCCCTGTGATTGTGAATAGGAGACATTACTGCAACCTTTGTCTGCCAGAGGAATCCCCCAAGCAGAGAAATCCTTGCAAAGACTGCCTTTTCTTTGTCTAATCCATTCCTTAATTATGATTAATTGTTTATCTTAGTTTGGCTATAAATCATAAAGCATGCTCAGGGATTTATCCAGCAGAGATGAGCACAGCCCCTGAGCTGACACACCGCTGGCGCTGAGTCTCCTGATCTACCAGCAAAAGTGCTCTCAGTAAAACATAGAAAAAAAAAGAAACTGCAAAAACAAAAGCGAGAAATAAAATAATACCCTACACAGAGGATAAAGAAAAGGCTAAAGTCAGCATTTTATCTGATAGTCCATCTTCAGGAAACGTCTGTGAAAACAGCTTTGGAAAGTAAGAGCTGATCTGGCTGCAGATATTCCTTGAAATGAAAAAGGTGAAAAACCCTGGTGCCATTTTTTTAAAAAGAAAACAAAATAGTTCTAATGAAAAGAAAAGCATTTTGACACCCAGTGAAAGGCAGAGCGCCTGATTAAGGGTAAAGTATTAGAAGATACAAAGCTGCTCGCAGAAGGGTTCGTGTACTTGTAAGAGCAAAAGGAAATCGTTCTGAATTAAAAATGAGTGAAAGAAAAGGGATAGACAAACACAGAAGAGGCTGGCACAGTGATGAAGTGTTTATCTAGCTAGGCTCTCCCTGAATCTCTGAGTGCCATCATCACGGTTTTCCTCATTCTTGTAATTTTTAGTTCCTTTTTTTTTTTTTTTTTTAACTGACAGGCAATCATACCCACAAAAATCTCCACACTGCTTAGCTTTGCTGCATACCTTCCCCTCTCCGCTCACTCAGCACGCTTTCTGCAGGAGAAAGAACAAGACAGCAAGCTGACAGGTGTCACACTCCCATTAAAGACAAGAAATACAGCAGCAAAGGTATTTCTAACACCCTGGCTAATGACCCCAGTTAAGAAAGGCATCGTAGCTATTGCTCCTAAAAGCAAGCTCCCCTTCTCTCCTCATGTTCAGGTTCACATTCATGTTCAAAACGCACATACCTCCTGCTACATCAGTGGAATTAATCTCACCGGTGCCAGCATCTTCTCCTGGGGACAGGATTGGAGTGCAATGCAGAGAAGCCCCACTTCCTGCAGTGCAAGTGATACCCTAAACCTGCCACCAGCAAATGAAGGCACCGCAGAGGGGAGCCCTGGCAGAAGCGCTATCCTGAAGCCTGGTAGCAGCACAGGTACTGCTAACCTCACTGTCACACCTGAGGTACTGCAGGGACACATTTACTCGTGGGAGATGTTTTCCAGACTGACACCAAAGTGGACACACATCTGCTGCAGGCTGTGGTTCATTCTCCATTTCTTTAAAGAGAGCAGAAGCATCCCGAGGACTGCACAAGGAGAGGTGCCCTGGAGCTGGGGGCATTGTTAATGCAGGGGGTGGCTGTGGGATGCAGAGCTCCTAATGGTATCTGGTTATTAAATAATAGAAAGCCACTCCGCTCAGGTATCGGAGGCGGCATGCCTGGAAATTATGTGATAGAAATCAAGTGGCAGCCTGCCATCCTGCCCTGCGATTCCTGCCTCTTCCTCACATCCTGTGCCAGAATCAGTCGACGGATCCAGATCCTGATCTGATCTAGCTGTTACTGGCATGAAAATGGGAAGGGAACCATCACAAACAGTAACAGCAATATGAATATCCCTTCAGAAATTGCCTAAGCAAACAGACACAATAACATAATCCAACCAAAAATAAAAAAGTGATGCCTCTGAACAGCAGCAAGTGGAAGATAAGAACTATCCTTTTATCGAGTCCAGAGGCCTCCTGGACAGAAGAAAAAACAAGTGGAAGATCAAATGGATTGTGGGTCAAGTAAAGCACTAGGCAAAGAGGTTTGAAGCCAAACCACAGGACACATTTGTCAAGCTCTTAAAAAAATAGAAATGCAGGATCAAAGCAGAAGCACTTTGCAAATATTAACATTTGTCACCTACTTTTACTTTTGATGTACTTCATTTTGAAGACATTTCTCCCTTTTCTCTCTCTCTCACTCTTTTTCTGTTTTTTTAAACAGGATAATCTAATCTTTTGGTACACACACTTGCCTCCTTCAAAAGAAACACGGTGAAAATATTACCGAAACATGGATGACTTTAATAAGAACAGATTAAAAGAACTAACATATGGAAAACAAATAAAAATATATTAAGCAGCAGTCCAGGGAAATGCTGTTGATACGGTCGTCCAATGTTCTAATATAAAGGTTTTGGTAGTTTTCCCAGCAAAATATATGTGAAACAATAACTCTTTGTATTGCCTACTATTCAAGTGGAGGAAGAGCATTTACGCAGCACTTGAGTCAGCAACAACATCATTAAAGCAAACCATATCAGCACCAAATAGATCACATTTCTTATTGATGTGTCTGTGTTGTTTTGGAGATGTTACTCTGTTGATTAATAGAATCAAATATGGAGGAAGGAAGGAAGGAAGGAAGGAAGGAAGGAAGGAAGGAAGGAAGGAAGGAAGGAAGGAAGGAAGGAAGGAAGGAAGGAAGGAAGGAAGGAAGGAAGGAAGGAAGGAAGGAAGGAAGGAAGGAAGGAAGGAAGGAAGGAAGGAAGGAAGGAAGGAAGGAAGGAAGGAAGGAAGGAAGGAAGGAAGGAAGGAAGAAGACTTGAAAACTTTTTGGGTTCACTTTTGTCTGTGTGTTTGCCTCTGCTACATGAACTCTGCAGCTCACGTTCTTCAGAAAACAGCAGTGAGAGAAGTCCTCACTCAATGGTGGGATGCTGCTCCTGCAAGACAGGGCAGTGGTTTGGCTTCATCCCTTCAGTCAGAAGCTTTTCATGTCTCCACCAGCACCTGGAGCAGCAGGACAGCAGAAGGAAGCAGTGCTGGAGGATCTCCAGCATGCATTGAGAGCAACCTCATCGAGAGCAACCTTCTGGATCTGCAGCACTGCAGCACCACTCCACACAGCGCAAGGTAACAACAACAATGCCTCAGGCCCAATTTAGGAAATTCGGGAATTGTCAAGTGTGGTAAATCATCTTTAAAGCAAACACTCTTGAAACGAGAGAGATAAAGCTCCTTGCCCCGCGACGAAGCCACAGGCAGGGTTTCAAAGCAGCCCGGTGGCGTTGGGTGCGATCCTGCCGCCCGCTGCCGCCAGCTCTGCTGAGACTGCTGGCACCAGGGTGACACGCCAGCAGTCGTCAACAGGGGAAGTCTGTCTGGTGCCTGCTCTTTGTTCCAGCCCCACTTTCACATTTGAGAACCCTTATGATATACTTTCTATTCACAGCAACGTTTTAGCCTGTCGCAAGTGTGGTCCCAGCGATTGTAGTTTGGCAAATACAGCAAGAACCCACACAAGCCTGAGCCCTTCAAAGTATCTTTTTTTTTTTTTTTCTTTTTGCTCAGTTTCCACTTGTTAATATTTGACTGGGTCTGTAGTTTGAACAAGTACTTCCCAAATATATTTCAGCTTTAAAAAAAAAAAAAAAAAGCCACCGAACATTTACGGTGCTCAGAGCATTTATGGCTGAAACTAGTTCTGCAGGTTCGGCCATCTGTCCCGCCTGTCCTTGCACAAGGCCGCTCTTGTAAAATGCAGGCACTTGTCTTCGTGGGGAGCCCATACTGCCCCTGGCACCACATTCAATTCCTGGATGTCTCATCAGGATGATTTCTTGGAAACACTAAGAACAAGGAAGATGCTAGGAAGACGTGGCTCAAAAAGCTTACAGCGGCAGCGGGGCGAGAGGCATTGAAGTGCAGATAGCAATATCTCAAGGGTTCCACCTGAAGCTCCACAAGGATATAGCCAAAACAAAGGACTGCCACCATCTCCACGGAAAGAGGACAATGGGGCACGTGCTCCTGATGACATTAAAGAGAACAGTGGTACCAGCTGAAACATCAGAGCTGGACCAAGGGGGTCATGACTCATATTACCAGGTGGGGTGGTTATCATTGCTAACTATTATCCCATTTTGCTGTGTGTATCACCAATTCCAGGTACTTGCTCAATTCGCATAAAAGTTCGATTTCTTACTGAGGTTCATGTGTAAAAATTAGGTAAAATTGTTTCACGCTAAGGAACATTTCAGTCTTTTCCTAAAAGCTAGCATCAAATACCATATCTGTATGAATGAGTTCTGGATATCCACAATGACCCACTGCCTTTTAGAAAAAAAAAAAAAAATATATATATATATATATATATATATATATATATATATATGTATTAAAAATAAATAAATAAATAAATCTGTGGTTTAAGAACAGACTTAATGGTGGTTACAACCTAATTTTGTAAGTTGACTTTTGAGAGACGAAACCACAGGCTCACATGAGCTATGCTTTTCCCTGTTATACTAAAGGCACGGGGGTCTATCCTTGCTCTTTCCTGTTGGAGAGATGTACCTGAAACTCCACAGAAGTTGGAATAAACTCCATCAACTCCAGCAGCTGCTCTTCCAAGCACTTTGTGGTCTGTGCAATCTTTGCACAGGGGACCTGATGTAGATTTACACAAAGGCTTCTTCATTCTGCTTCTGGCAACGCAATAAATTTAAAGAGGATATCAGTGAAGGAAGTTATAACAATTGTTCTTATGTGAACCTGTTCATCTATTTTAAATCTCCTTAATCCTATGCCATGACAAGTGTGAAATCTGATAATTTTACAAGGGCAGGTTTTTTTCTTTCTTTCTTTCTTTTTCAGCCATGCATATATGTCAGACCTGAATTTTATATTTCTGTACACAAGACAGAAATCATTTATGTTGATTTTGCTTTTATACCAAGATGGGGAAACAAGCATGCAGCAATAATAACAAGGAAGCCTATTTTCCTTTGAAGAAAGACCCTTTGTTTTTAAAAAAGCCTTATGATGTGTAAATAGCTGTGTTATTAGACGTGATAGGTGTTTTTTAACATGCAACTATAGCATAATTGTGGTAACCTTCAGGAAGCCCTGAAAGGCTTTCACTTGAATGAAGAAGGGGAATCCAGGATTGATCTCAAAGCCTGTCTAATTACACAGGCTTACAGGAATTGTAATATAGGATTGAAACTGCACTGCATCACAACAATTCAACTTCCATACATGTATTTCGTTGCTTCTGACTAGAACAAGGTCACTTTAGGTGAAGCTCTGGACTTCTGTGGCAATTAAAGAAATCTGATCTTACCTGTATTTCTGGTCCCAGAGAAAAACAAGTACTGTTGATAAGGCTGAAAATTAAGAAAGTTTTCTTAATAGGTTGACTTCTATTAAATACATCATTAAGGTTAATAGCATTTATTTATGGTTCAGGATAAGTGTTTGAATCAAGTAATTGTTTTATTTTTTTTAACCAGATCTGTTTCACTATTCCATAGCAAACCTCAGAACCAAAGAAACCCCCAAAACCCAAGAACAGAAGCTAAAAGCCCTTGTTGTCCCCTCTGATTCTGTCTCAGTGATGGTGAAACCACATCTCACACTGGCTGTATCCCTGCCCCTTGCAGGCATCTTGGGTGTTGGCCTGGCTTCACTTAGCTCAGTTTTGCTTGGCCACTGAAGTAATTACTTAATTTCCACTGGTTTCTTCCTGACCTTCCCATGGTGTTACCCTTTCTGTTTTCTGGACTGCAGATGTTAATGTCACACCTCCATCACCTCTCCTCTGTTACCCTTTTTCCAGGTGTTGCTTTACCTTCACAGATGCTTATCCCAGTGTATCTTCTGACAGGGTCCTGCTAGGAAATCACAGTTGGAAATGTCTTACCATCTTGCTCCTGGAAGACACCACTTCTGGTGTAGCACATGGAAAGATCACTGCTTTCCTTGCAGTAATAACACCTTTCTAGCTTAAGCAGGTAAGCAGAGGTGACCTACAAGCTGTTGTCTGCAGGAACTGCAGTTGCTGCCCAACAGCTCCTCTTTGTAGCACTTCTTCATCCTGGAAACACAGCCATAGGGCTGCTTCAAAGTGTAAATCAGGCTCATATCTTGGATGCAACTGGTACAGTTAGAGCATGGCCTGTTTAAATCAGCTCAGAAAGTGAAAACCAAATAATGAATGAGCACAGAATATTAGCTTGGCAAAGCTCCACCACAATGATTTGTTTTCAAAAGTGCAGCTGATTTACAGATTTGTGGCCTTCATTGGTGCTCTCTAGGTTTAAAGCAAGATATTTCAACAAAAATTATAGCTGATGAGCAGTTCTGCTGATCCAGGAAATGTTCTGCGGGTGACAGGAGCCGCTTGTGGTATGTGGAAGAGCAGCGTACTCCAGCCGGTGCCGCTACATCTCTGCACAGAGCAGCCAAGAGGTGTCACTGAATTTATTGGCTTTCCACCCCCAACCCTGCCCAGGGCCCCGCAGCTGCCCCACTACCCCTATGAGTCAGGAGCGGGTTTCACTGGATTTCTGCTGATTCCCCTCTTGGCAGCCCTGCTGAGGCCACCCCTGGAGTGCTGGGTCCAGTGCTGGGCCCCCCGGTACAAGAGGGACGTGGACAGAGTTCAGCAAAGGGCCACCAAGATGATGAAGGGGCTGGAGCATCCCTCCTCCAAGGAGAGGCTGGGAGAGCTGGGACTGTTCAGCCTGAGGAAGAGGAGGCTCAAGGGGATCTGATCAGTGTGTATAAAGACCTGAAGGGAAGGGAGCAAAGAGGTCAGAGCCAGGCTCTTTCCAGTGGTGCCCAGTGCCAGGACAGGAGGCAATGGGCACAAACTGGAACACAGGAGGCTCCCTCTGAGCACCAGGCAGCACTTCTGTGCTGGGTGGGTGACACTGGCACAGGCTGCCCAGAGAGGTTATGGAGTCTCCTCCTTGAAGATCTTCAAACGTTACCTGCACAGGGTCCTGGGCACCCTGCTCTGGGGGGCCCTGCTTGATCTGGGGTTGGCCCAGATGACCTCCACAGGTCCCTTCCCGCCTCAGCCACTCTGTGGTTCTGTGAAAAAGCCACCTTTGGCCTGAGCACTCCAGCAGAGGCTCGGATGCCTCTGGGTAGCTCCCAGCTCCCCACTGCAAAACTACCCCTCGGCCATGGAGACAAGGTGCTGTCTGAATAGCTCAGGCACTGGAGCTGCACCTAAATAATTGGGAAGTGTTTCTCTTTTCAATGACTGAGGCACTCGTAGCTGATGTCAAGTAGAATATCTGATTTTCCATCCTCAGGCAGCCCCTCACATGCATTTAGGAGCTGTCTTGGACAAAAGAGATTTTTTTTCACTGTATCATGCAATGAGACAGACAACAGAAATTTAATCCCAAGGCACAACAAAGTGCCCATCAGAGATGGCATAAGCAGTACAACCCCATTAATTTCAGTGTCCTGAGCATAAGGATTTATATCCACTGTGTCAAATTTTGCAGTTGTTGTTGTTTAAAGCATAATGTAAACTCAAGAGGGTGAACTGTGTCCTCACTTTAACTCCTGTCCCATAATTAAGTCACCTGGTTTATGGATGTGATTAAGGGGGACAATCTGTCTTTTAGATGGCGTGGCATATTGGCCAGGAAAGCAATGGGGATGTTTACTAACATCTTCTTCAAACTTGAGAAATTATGAAGCAGTGGAACAGCCGATGATATTAATTTACATGTGTCTGGAAGGAGAAGCTAAAAGATTCTGCCACAATATTCTCACCACCAGAAATATCAACAGTCAAGGAACAATTCTCAGGATGGCGGGAGAGGCTTTAAGAAGAAAAGCTTTGGTAGACTGGAAAGTGGAAGGGGACCCACTTGAATTACAGGGAAAGGACTTGGCTGTGAGATGGTATAGTCAGAAATGCAAATGTTTTAGCCCCCAGACTTAATGGCATAAGTGTTTCTAAGTGGTATCATGATACATTGTGCATCAGCTGCTGGACCTCTGTACCATGTGGATTTTGGTGATGTAAAACCAGCAGCATGTGGGGCATCCTCTCTAATTCAGTGGTATGGAGAGGAAAGATGGGTGTTGTAGACAGCCCCATCCTGTATCCAATGCCAGGACATCCTGCTGGATCGACAGAAGCCAGGAACCCTTGGGTGTAGCTGGGAAATGTGGCCCTCACCAGTCCACAGAAGCAAACAGGGCTGAGGCCTCCCCGCCACTAGGCCCCAGCCTACAATGCCTCTCTGGCTCACTTTTAAAGTTTTTTTTCTTAGTATTTTTGTTTAACATTTTATGTTTGGGCTTTTTTGATTCACTTTCTAGCCCTAGCCTGCTTCATGCTGCAAATTGTTCCTCTTTATGCCACCTCCATGACTTGTTTTTTTCTCACAAACAAAAAAAAAAAAAATATTTTTAAAAAAAGAAAAAAGAAAAAACTGGAGGGGTGGATAAATACAAACCAAAAGGACAAGAACATAGGAGAAAATAGTGCTTTTTAATGTAAAATTTGATTAACACAGGAAAATGTTGAGAGAGTATCAGACATTTCTCCAACAAATTTCTTCTTCCAAAGATGAGTTCTAAAATTTATTCTCTTTATTTTCATCTACATATTTTCAGCTTAGCTATTTCTTCTTTGCAAGTAGCCATGCAGATGCTTAGCAGCTCCTGAGGGCATGTGAAACCCAACTCACCCCTTAAACTCCTCAGAGAGACAGAACTCAGCAATGCAAAGTATGAGATGATTACTTATTATATTCACATGCTATCATGTAATTAAAACTTTATCTGAAGAAGAGAGAGGGGAAACCACAGAGTTGATTTCATGTGGCTATCAGTGAAAATTTTTAATTGCCGTTATGTCCGCTTACATTTTTTCATAAATAGTTCTAGGGTACATTAAGGGAAATCTCATCACTGTGATGTGCCATTCACAGCATGGTGTGGGGTTAGGTGCTTTTTTTTTCTTTCTCTTTTTTTTTTTTTTTTCCAAGTGTTTCACATTTTTCCAATAGATGTGGGCAAAGTTTTGTGTAATTTTCCAGTGACCTTGATTATGCAATTCTGTGTGGCTGCTGCCCCAGGCGACATCAAAGATGCCACTCTTGTTATCAGGTCGTGGGCAGCCCCAGGGTGCTAGGGACACCCCGAGGGCACCTGGCTATGCCAGGGGCAGATGGCCCTCCATCCTGCCTTGATTGATGAGCTTGTCCTAGGGAAACTCTTATTGCTCCTACTCCACTTTTCTTTTTTTTTTTTTTTTTTTTAAGCAGGTAACAGAGCTGGCAGGCGTAAAACTCACAGAGGCATCATCAGACAGGTGATCATACCCCAAAAACTCAAGGTACTTACACCCCCCTCCAAACAGAGAGAGGGTGGTTCCAACCCAGCTTATCACATGCTTGCCTACAAACAGGGGCTCTAACCCCACTGAAGTCAAAGGGTTAAACTGGGCCTCCTTTGAAGTCCGCAGTGCAAACCTTCATCCCAACCCGGCCCGTTCCTCCCCCCAGCACTAAGTACTTTGATGAATCAGCGCTGAAGCACCTAAACGAGGTGCAAAGCAACATCTCCTCCCTAGCATGGCAGGCCCAACCCTCATGAGGGATGATGGAGCTCTGGACAGGGCATGGCCCTTCCACGCTTGCTCCTAGGGCCCATCACGGATAGCAGGGGGAAATCCCACACGTGTTAAGCCCCCGCTCCTCTCCACAGCCTGGCCACCATCACACAGCTACGGGTGACGACCCTGCAGAGGCCTTCAGAAGGAAGCAGCATGAGTCACTGGTCTTGCCCAATAAACTCGCCAACCTCACTGTCAGCGATGGGTTACAGGAACAGGAGAAACCAACAGCAGATCAGAAGTGTGAAAATGCTGCTAATGCTGCAAAAAAAAAAAAAAAAACAAAAAAAAAAAACACCTCCCATCACAGATGGATCCTTTTTAAATGTTGCCATAATTTAAACCTCACCCCCCCAAAAGATGAAAGTCACCTACACCCAGTGTTTCAGATGGTTCAGTGTTAGATATTTTTGGGGTAGGGCCCGGAAAACCAACCTATAAGAGGTTTCTCCCTACTCCTCTTTGAGAACTCCTCTCCATTTCTTGTTCCTTTTTTGCACAATTTATTTTCCCTGCAGGCCTCGGAGGAAGGTTTGAGCAACCAGGTGATCTGTCTCCTAAGTGCTTGGTGTGATGAAGCAGAGAGGAATGGAAATCACCCACTCATCCTGGGTTTTCACAATTGCTTTGCTTTGCATCATGTTTCCTGCTATACTAGTAAAGAAGCATCCTTTTATTTATTTTTTTTTTAATTATTTTAAGCAGAAAATTGAGTGAAAAATAAGAAGGAAGAAAAAAAAAAAAAAAAAAGAAAAGATAAGCTGTGGTCAATCAAGCCCCAGCTCTCTTGTCTCCAGTTTGTGATATGTTTTATGATCTCAGACACAACAGATTGTGAGCCTGCAATGTTTGGAAATGGTAGATGATTAAACCTTCTGGCCAGGTGTAAATGCAACCTTTGTCTTCTGCTCACTGTGTGAGAATCACCTTCCTTCTCAAAGTCCCCGGCTGGCCCTGCTCTCATCAGTGTTACAAACATCCCCTGCCTGGAGTCACAGCCACCATGCACTTCCACTTTATTTCTAATCTATAAATGCACCAGTGCAATCCATACCACTTGAATTTTCCCAAGTTACAGAAACAAAAAATAAATAAATAAAAATTGCCAAGCAAGCTACTAAAATTTTGAAAGAATGTGGCCCGTGAGTTTTTCTGCTTCTTCTGTTGGGGGGATTTTGTACCAGGTAAATAATAAAAAATGTGTAATGATTGACTAGGCTTTTAAACCTGAACTGAAGGTAAGTTTGTCTTGCTGTTCCAGTTAAATATTCTCACTAGCCCCCTTCTCTTTCTCCAGTTTATCATGCCACAAAGTCCCTTTCAGCCTGATTCATTCTTTATTCTTTAGAAATTTGGGCAACAGTCAAATCTGACCTTTAGAGCCATAAACAAATTAAATTGTTTCACAACCAAATAATACGAAACAATATTGAATAGCTCGGCTTCCGCCGAGTTTCCTCTTAAAGAGAAAGAAGCCCCAGAACAGCACGACACCGAAAAATGGAAGATAGAGAGATGGAGCACGAGTGATGGGGAAATACTGGAGCACAAGTGGTGTTCCTAGAAGTGATGGGGAACCACAGGGGCCTGGCTCCGGACTGGCAGACACCAGCACTTGGGAAGATGTTGTCAGAAGCCTTAATTTACCTAATTATTTACTCTGCTGGGAGCAGGGTGCTCCCCCAGGGGCATGTCCCACTGCAAGCTTGTTGCTGCAGAGACCTCAGGCACTGGCAGCTGTGGTGGTTCAAGGAGAAACCCAATGGTGGCCGATGTGTCCTCGGTGCCACCAGGCTGGAACTATGCCTCCTCTTCCCTCTGTTTGCCTGAACTTTGGCTGCACGCAGGGCGGCCACCCTGTGCAGGCAGCACCCACTGCCACACGGTCCCCCTGACACAGGCGAGGGGCAGGGCTGTGTCACCCGCTTTCGACACGGCGGGGACATCCTTGGCAGCCTTGCCATGCCCGTCCCCTGTGCCTGGGATGGGGCCTGGGAGTCAGCTGCTGGCCCTGGGGACAGCGGGGTGCTGTAGGGCTCGGCACATCTGCGGCGCACTGCTGGAATGCGAAGCATCTGGGGCAGATGCGGAGGCTCGATAAGGCTCCTCGTTGTCCTTAAAAACGTTGTGGAGCGCCAGCTGGGGATTCCCCTGGCAAAGGTGGATTCCCTGCCTGGCACCAGGCTGATCCCAGGCGCTGGGGCCACCACAAGCAGCCCAGCCCTGGCCCCCAGGGAGATGCCCTGTGGTCCCCTCTGCAGTGGGTGGCAGGGTTGTTCACCCTGTCCCCTTCACAAGGGGAGAGCTTGGCTGGGCACAGACAGGGAGGAACAAGCACAGGCTGGGCATCGGAGACATGTACTGCCTCTGTGCTATCTGCATTTTGGCAGCAATACTCTGAGAATTATATACTCACTTATATAATATACATAATATATAATATATAATATTTTTTAATATAACAGCCATGATTAATTCTTTTCAGACACATGGTTTGTACACAGGCGACAATATGCTTACATGAGGCACAGGGACAGCTTGCTTTGCTGATGCTTGTCACCTAGACTAACATCTCAGCTACACACATGCTGATAATCACTGCTGTTACAGCCACTGACAGGAAAAGCCTTTAATTATAAGCAGCTTTGTACAAAGCTGAGGCACGAAGAGCATTTGGCTGCTTTAATTAACCTTAAGAATTATGAAGCCATGCCTGCAACTGAAATATAGTTTTGCCTTTTGTAAACCATTTGACACAAGAATTATGAGGCCAAGAATTAGATGTAGGAACACATCCAAATATTTATACTACGCTCATTACTCTGGTATCTGAGCGCGTGTTTACCCTGTAACCTCCACTTCTACATCCGTTAATTTCACTTCGCTGCACAGCCCGTGTTACCCACCCATCGCACGGTGCCACTGCCTCCCTGCTGCAGGGACTGCCCTACCTCACCCAGTGCTCGTCCAAGTCACTGAATGCCACTGGCTTCGGAGGCACGGAGAGGAGCAGATGTCCTTGCAGTTGCCACAATGACGCCACTAGTGGTTAAAGAGGGTTTGGGCAGGAGCATAGACTCCCACAACCAGGACGTATTTAATTACTGGGATGATTCGGATAAAAGCTCTTTCTCTGGGTATTATACTTGCCACGTGCTCAGCACAAAACTTGCTGCAGCTTCTCCTCTAGCAGGCAGTTCTCCTTGCTTCAAAACCAGGAGGCTGCGTGCAGCAGATCTCTGCTCTACGCCGGGATGTTGCAGCGCCCCGATGGACTATACCCCCTCACTTTGCCTTGCAAAGTCCTCCAGCAAAGAGCTCCAGCCCCAGCATTTTATTATGGCAAGAAAACAGGGCAGCAGAGCTCCGGTAGCTGCTGTCATCAAAATGCTAACAGAAACTCAGGCTAAGTGTACTAAATGTTTCACCATTAGCAAAGCCAACGTGATGTATTTTTTTCTGAAGACTGGGGGAGGGAGGAAGCTGTCAGCAATGACACCGAGATAGATGCAAAGCTGTGAAAATGACTTTAAATAAAGTTTTAGAAGTCTTTTGACAAAATAAAATATACACCTATTTTAATCGAATGTTTTGCTCAATCTTTAATGAATCTTTTCATTTGAAGTACGTTAGCTGATGGAGTGAAAAAGAAGCAGAATTTGGAAAAATAAAAATTAAAGCCAACAAGCTTAATTTTGAAAAGTTCAAAGCGAAATATGGTGTACCTTGGAATTTTCTTCCTAAATTATGTTCTAGTAAATCACTTGTCTATCCGGACTGTCCCACATAACTCTACATTTGTTCTAGCAAAAACCAGTGTTAGCAATTACACACACACACAAGAATTTACCTTTTTCTCATGCCTATGAATGATCAGAATTGCAAGCACCCCAGGCAGAGATTTTCAGCAAATGGCATTTTGTAGCTTTCAGATTAGGAAGCAAAACAATTTGAGAGGGTACTTCCAATTCCTTGTATCAGACCACACAACCCATGCCCAGAAGATGCCTGTTGAGGTCAGCACTTCACGGAGGCACTCCAAATGGGCACCTCCCCTTCTGCCTTTCCTGCCTCTCTCTTCTGCCACCCCAAGTCTTGAACTGGCTCGACACCAGCATTTAACATCGCCACCTTGCCTCTGCGTTAATACCGAAAGGTTTTGTCGTTTCTGTGGATGCATTTCTTTTTTTCCCCACACCCGTTTCACCTTCCTTGAAGAAGCAGTGTGGCTTTCAAGGGACATTTCATGACTGCCAGCCAGATGGAGAGGAGGAGCACCATCCCACCCTCACCTGCCTGTCTCTTGGCAAGCAGGCAGGAGATGTTGGCCACCACCAAGAGAAGCTGGGAGAGCCCGCTGAGGTGGGAAGGGAGATGCTGCCCCAGCACATGGGGCCTGTGGCCACCAAGAGAGCCCAGCACGAGGAGCTGGGGCCAGTCCCACATTTGCACGCCCATCCCTATGGGGACAGCTCCTGTCCCCCCATCTAAGAGCAACTCAGGTTACAGGCACTCAGCTTCATCTGTGCTGTTGCTGTTTCATCCACCTGTTATCTTCTGCTGTTCTTCAGAAATTACTGCCAAATTATGCTCTTTTTTTTTTTTTTTTTCTTCCTCCATTATTAATATCTTTTCTAGGGTGGATAGCTTCCCAGATCACCCTCCACCCACTTACACACATGCATGCACATACACTTTATAGAAAGTGTTTACTTATGCGGGGGCAATAGTTTAAAAGGTAAATGAAATAGAGGACGCAGCCTGGATTGGCTTAGCAACACAAACAGTGCCAGCAGGTAAAGGGCCCGGGCCTGTTCTTTCCCACCTCAGAATTGTTTTAAAATGACACCCCTTCATAATTAATTGTACAGCACCTGATTAGTCACTATTGACAGACCCAGAGCCAATTGACTCTTTTTTTTTTTTTTTTTAATCTGGCTGGGGAGAAAATATGAAGTGCCTGTAGCGACACACACACACGCTGCAGCTCCTGGTGATTACATCAGGCAGCTGAGCAATTAGAGCCCCGAGTATCAGCGCTCGGGCTGGAGGCAGCGGTGGCAGGATCACAGCCCCGCGTCAGCCTTTAATATGAAAATGAAGAAGGGAAGCAGCAAATCCAATAAACCGGAGAAGTCAAACAAAGCCAACTGGGAGTTCGTTTGTTGATAAGCGGAGGGAAGAAACGCGGCTGATAAAGCTGGGTGCTTCTGCAACTCCCGTCTCTCCCGTGGGTGAGGAGGATTAAATTACTCAGGAGGCAGCCTGAATACACCCAAGCAGGAAAACAACCCCAAAGGCAAAAATAAATAAATAAATAAATAAAAGAGTGTGTATTTCGTTTGCAGCGGGGCAGAACGGGTGCGTTTCTACCCCCTTTCCACTTCCAGGCATCTGCGGGTTCTTTGCAAAGCAAATGAGTTTGCTCCCTGACAGGGCAAGGACACACGGGAGTGGACCAGCCGCTTTTGCTCACCTTGGTCTGAAATTGTGTTATCGTGCTGAAAGTTTGGAAAGAACAAAGTCAGCCTCCACTACCAAGAAGGCAGTTTCCCACTCACTTCGCAAGGTCCTTCCTCTCAAGCTCCCCCAGACGCAGGGACTTCATGCGCCTCAGCACAGTACCAGTTTAACTCACCCGTTGTACAACCCAGTAAAGCTAAGTCCTGCCACTGTGCAAACACTTTACTCTCAAAGAAGAGGATCTGTACAAGACCTTAGCCAACTTCTGAGTACTTCTGTGTAAGGTATTAAGCCAATATTGGTGCCTACATAGGAGCTTGCACCGATTTGAGTTAATCAGTTTAAACCCGTACCTTTAGATAAATACTTGTGTGCAGGCAGACAATGACTTAGGATTTGACTGAAAGCTCAATGAATACAATGTGAATGGATGTGTAGTCTGAATAAATACACACATAAATAAATAAGGAGCCACTTAATTAAGGTTCTGCGGCCATTCTCCTCCCAGAGGAGGCACTGTGCTCAGAAAACCCCAGAGCTAAGTCTGAAGTGGATTACACAGCTTTGGCAGAGAATCTGCTGCTCTGGAAGATGAGGAGCTCATTAGGAACATGTTACGGTAGAAAATATTCCCTCCGTGGAAAGGCCCCCACACATCTAGACTACTTTAAGCAAGGTGATTTTTCCCTGAAGGAGTGCCTGCAGAGCAAAGATCCTCCTCTTGACTGACATGAACCATCTTGGCTATAGGAAGAGTCCAAGCCACGCTGGGTCCAAGGTGACAAGCCCTTCTAAACGTGCCTAGCTCTGGACTGGGCTGGTACACATGCTCCAGACATGTCCTGAGGTACTTTCTCAGTTAATATATTAAACAACAGTACAAAACGCAGCATATGGTTTATAGAAATTGCACCAGTTGAAAAAGCACCAACTCACAGATATTTATAGTTACACATTAGGGTCCAGATCTCTGTGGGAGCACATAAATACTGCACCAGTTGATATCCACACAGTCCATGGCCAAATCCTGGGATCAGGAACATATCTGTCCTCCTGCACTTGTTCACAGCTGCCCTATAGAGAATCAACATTTATGACTCAAAAGAATGCTGCAAGGACTTGGAAAAAAAAAAAAAAAAAGAGCCACACCTTTGCTTTTAACTGGAATCAAAACTGTTTTGTTTCTGGAAAACCATTATTAGCCTCAAACATTTTTTGTTTACAGGAACTGTGTCACGGGCTCTATGGCAAAACACAATTTTCTCAAGAAACACTCTGTAATTGCCACTTAACTCAAATCCCTAAATATCTGCAGAATAAGGGCCTAATCAGAGGCAATGAATCCCAAGAAAAATAAAAGATTAGACAACAGCAAGACTACAGGATGAAGCAGTGTATTGGGATTACAGTGGCATGGCAACTTGGCTTCAGAGGAGGATGCACAATTCTCACTTCAGTTCTGACATTTTCTTTGGCTTTGTTTTTAGGCCACGTGTTACATTTTAGTCTTGCTTTGCCTCTTATTTTTCAGGCAGGGGTCTTACACTTTTCTTCATTCCCGTTCTCTAATTCCATTCCAGAGCTTCTGCAAAGAGCAGCTTTTCTGCATTTTCCATTCCAGAAACCTATTACAGGATCTGCTCCTACAGACGATATTGTAACCATCAGTCATTTCTTGTATTTTATCCTGCACCTGCTGAAACAAAGCATGGAGCTGCTGCTCCAGTAAAGAATACATACTTCTGGATCACAGCTGTAGCCCAGCTAAGTCTTAAATCTTCAGCAGCAAACCACCCTCACCACCATCCTCCTGAACCCAGTAGCTACCTGGAGTGCCTGGTCTGTGACAGGTGACTTTTGATAACAGAACAGAGATTGTTGCAGTGGAAGAAGAAGGGTAGGGTAGTCTTTGACGGGGTTCAGTCCCCAGGTTTTGTTAAAAAAGCAGAGGTCTGGACTACTGAAGTACTTCACCTCAAGTATTCTCTATTGCATGTCTCCAGAAACTTAACTTCACATGCAGGCCTTATCCTCCTGGTTTGCATTTCCCTGGCCTATTGCTCAGCTACAGCCAATCTTCTTTCCCTCCCCATCTGCATGCAGAGAGACTTTTCCCTCTGACTCCAGCAACCTTCCCTTTTGCAAGACCCATCTGCACACAGCTGTGCTAACAGGCCTCCCCAGGGCCCTGCCCAGTCCCCAGCTGCCTGGTGTCAGGAGGTTAAACCCAGCACGTGCAGGCACGACCTTCTTCTGGCCATGCTTGTCACCTCTCCCTCCATCCCACTCTGTTTCCTGCTCATGTCCTCATGATGTTCCCACAAGAGCTGAACCCGCTCCCTCAGGACCTCCAGTGTTCCCCATTTCCAGTCAGGCTGCCTTTCTTCTCACCTCTTCTATATTCTGGTTGCAGGACTGGGCCACGTAGGCAAGGAAAGCCAAGTTCTTGCAGCCCGAGGCACCAGTTTGGGACCAGCTTAGATACTGGTGCTGTGCAGGGAAGCATCACAAATGGATGGTTGCATGGGATTAATCCTGCTCAGGCCACACGTTCCTGTAGGCTCTGGATGACAGCCAGCTCCACATCATTACAGCTTCTGAACAGGAGGAAGAGCCTCCTCTGGGGCAAGATACAGCCTGCAAAACCTCATTAAGTGTTCACAGGTGAGATAATCAGTAGTGGGTTATATGACTAATGTTATCTTTAGCAGGACATCCTCCTTGCTGCACTGCTTTCCGGCAAGTGTCTGGAGAAGATGCCAAGAGGCTGAAGATCTGAAAACCACTGTCAGAGGAGGGGATAAAACAAACAAACAAACAAACAAAAAAAACAAACAAGAGACAAGGTCTTCCAGGAGCAGTGCCTGTTGCTCCAGATCGCATGTGGGTGTTGGGAAAGCTGAGACCGACGTCTCAGGCGCTGGGGTGGGAGTCTGGAAACTCAGGTCCTGTCCCTCACCTCTTTATCTGACCTGCCATGAGGATCTCACATGAGCTCATCTGGCTGTACCCTATGGTATCTAAGTAATAAGCATCCTAGAGGCCAGCAGAACCCCACATCTCAACATGCTGCAGCAGCATGACTGATCCTAACAGGAGGAGGGGTGAGAGGCTGTGAAGTCATGCTTCCCCGGGTCCTGGGCAGCTGTAATCCATTACAGACAACATTGTAATAAATGCTGATAATCCTTTGTTGGTGGGGAAGAAATGTTTGGGGGTGGACAGGCAGTATGCTCAGGCTGAGAGCTTCAAGCCAAAGGCTGAGGAGGTGCTGGCGAACCTGGAAGGCCAGAGCACGGGGGACACCTTTCAAATCTTCATGGGAGTCCCACCTTGGTCATCAGCAAAGACCTACCAGTGAGATTGTTCTCCTGGGGTCTTTTATCCCTGACACTCTTATGCTTGCTCCAGATGTATTTTTCTGGCTTCTGAGCTTAGTGGAGCATGAGGAGGAGAGAAATGGAGGCGTTTAGGAGAAGCTGCACAACACAACCAGAAGCATTTTATTGGCCTCCGCCAGTCGCAGCACTGCATGGGCAACCATTGGCTTCCAGTATACCCATAGCCTTGATCCCAAATATCTCAAGTCTGCTCTGTTACCTGTCTGCATTGTAAAATACAAACAGAATTTTGTGCTTTGTCCATTTTGGTGTCTGCTGCAATACACCCTGAGAGCCAGACCTGGTCAGCCTTGGAGCAACCAACAGCCCTTCGCATCAGTGTGGAAATGTGAAAGAGATGTGCCTGTACCCAGATCTGGAGATATGCACCAACCATAGGCTTATCTAGGGGATATTCCAGGTGTAACAGCTCTGACAGACCTGGATCACTGTTATTTCTCATTAATGGTGTTTAGAAAATATTATTTCTATTCTGCAGATCATTTTACCATTAGAAGTGTTTGCACCATTTCGACACCAAAGTAAAAACCTGAATTGTTATTTTAAATCTCAGAATGGATATTATGGAGGGCTTTGCTGGGACAATTCCAGGAAACTTCTCTTTGCCAAAGGCAATGCAAGAGTTAAGCAGAACCTACAGCTACTTGGAGCAAAAGGCTGAAATAGCAGATTTCAACTTCAGCCTCCACATGAAATGCAGACATAATGATTTGTTTCAACATATCCATTGCCACCAGGACTGGAAATTTTCCATGCAATGTTTAGAATTTTCAAAGGGAAAAATTGTTCCACCCAGGCTTTACTATATCCTGCAGTTACGCCAGGCGTCACCGTGTTTGTTAGCTGTTGCTGGTTTGCGTATTTCTTATTCTTCTCATTTTCCGCTGCATGTGGGCATCAGTCCACAGGTACTAACACCCCAGGAGCACAGCCCAGAGACAGATCACTTAAAAGATTTAGTAATCTGTGAGTAAACAATCTCTGTCTAAGAGAAGCCACAAGTTTTGTTGCAGTCCTGCAGCTCTGACTGGTGAGAACATCATTATTCCAGATGACTGCTCAGCCCTGCCATCTTTTGCTCATTTTACAGTCCATATTTGAGCAGGGTTTTCTTCGAACTAGGGAGTGATACCTGAATGATACCTGCATGTTGGCAGTATTTGCTGTTTACTGTTTGCGGTGTCGCCTTCTTTTGTCTTCAAGCAACTGAGCAAAGACACAGGAACTGCGCCACGAGACTGTGGCAACGCGCCACAAGCTGTCTGTGATAAATGTTCCATCAGATAAGCAGCACGTTGATCTAAGAACCTGTCAAAAAAAGAGAAACTTTGCTAGATAATATACTTCCAAGGAAAATCCAAGCTGCTCAAAACTTTGGCAATCTGTTTCCAGCAGAAGTCAAGACTCAGCATTTAAAGAAAGAAGGCTGAGAAAAATAAAACTGTAATGCACCTGCAGAACTGTGCTTTCTTGTGATGGGAAACAGCTCTTCCTCTGCCCCCACTGCTTCTGGTATGTTGCTCATGGTGTTATGGGGTCCCACCAAGTAGGGGCAGGGAGCTGCTTGTAGTGGAGACAGCCCTGGTGGGTTACTGGTTCTTGGTCAGGGTGTCCACACCTCCAAAAGCACCAAAAACTTGGAGGCTGTGCAGGAAATTACAGATCAAAGGCATCATCTCAGCATTCAGCTTTTTAAATGGAGGCTGAGGTGGCTTGATGGTGGTACAAATTCATTCACAAGCAGACGATGTCACGTAGCTAAAGCCTCCTGGTTTTGGCAGAGAAAGCCACAATAAGAATAGCTGGAAGTTGAAGACAGATTACAAAATTCTTTGTGAGAACTCAGAACGGTATTTTTACCAGTGAGGATGAAGAGCATGCCAGCCAAGGGCCGCAGCCTTGCTGGCAGGTGTGTTTCAGCCAAAAGCAAGCTGCCTTTGATACCGATACAGGGATGAAGTCCAGGGGGGAGCTGTGAGGTTGGTGTTAGGCAGGAGTCCCACAGCGCTGCCCTACCAGCCCCTCCCAACTGCTCACAAGTAACATGGGAAGGACTAAAACTACTAACGTTTGTGTTTCACTGCTGCTGCCAGGAGCCCCCTCTTACACATTTTTTTTTTCAATTTTCATCTTTAGCAATCCTTTGTATTCCTGCAGGAAAAGCCTTGGAATTGCATAAGCATCTTTATCCACTTACCTCAGTGTGCATATAATTTTTCACAGCCTGGACCACCCCCATCCAATTGCTGTGCCCTCAGCTCTCCCAGATCATCAGATTTCCAGATGCTAAACACGAATCACTAAGGGGGAGGGGAGAGGGGGGGATGCACACAACCACCAGAAGCAGATCCTATACATCCTATTTTATGTCATGACAAATGATTTGCCATTAATGAATTTCACCAGGACTAGTGGGTGGTGGTCACAGGTGTTTTTCGGAAATCCCACTGGCAGCTGTTTGAGGTATGGCAGCCACGAGATGCTAGCAGAGGTGTGTGCATTGGCCAGTCCTGAGAAGGGATTGTCCAAAAGGCAGAGACGCAACCAGATGCAAGAGACAGAGGGGTGTGGGACCAGCTGAGGCTGGCATCGCTTGAATAAATCCAAGCTGTACATAGGAATTGTTGATTCAGGGCACTTGACCCTCCTATCTTCTTTTCTTTTATAATGCATCCTCACTCCTACCATGCCTTGTCATCTGTTCTTCCCCAGTTCTACCCATCCCTAGTTCCCCATCCCATCCCTGGCTTATTCCTTCAACAAAGCACACCTCTGGCCCTGCCTTTCCCCAGAGCGAGATGCGGCCACATCCCGGTGTGTCCAGTAGCACCGTGGATGGCACCAGGCCACCCCAGCAGGGTGTCCTGTGGCCCGTCAGCTCGTTCCTTCAGCCCCTCTGCCCAGCCAAGCCAAGAAACGTCTTCCCGGCGAGACAGCCCATATTATGACTAAGGCAGAAGGCCACAGGTTTAGTCAGTTTGTGTACAGTTTGCAGTTATTCAGCTGTTTTAATGAGAAGAAAGACCTTCAGGCCCGTGATGTCAGAGATAAGAAAGTGTGGAAAGCAGCAGATGTGTGACCTTGCCGCTCTGCTATTGCTTTCTCCTTTGTTCTGGGTGCTGCAGCTCTTCAAGGTTTTAATACCAGGGAGGGGTGAGGGGAAGGTGAGGTGCAGGTTTCGTGGTAACTCAAAATCCTGGCTTGTGGAGCAACCTGCTGGCCTTTAGTTCAAGCCACTAATGGTAACCGAAATCCAGCAGCTGCTCGGCAGTCGGGATCTCGCAGGCTGCAGCACTCTCCGGTAGCTGGATCGTTGTTCACTTTGGTAAACTAGAATAATGTTTCCCATTATTAGGTGTTTTCCTGGACACAAAAGTTTTCCAAAAGAAAAAATTTCAGTCTAGAGCCTTTTAGTTATAAAATAACATCTCCAAGCAGGTGAACTCGGTTGAAAGAAACATTTCTGTTTGATGTGAATTTGTGCCCTTTGGCCTAGCCAGGAGAGCTGCACTGCAAGAGCCAGCAACAGGCACAGGTACCTAAATAAAGCCTTAAAGGTCCCAGAGGCACAAAAGTACGAAAGTTGGGAGCCCCACTTCTCTGCCCAGATGCCACCAAGCCCTTCAGCCACCTGGGATGTACCAAGCTGAGTGGCAAAACATCTAAACTCTATGGGGTTTTGTGCCAAGGTGTCCTTCCAGCCATCTTGCCTGGAGTTAGAGTTGGTGCTGTCTCACATATCTTTAAGCAAAACAGGAAAACACAATTTCAGTGCAAAACTGGTTGGATAACTCAGTCCACGAAGCAGTTGGTGGAGGTTCATTGTCATGGGGAGAGTCACTAAGGACATGGGGCCACTGCCCAACTTTCCCTGTGTCTCCTTTGCCACAGCAAGAGGCAACTTAGTCTGTGGCCACAAACCTGGCAGAAACGGGTATTTGGGACACAGGATAAGAATAAATAAATAATAAAAATAAAAAGAAGAAGCAGAAAAGAAAGGAAAAAAGAGACATTGTTTCATCGAATTACAGAAGTGATGTGAAGAAACTCAGTGGGGAGCTGTGTAAGAATTTACAATTAGGCAGGAATAATCAGCTGAACAAATACCAGGTGGAAATGGCCGTTTAGACATCAGTTCTGTATAAATGGCTGAGTCACACTACTAGCAAAAACAAAAACAAAAAAGCAAAAGATTACAAAAAATGTTGGAAGAAAAAAAGGTCATCATTGCTCATACAACAGAATAATTTTTCCTTTTGTTCAGAGCAGTCCTGCTATGGCTGCTGATGCGGTGTCCAGTTTGGGGCAATGCATTTCAGGAGAGAGCTGGACTCCTTGGAGAGACCACGGGAATAAACAGAGGTCTGGGGAATGTGACCCGCTAAGGCAGGCAGAAAAAACAGTTTAGGTCAAAAAGATTGGTGAGGACATGGTAATGATCTTCAGCTACATAAGACAGCTCTCAGATGAAGAGGGAAATAAGTCAGCTCCCCTGTTCATAATGGCCAGGGAAGAAAACATTTATGTTGGTAAGGGGGAGTCCTTAACAGGAGTGTAAGGACATCTTTCAGATATGGTGCATGCACAGTTGGTCACTTCTTGGGCAAGGAAATGTTTTGTGGAGGCCTCTTCCAACCCTCTTGTCTTTTTCTGTGCCTACAGGCACAGAAACCCCCTGCCACATGCATGCACACACGCCATCAGCCACCCAGCACCAAATAACCATCCTCACCACCACAGCTCCCCTTGAAATTATTCCATTTTTCAGAGCAGTGACAGAGCCATTTGTCCAGAGGCAGGGATTACGCTTGTCTGGCCCATCCTGGTGGTCTGGTCGGAGCAGTGTGGATTGGAAAAGGTCGGCACAGCTGCTGGCCCCAGCACAGCCGGCCACCTACTCTCCCCGGAGCATCGATAGAGAAGATAGGCCTATTTGAAGACTATTTAGAGCATCTGTGTTACCCCTGAAAATATTTCCTGAGGGAGTTTTAGCCAGGGTGATCAGGAAGCTAGATAAGCTGACTGGGTTCATAAGCTTCACCTCATGGTTCATAAGGTTCATCCCCAAAATGCCCTGCTTAGCAAAAGCAGCATTCCTGCCTCCATTTCCCAAGACATCTAATTCCATTGCAGCCATTTCTTCAGTGAGATGTAGAACCTGGAACAGTAAGAGGGAAATTAGATAGCAAAAAAAAAACATCAGCCTGAAAGTGATATTTATTTTTCAAATGAAAACCCCACGACAGCGCCTCATGGATTGGGCCTGGAAGGCAGCACTTCAGGCCGTCCCTACGTGCAAACACCTTGCTTGACACATCAGGGGACAGCAGCCCGAGGCTGGCCGTGCCTGGAACTGCTGCAAATGCCACCAGCGCCCAGCACTGTCCCTGTCTGTGCTGGTCTCCTCCCCATCTTCTTTCTGTCAAGGCAGCTTTTGGGGCGTGCTGCTGCATTCGCCTTGCCCCAGTAAAAATAAAGAATTAGTCCAGCCATATGACAGCTTTCTGCCATTTTGCTCGGGTGGTTTCCCCAGAAAAGCCTCCTGCTATACCTCTAGACACGTGCAAGGGGCCAGGGATGGGCCCCCCAGAGCAGGTAGGCAGCCGGCAGCGCGCTCCCCGTGCGCAGGCCCCCCAAGCACCTCATTGTAATCCTTATCGGGCCGACGCACATTTTTTGCTGGAGGTGGCAAAACGCCCAGGGGCTGCCAGGCTGCCAAGCTTTCGGCTAAAAATACCGTAAGGCACATTGCAGCCGGGGTCCATTAAAGAAAAGAAAGAGAGAGCGTGTTCTGGCCACAATGGGAATTACGTGAAGCGAGGCCGGGGGAGGGAGAGGGGGAGACACGGAGGGGTGGGATGGGACGCGGGCTGGAGCGCTGCCCACCCGTCAAAGGGGTGCCAGGGGGTGGAGGTGTCGCACGTCCCCAGGGTGATGGGCACAGCCGCTGGCACACCGCCCTGCTCCCCTTCCCTCCTCGTGCTGCAAAGCGTGCTCGTTTCCACCACTCCTGCTATGTGTCCTGCCACCACCGCCACCATGGAAGATAAGAAGAAAAAGAGGACAAAAAAGAAGAAAAAAAAAAAAAAAAAGGAGGATGAAATTCTCGTAGCATGAAAATCCTCTGGCTTCATCCGCTGTCTAGTGGGATGCCATTAGCTTGGAGGTCTCCCCACTTAGGTGGAGGCAGCCTGGGGCATATTTTGGGACCCCTGCATGACGGCAGGTGGTTTATCGACTTTCCTGGCCTTCATCAAAGCTACCCTCAATCAAACACAACAAATTAAATTTCATCGATATTACGAAGGAAAGGAATAATTTCTGGGATCTACAAAGGGGGTTCAGTTTGCGAGAGTCATGACAGGCTATCACATTTTGCTTTGCTTTGTATTTTTAACGTGCTGCCTCCCTGTTTAAATTGCAGGAGAACCAAGGAACCTTCACCAACACAAACTGTTCTTCTCGCTGACCTTGCAGATAACCATGAACCAAAACATGCGGCTCTCTAATTGCTGTTCCTGACGGTGCTTTACAAGATTGCGCTAAATTTAACAAGGAGGAGGAGGAGCAGCAAGCTGAAAACTTTTCCAAACATTTCTTTTCTGTCGTGGAGGGGAGGATTCAGGTGCAAGAAGAGTCACTGCAGACCTCTTGTGAAGGCAATGGAAGAGCAATAGGTGGAAACAACCAGAGGACCTGACTGCATTGCACAGAACTAATCTAACCCGAGGCTGAAGTCTGCATGCACACAGGCATTAAAATGCTCGTGTGCATGTTAAAAGCCACCCAGTTTTACATTCAGTCCCCGTGCTTTGGGTTTGTATGACAAGGGAGGACAGGAGACATGAGGAGCAGTAGTGCCCTGCACTACCCTGTTCCTGCCCCATCAGCCCCACACCATGACAAGGGCAGGAGGCGTGGGTGCCAGCATGTACCACAAATGCTCTGTAGGTGCTGGAGGACTTCTATTTTATTTTTTTTTAATTTATAATATTTTGGTGTTTTTGTTGTTTGTTTGTTTGTTTGTTTGTTTTTCCTTCTCCTGCCCCTCCTGGCCTGTTATGTTCCATGCCTGTGATTTTTCAGAGGAAGCAGATGTTGCTCCGACCACAGTAATTGTCACAGTGCTTAATTTCATTAGGCTCTTAGGCAAGACTCTCAGCACCTTTCACAAGCTGCGTATGCCACCCAGAGAGTCTCAAATCACACCAAGGCAAAGCCCTCCCTCAGGTGGATCACAGCATCTCCAAAAAGGACCCTCAAGCCAGGAGGCACCGGCTCAGCTTGGAGCTGCTTGCTTAGTCAGCTGCTGCTGCAGGAAAATAACTTGTCAGAGATCAGAGTAAAATCAGTGCAGGGACATCAAAATACTGCTTTAAACACTCACTGATCAAGAAAAAAATGGCTACAAAAAGCTGTTTAGAGTTGGTGCCTGGTCTGGTGGGCAACCCAGGGCCCTGGAAAGCCTTCCATGAGCAGAAACCTGGGATTAATTATTCCTCGCCCTGCCACTGTTGTCTCCGTGCCTCTTCTCCCTGCCTGCATATGTCGTGTCTAACAGGACCGCAGCTCCTTGGGCCAGAGGCTGCTTCTCACTCAAGCTTTGCATATTACCAGGGTGGCAAAGCCATTTTGTGGTTGTTTCCACAATCCGAGCAGCAGCAGCAGCACCAAACCAAACCTTTGGGCACGCTCAATGTTGACAAGTAGCGCTGCTGCCCATGTTGACGGAGCGGTGACTTTGTACTGCGCTGGAGCCCGGGCTGTTGTGTCTTTTCCAATTGTATTGTGTTGTTTGGCTTTGGAAAAGAGCAGAAGCACATGACTACAAGGACGGGAGATTCTCCCATGTCCCCACCGCATATTTCAGGCAACCAAAATTAACCTCTTCACGGGAGGCAGAGAGACAGCGTGCAGCGAGGTGCGGCAAGCGCAGCGAATGCGGCAAGGGGGAGCGGAGCAGAAACAAACCCATTCACAGACAAGGGAAACACAAAAAGCTGCTGCAGATAACCCAGGGCAAAATACGAAGCAGCTGCAGAGATCCACCTGGGTGGGAGAGAAGAGAGCGTGGAGGACCTGCCAAGGGACGGGGCTGCAGTTGAGCTGTATGTGAGAGAGAAGCATTTGATAGCTTGCACTGCAGAGCTCTCGTGATCCATTTATTTTCTCTGGAGGAGTGTTCAGCTTGGAAATAGTGTAGGAAGCACTGATGAAGGCAAATGCCCACATCCCTGCACTGAAAGGAGATGGGCCATCAGCAGTACCTGCACCACATGGTCTCCAAAGGGCCGTGTTGTGGCACCATCCCGCTACAAACCCAAACTCGTGCCCCAGCGTGCCGGGCATTTTACCTCTCCCAGATGAGCTGTTGCCATTCGGGTGCTGCAGTGAGGGAGGAGAGGTTATTAACAGGTGGCCCAGGAAGCTGCTGTAACGCACTGAGAACTCAGCAAAACATCTAAAATCACTGTCAGCACTTCAGGGAATAGCCAGCACAAGGATCCAGCTCTGAACAGTCCCTTCGGTCTTTGCTATCTCTAGCTGCACATGGACGTAAAACAGCAACATCAGCAGAGTTTGACCAAAATAATGGCCCAGAACCCAAAATGCCACTCCTTACATCCACTCATAATCCCTTCCTTCCTTTCCAGCCCTGGCTCCAAAATCCCTAACCATAAAGAGCCCAGGTAGCTCCAACCCCAGCGCCAGCAGCGGTGGGAATTCCCACCCGGCGCTAACTGGTTAAGAATAATCTTTACATTTTTCCCGAGCTGCCGTGTTCCAGGGAGCTTGAATTAACAATTCACCGAGCGTGTTAGTTTTGAATGACTGCATTGAAATCAGCACAAACTCAAACAGAAGCCCTATAAAAAGCCAGGGCTTTATCGTGCGCTCGGTGGAGGCAGAAAGAAGGCCGGTGGGAAGGAAACAATACCCGTCTGAGCGGAGCGAGCGGTTATCTGCTTGCCATCAGCACAGGCCAGTCGTGTTGTTTTTCCGTCCGCTCACCATGTGAGCAGGCTACGGTGTACAGTACCAGGCGGTGCAAAAGCCCACGGCCGGGTCCTTCTGTTTGTAGGGCTTGCTGACATAAGGTGGAGTTCAGGTTATTGTGGTGTGGGACGTTTCCTGCCCCAGCCGCTGATAAAGGCAAATCCCAGCAGCCTTACAGGCTCTCTTTGTCCAGGACCAGAGCTATGCACAGCCTGCATACGCCCAGCCCTCTCCCTGTGCCCGAGGATGCTTCACCGCACGCCGAGCATCCCCTGGGTGAGCAGGGGATGCTGATGAGGCTGGCACACCGCATCCCCTGAGCTCTTCACCTCCGGGAGCAGAGGAGGATGTGTCCGTGCCGAGGAGCAGTGCCGGTGAGCACACGGAGTAAAAGGATTAAAAGCAAGCTGAGGTGCAAATGAAGGTCTGGCAGTGAAAACGGCATTAAGCTCGCTTTGCATCACCCAGCTTGGTGTCTCCGGAGTGATGTCTCTGTCGTGCCAGGTGTGTCCTGCCCCAAACTACCTCCTGCCCTGCAGGGAGCCCAGCAGCAGGCCCGGAGATGCTTACAGCTCTGGAGGTGAACATCCCTGGCAGTGCATAGCCGTGCAGATAACTCTCCTGCCTCTCAACACAGGGCAGCCACAAGCTAAGTGCCCGGTGGGAAAAGCTGCTAGAAACACCTGAAATGCTCTCACCTCAGAGCACGGTAAGGGCACATGCAAAAATCACGCAGGCACATGAAAGCTTTACCTGTTAGCATGGAAAAGGCAGAGCATGCTCTGAAAGGAACAGCTTTTTTGATCCCGTGTGTGCCAGCAACATCCCAGTGACCCAGCAGCCCCGTACTAACACACATGCTCCCTGGGTGCCACCAGCTGCAGCAGCAGGACCATTGCCCCAGTCGGGCAGGCTCCACTGCCCTGACCCTGGCTCCAGGTGCATTTTCCCAGCCCAGAGCAAGCTGAAGGGCAGGCTGGCAACCTCCTGCCTTGGCAGGGGGCTGTTAACCAGCAGCCGTAGTTTACCCCGGGGGCTGAGCCCTGTGGCTATGTTGATGGACCAAATGGCAGCCACCCCACATCCCTCGGGGACACCAAGAGGTGTCGCCGGTGCCGCCCCTCGTCCTGTTCCTCCTCCCCAGCACCAGGTGAGCAGACGTGCTCTGCACAGAGGGTCAGGCTGTCAGACGGCACCTGCGGAGAGGAGGACAGGGACGCCACCAGCTCCACATCCCGTCTCCTTAACGCAAACCACAGCTTGACTGTCTTGGTGTCTAGACCTCACCATGCATGAGATAAATCAGTGTTTTCCTCCACGAGGAGCTTTTTGGCTCCCACTACTGCCAGTGCAGAGCTCTGAGCTGTGAGATGTCACATTCCTCTTGCAGCAAGCCAAAACGGTGTGCCCTCCAGGTAGGCAGCACACAAGGCTTGCCCTTTTGTCCAGGATTTGCTTTACTCCATTCACACCAGTTTGGGAAAACAGCTGTAATGCCATCAGCTACAAGCTCCTGTCTGCTGTAATCTCATATCCTGCTCCCTGGGAAACTCGGAGAGCACCAACTCTGCCACCCCCCAGAGGCCACGAGGCAGGAAGATCCCCCCTATTCTGAGCAAACTCCCGTGATAAAATAAAGAACTCTTTCTGCTCGTGTCTGTCTGCAACCACAATGTCTCACACTAACAAATTACCCAGTGGAATCAGCCCAAATCCCATTTAATGCAGCTGTCAATTTATCAGGTGTTTTATCTCTATTAAATCTTCTTCTTGCCTTCATTTGATCAGACATCATCCACTTTGGGTCCTGGTTTCCCCACCCCCTTGAATGCCCCGGGATTTCACTCCTCTCCACCTTCCTCTTTGTAGGCCAAGTTGTTCATCTCACGCTAGGCACCTAGACACAGCGAGCGCGGTGGCAGAGGTGAGAAAAGGTCTCAGGATAAGGCTGTGACAAGCACAACTACGGGGAAGCCATTCTTGTTCAAAGCCTCTAACACTAGCAGTGATGTGTGTCAGACCGTGGAAACTCCTCTTACCTGTGCAACCATTCCCACACATGCACAGCAAAGCTGGCAGTGGCCAAGCTGTGGCACGGGCAGTGGCTTCTCATCCCCATTCCCCCAGCACCTCCACCAGCCAGGGGGATTCAGTGTGCATTTGCATGGAGCAGAGACCCTTTGATCCCCACCTCCAGGGTGCTTACTCGGGTGTTAGCACACCGGTGCAGACCTTTGGGAGCCTCCTGAGCGCATCCGAGCTGGAGGAAACCACCTGGCCAGAGGAAACCACCGGTTTGATGGCGCTGTGCCTGCAGGAGGGATGAGCACAGGTTCAGCACTGCAGAAGGATGAAGACCACGATGGGGGAGGGAGAAGCCCTGGGTTAAATCACATGGGAAAGGAGGGACAGCCTGCACAATAAGCACGGCCAGGGTCACATCTCAATCACGGCAGAACAATCCATCCATCTCGCCCCCGTGCTAGTCACTGCCGGCAAATTTTGCCCTCCGTGAATATTCCTCCCCCGTTTCCCCGAATAAAGGCAATTCTCTCCAAGCTGTTTAAACTAACAGCAGCACAATTCACAGCCAGCGGCTTCGGCCCGCTTTGTGTTCATTTGCTCAATCAACATTCGCCCCCTGGTAAGTAACTTTCAGAGAAAACTGTCACTCGCAGACAATGGGCTGGCAGTTAGCAGCAGCAGTTCTGTGTCTAAATGTTTGCAGACACTTGGGCAAAATGTCTCAGCCCAAATTCAAGAGGACAGCTGCCTCCCCGCCTGCCCTCGGTGCACAGGGCTGGCGGAGCAGCTGGGGGACGAGGTCGGCCACCGTCAGCCCTGTTGGATGAAGGCACCTCGGGAGGTGATGCGAAGGACGTGGCTCCGCTTTGAAACGCTGCCACCAACACCAGCACTGCCTGGGTGCCACAGCCCTCGGCGGCCAGCAGCTCTCTGGCATCGCCCCCAAACCTCAGGGCTGCATGAGAATAATTCGCCTCCCTCCCCGTGGCTCACTTAAAACATTTGTTTTGACAATGAAAGCGATCATTAATTCCACTCATTGATTTATTTTTCCTAAAAGCCCATTGTTACCGCTTAAATGTGCATGATAACTTGCCATTTGAGATACCAGCGAGTGGTTTATAGGCTTGTCTACCAGAAAAAGCCATGTCGGTTTATAAATGGGCTACTTAATGTGCCTCCCTTGTGGCAGTGTCCTTATTTTGCTTTGAAAGCAATGCTTGATATTGTTTAAACTCAAGACAAATCATTGCTTGCTTTCATTGACACGATTTTCTCGTGCAGCTAGGACCTAACACCTTCCAGCTTTGATCACGCCGCACAAGTACCACGTATCAGCAGATCGTCCAGAAGCTGCTGTTGGACAACAAATTCCCTCCCATCCCCCTAATGTGGATGAAGCCCCAAAATATTGTCATGGATCCTGTGACCACGATGGAGAAGTGAACACAAATTATGTAGCAATAAATGCTCTTGGTGTAATTGTTTCAGACGTTTATGTGTGTCTCTAGAAATACTCCAACCATTTCCCTCCAGGCTGTGGCTCTACCCAGGCTGCAACAAACAGTCATTCTTGTCCCCGCCACAGCCTTTTTGTGTCCCCTAGTTTCTGCCCTCTTCTCATCTGGCCACTTTTATTAAAGCTTCGAGGACTACCTGTCCTGTGCAGATGGATGTCCCTTTTTCACCTCACCCTGCCAGCCTTCCTGTGAGTATGTCCATGGGGCTACATGGGGTTGGGGAGGACCATCCCAGAAGAGCCATGAGAGCAAGCTGGACATCCAGACATTCACAGGACTGTGCTTATTGAGGCAAAGCACAAAACAACCATGAAATTGGTTTGCAGCAATGAATAACAGGTCTTAGAGAGCAGAGCAAGCAGATGGAAAAGGTCCTTCTTCACGTTAGGTTCAGCCAGCATCTCCATCAGGCTCAGCCAGAGATATGTGGATGAGAACTGCTACAGAAAGGCAAGAGTACTTTTAGCTAAGGTGAAGATTAGCCCCAGAGCATCTATTTGCTGTTAATTTTTTGTTGTATGATAACTGCAGAAATCACTGGCTTGTTTGTAGCCAGCATGCCCTGACCAGTGTGACAAGAAGAACTTGGTGCACCCTGGGTGATGGCAGGTACCGCTGGGTTTCTCAGTGTTACAGCTGTGCAACCTTTGTGGGCATAGATATGCCATCCCTGATGTTTTTATTGAGGTCCTCCCATCAAATGTCTCTACTTGCATGCCTCAGAAAATAGAAGAGGCCATCTGAGCCTTCCTGGCTGCACAGGAAAGCTCGAAAGAGAGATCTTCTAAAGACTCAGAGGACAGAAAGAAAATAGTGAGGAGTGTCTTGGATTTTCTCTGTTTTGTCAGGTATTCAGTAACCTCCAGCTCTTCCAGCCAGATCTGATTTCCCCACGTGTGATGCTCTGGCAGTGCAACCTGGCAGCCTGGCTGGGTCTAACCAGCTCCTCCCAGGTGCTGAGGCTCCGGATTTTACACAGCTTGAGAAATCCTGCCTGGCGTTCAGCACCAGCATCTCCCACTCAGCATGCATTAAAATGAAAGCCAGGGGGGTCCATCCACATAAATTGCCCCTCGCCCCTTGATCTGCCCCCAGATCTGCCCACATTGGCACAAAGGCCACCTCCCTCTCCCCGCAGTGCCACCAAGACCCCGCTTTGCCGGGGGTCTTTCCCCAGGGAAGGGGGGTGTCCCCGGGGGTGTCCTTGATGCTGGGGGTCGTTCCAGCACCGCCTGCCTTTCGGGAAGGCAAATACACAACCGAAACATGCAGGCTGCGGGGCGGCTTGACCTTCGAGCGACCCTTCGCCTGACCCAGCGCTGGTCACTCTCACCGGCAGATTTGTTTATCTTGGGACCTCGAGGCTCCCAGCCCCAGAGCACCGCTTTTTCTGAGAAAGGCACAGCAAGGCCTGGGGCTTGTTTTTAGCCCCTTTCCTTCGTGCCTGGGCCAGAACAGGGCACGGAGAGCCCACGCAGAGCTGAGCTTAGCGGCCCTTGCTGAGGCTGATGTTCTCCCGTGCAGCGCTTGGTCCTAGTGAAAATCTCGGGATAGGCCCAAAATGCAGAAGTACCTGCATCACTTAAGGCAGAAACCAGATTCCTGGTTAGAGCACTGTGGGATAAACGTCTGTCCTAGAGAAAAGAAATTATGGCTTTGATCTGCTTACATTAGGGAAGAGCCCCCAGCTCAGCCAACAAGCCCTGGTACATTAAAGCTGGGCCCAGTCCCCAGCCTGTGGAGCTGTCAGGCTTTGGAAACTACCCCGTGAGGGGCTTTGCCTTTCTTTGCCAAGCTCTGAGGAAACTTTGCCCAGGGATTTCCACTCATTTGGCCAGAAACCCAGGGCGATTCCTTGTCTTACCCCAGGCAGGAGCCCAGGGCAGGGGGCCTGGGGGGGCAGCAGGCCGCATCGCTTTGGGGAATGTCTGCTATCCCAGAAGGGGCTGGAAACAACCCATCTGAAATATGCAGAGCCATTATCAGGCCTGGGCTTAAATAAACTTTACTGTCCATTCAGTGATCAACCTCCCTGGGAGCCGCTGGCTCCATTCGTCACTGTCACCTTTTCAAAGTGACTGCGATGACAGTTCATGATCATTAACTAGTAATGGTGTGCTTTGCATTAACAGGAGGGCACATCAAACAGGCAGACTCGCGAGTCGAGAGTTAACTAAATTATATAATAAACATTCTCCGGCTAACCAGGTACAGATGGCGACAAAAGGTATAACAAAGTGGCAGGCAGCAGAGAGCGGGGACGGGGGGCACGGTGGGAGGGAGTGCTTGGTACGGGGCCTGTGGTGCTGCCCAGCTGCCCCGCGAGATGCTATTAATTAGGAATAACGAAATGTGGCCCTCCAGCCGGAGGCTGGAGCTGCAACAGCAAAGATGCAGCAGGGTTTCAACAGATCTGCTGTGGCCAGGGGCTTTTTTGGGTGCATTTTTGTCTTTTTTTTCTCAAAGATGTCTTCTCTGGCACACACAGTGGGCAGAGTGGAGCACTGAGGGCAGGGTTTGCATGGGAAAGATTTATCTTTGGAAAGAGGAGGACGTGAGGAGGGAGATTTCAAAGGTTTCCTCGACACATCTTTCATCTGGGAGGACAGGGACGGCTCGTCACCACTTCCTACTGGCACAAAGCACCAACTGCAGGACCCTACTCTTATGTGGGCCTGGGGACATCAGCCTGGTTCAGAGGAGAGCTTGGGAGGCCAGAGCTGCTAGCACTACTCCCAGTACAATCCCTGCTGGCTGAGAAATATCAAAAAAATATATTTAATTTTTCTTTAAAAAATGATTTTTTCAATCTATTCTCTAGAAGAAATTAAAAAAGCCATAAATCATATTAGTACAATTTATTTTATTATACTTGTTACAAGATCTTTCACACAGACAAACTGATGCCTGAAGTTGGGGTTTTAAGTCCATAATTCAGCACTTCAGGAAATGGAAAAATACTTTTAACAGAGACTTCAGTGGGAGCTGGTGGACGCTCGGGGCTTTTTCAGAAATCCAGCCCAAACCCACTGCAGTGAATGCATCTCCTGCCACATACTGACACAGGCCCTCTACTTAGATGCTTATCTATACATTGAAGGGCTTTAGGTTTAGGCAGCCATTTTTTAAGCTCTTGATGTTTTAAATTAGCGCACAGTCACGATCAGGGAGACTGACTTAGAAACTGAGCAAAAATCATTACTCTCCGACAGTTTGTCTTCCTTCACTTCCCCACACCTCAGTGCCTTCAGCAACTGCTCAGGTCACTTACTTTTCCATCAGTTACCCTGCTTCCATGGCAGAGGTATGAAAAAAAAAAAAAAAGTCATGGGAAAAGTAACCCACTCAGCTCTTATCCTAATCTAGATGGCCAGCCGGGGGGAGGGCAGGGAAGGACACCCAACTGGGTCTTGCAGTTCCTCTCCCAGCCATGCTTCAGAGAGCTTGGACCCACGTTTTCCAAAAACAGCAGTTTTTCAGTGCTGAGATCATCAGGTGGGGAGAGCACTGACACATTTAGCTGCCTGTCTCCATGCACTGTGAAACAGGTTTTGTTTCACGCCAAGTCACTGTAGCTTCAGGGAAAGTTGCTAGAATTCAGATTTTCAAAAAAGTCCTTTAGATTTGGGTCATCTTTTGTTGGGGTGCTCAATTTTGAAAGTCCATGGCTTGGCTCTCTGAGGCACCCAGAGCCTAGACTTGTGCTAGATGGGGACAAAATTCATTTGGTGGGTGGGGACGCTGTGGGGAGCACTGGTGCTTGCAGAGCTGAGAAACCTGCAGATAGAAGGTCTTATCAAGGCAATTTTGCAGACAGACAGCAACTCCAAAGGCACCTCGGGGAAACGGGGATGTGGGTGCTGTTGACCACTTTGGCCACCTCTGTAGGTACAAGTCCTCAGTGCATGCTCTGTTGCCAGCCTTCCTGCGACTGTCCTGTGTCATGAGTTTGGATGAAAGGCGCTGCCTGGTTTGGTTCATTCACAGCATCAGGCTTCTGAGCACCCACATGTTCTGTTTAATGGGAGCAGAAGAGCAAAATAAACACTTGGCAGGCACGAAGGTAAAACATAATGTGGCAACAACTGAAATAAGGAGGCACAGGCATAACTACACCCTTCTTCAATGCTTAGGAGGGAGATTTAATTTCCATACAGACATCCTTGTCTGCTTTAAACTGCAGCAAAAGATGTGACAGAGTCCAAAGGCTAGCAAGGAGGCAAGGACACCCGCTGCCTCCCGTCCCCTCTCCAGAGCCCTGCCAGGATCACAGCTGGGCTCCGCCGCCTGCCCAGCACAGCGGTGTTGGGACACCGAGCGTGTACCATCCTGCGAGGGACGGAGGCCTTTCAGGAGTCAGATAGGATGAAGAAGCCACATTATTTTCTCAGGAGATTTATATTGCTCGTGGGATATTGCTTAACAGATCTTTCTGTCCCTCTTCCTTGGTCCTAAAACAATGCTTATGACAGAACAGAAAGGCCGAAAACTGCAACTGGTTTATGATTTGTTCTTTCATACATGCAGATGTTTCACAAACATTTAAAATAACAACCAACCCTGGGAACATAGCGGCTGAGGGAGGCAGCTCGGCCGAGGACTTCTGGGTCCTAAGCCTGGCCGTCGGCTGTGTCATCGCACACAAGTGCCCGCAGGACTGCTCTCTGCCGCTGCTTCCTCCCCTTGTTCTGTGGCACTTCTTCAGATGGCGAGCACGTTGTGGGGCAGGAACTGCTGCTTTTTAAGTGTCTGCAAGGCACCCGGCATAATGAGAACCCTATGTGTGACGGTCTTGCAATCGAGGGGCTTTGTATTTCACTATCAACGTAGCTCTTCTGGCAGCCCTAGAGCCGATATTGAATGAGAGCTGGCGGACTCAGATGTACTTAGAGCAAAAACAAACAAACAAACAAACAAAAAAGAGCTTGGCTAGGGTGTAATATTAACCATATGCCCCACAGGGGATTGACAGAGATCCTGCACTTATTCCTGAAGGTTAGCGCTGGGCTAAAGGTTACCATATGCTCTAGGAATGCTCTGCAAACACCAATGAGTGGCCATGAAAGTTGGAAACTTGAAGTTACTATACAGTCAGAGGTGGTTAATTGCAGCTTCTACAACCTGTTTGCCCAGGTATATAGAGCATTCAACTGCTTGGTTACAAGGGATGTTAGCTTTTCTCCTCACACATGACTGACTAATTTTCTACATACCATGTAAAGGAAAATGCAAATAAAAGCGGTTTTCAAACAGAACAGGTTTTCTTTTCCAGCGTGGCCTCTGCAAAACTTTATAAGCTCAACAGTGGCTGGTCAGAAAGAGAAGATCAAGAGCCATAGCCAAGTGGCCTGGAAAGGAAAGGGAATGAAGTTTAAAAAAAAAAAAAAAAAAGAAAAAGAAAAGAGGAAAACCAAACTTTAATATTGCCAGGAACTGCATTGGCCTGCCTTTACCACCTGGCTGGAGCTGTGTTCAAGCTGAGAGGTAGGTGTCCTTCCCCCAGCCATGGCTCATGCTGTGGAGGAAGATGTTTCTCAGCGGGAATGTCCCCTCGTTCACAGAAACTGAATGAAGGAACAGGCTGAGGTGAGGAATGTCAAGCTAAAATGCAATAGGAAAGGGCCCTTCAGCACACAGGGGACTTCCCTTGTGACTGCAAATTGCAAACTCAAGAACACAAATCACAGAATATTCAGAAGTGCAAAAACACTGGAAATAAGACTGAAGTGGAGCTGGAAGCGGTGATCAGGGCTTCTGACAGTACAATTCAGTCATTCTTTAGAGGTCTTAGATCAAATATTTAAAAGCCATGTGTTCTTAATTGCATCAGAATCCGTACTGAAACACCTCTGTCACCAACCATCTAAGCAGCTGAAAAATCTACTGCAAAATGCCCATCTTGGCATCTCAGCAAAGAGCTACTCCAAGCAGCTGGCTTCTTTGGAAACAATTGTCCCCATCCTTCTTCAAAAAACAAAACAACACCAGCAACAAAAAAGCAACAGGAAAACCAAAAATGCCAAATCCTGGTAGAAGATGAGATACACTGCTAGTATAATGACTTGAGGAAGGAAACCAGTCAGAAGTTGTGTTATTAATCCAGACAGGTAGGAGAGGACAGCACAGAGGACTCTGATGCTAAGCTTTGCCCTACCAGCACATGAAGGGTAGGCTGTAAAGGAGCAAAAGGCAGAGCAGAAGAACCCCCCAGTAGTAGGGCTGGAAGGGAAGCCTTGCTGGCCACATTCAGGTGCAGACAAGACCTCTGCAGCTGGATTACTGCCCCAAGCCTTACCTTGTACCAGGGGCAGGTACAAGGAAAAACGCTTCAGGAAAAATGCTGCTAAAAGACGAAATGGCAAGCACAGTGCTGCCTAGGACACAGGTCTGGTTAATATTGTTAAAGGAGCAAAATTTCCCTTCCCCCAGAGGGAATGTCTGGGCCAGAGATTTGTGTGCAAAATAGCTCAAGTTTTTCCCTGTGGTCAAAGACCAGTGTTTTATTTATTCGCGGTCAGTCACATTGGGCTTGTGTCACATTTTGCCGTGGTACTCCATTATTTAATAAAGCCCCGTGGACACCAGCCAATGCTGCTGCTTGACACGGACCACTTTCTGACATTGCACCTGGCCAACTGGATCGTTTTATTATTGAGAGAGGAGGGGAATTAAAGGTGCAACGAGAAATTGGTTTTTAGCCCAAAGGAAAGAGAGTTGTCAAACCTCACAACACTTTTTTTTTATTATTTATTTAACTTGTTAGATTAATACAGCTGCTTATGCCACAGAGCACTTGTGTGTATGTATCAAGCTGCTCTTAAATCCTTCTTCTAAAGCAGCATGTCTCAGCAATTTCCCACTGCGACCAAAGCAATAATGTGCCCATCCACAAGGGCTCAACTTCACCCTTCCTAAATGTCCTGAGCAAGACCCCTCAGAGCACTGCACATTTCCCTGTCCTAGCAAGGCAGCTTGGCTCCTTCCATCTCCCGCTGTGGTCACTGAATGCCAAGTTTTATCACCTCTCCTCGAAGCGAGGATGGCTACCACTGCTCACCACCACCCTGCAGCTTCTTTTCCCCGATTTTGCAGACCTGAACCTTGAATAAAAGGCCTTTAGGATGGATGCATAACACAGCAGGGCTGTCATCCCAGCCCTCATATCGCAGGGTTGAAGACAGAGCAAAAACAGGGACCCGTCTGCCTGAATGGGAACATTTCAAGATGGCAGCTACAAGGCCTGGGAAAATAAACCAGGGGAGCTAGTCAAGAGAAAATTATAAACTGTTGAAGTCCTGGAGTACTTCCCGGTATTCAAACAGGTAATAGATTTGTTTAAATAACTGGAAGTAGTTTCAAAACGTCAACTTTGCTGCATTGTCTAGCTTCTCCTTTCTGGTCCAGTTCCAGTCCAGGAATGATGACTGGGAGGTTTCTTCATCCATGAGCTCAGGGAAAAGCACCTACTGCAAAAATAAAGCAAAACCCCATGGCACTTCAGCGGGGAATTTTTCAGCTGGCACACGTCTAAAGCTTTCATGATTTCCTGTTGTGCAGATAGCTTTGGGGAAATGGTTACATGACCTACTGCTGAAATGGCATCAATGAACTATCCACAGAACTAAATAATTAAGCTAGATTAAATGTGACACTTGTTACTCTGCTTGGTGCCAGAATCCTTAAAGCTGTTACGGTCTTGATAACCCAGACACAAATTTCAGCCCGTATATTACAGCCAGTTCTGATTAAGCAGGTGTCACAGAAGAGAAGTGGCCCTACTGCCACCCAAAGCCCACCAGCAGAAATAAAAACATCAGAAATAAAAAAATATATATATATAATGGAATTTAATCTATGTAAGAGCATGTGAGCATATTCGCTTCTTAGAAGAATGATGTCATTCTGAATCTACGTGGAAAAAAACATTAAACTACTCACAGTTGAAGATCTTTAATATCTTTTTTTTTTTTTTTTACCTTCTTGATATCCAGCTTTAATTTGGGATAAAGACTGCTACTTGGGTGCTTCAGAAAACTTTCTTTTTCTCTGCAGACCTAGCTGGGATAATAATAACACACTTATGAAGTACAGTGGTCTGCCTGTAAACATTTTATAAACATGAGTGGACTATAAATTCAACACCTCTGACATTTTGTAGATATTGTCCTCAATTCAGAGGTATAGGAAAACAAGGCAGACAGTACTTACTATTATTATATTAATGAGAACTCGTTATTAATGAGAACTTGTTTCGGTTAGATGACACTGATCTTTTAATTCTCATTACTGATCACTGACTTTAAGATAATTCCTCTTATTTATGGTACTGATCAGAAATTAGCTGCAAAGCCTACACCATTTCGTATTTAGCATTGTAGGGGACTAAAACTTGTACAATCCTGTCGGCCACAATTTTTACCAAATTTGACAAACCAAACTGCGAGATGTTAAGTTTTACAGTCTGAGAAAAATACACAGCTGCATAAAAGGAAGCAATAAGGGGGAGAGGAAGAGCAGGGGACAGGAAGACCAAGAGAGACCAGTGCGGTTCCACTCATGGAAAAGCTGAAGGTCGGAGAATCCACTGTGGAGAAAGCTGATGAAAATCCAATTCAATTCACTCTGCTGCTCAGAGAGTGACTTGTTCCTCCATCTGCTCCATGACAAAAGCACTCCTAATGGCAGTAACATGTGGACAAAGCAAATATTTCTCAATTGCAAGTGATTCATTGGCTCAATAAGCGTCTGGCCTAAACATCTGATATACATTTAAAATCCCATCTATTTCCTAAAAAATACTCCTTATTTTTCAAGTGACCGAAAACAAGCTACAACAATAAAAAATGGTGTCAGGATGGTCCTTGTGGCTTCCATTCATGAAGCAAAAGCTGTTTACCATTGGCGTGGGCCAGATCGGGAGCAATTCTTTGCTAAAGCTGCCCCTTTCTCAAGCAGAAGAAACTGAACCCATGCACGTAACTCCCAGCCATTAGCGACCAGCGATGAGACCCGGGGTGTGGGGAACAATTCGGGCCCGGAGAGGTGCTGATAACACTCCTTTGCAGAGGGCTATTCCCAAGGGCAATTAGTGACTCACGCTGCCCGCCGTGCACTCGCACACCAGGAGGACGTGGCTCCAGCCCCAAGTCACACCCTTCACGGCCGGTTTCTATCTGATGACTTTTGCCATTCATGGGAACTGGCATAATTTACAGATCAATTTGTCACTTTAGACCTGGATCAAACAACAGCCCTCTGGGTCACAGTGGCTCCAGCCACGTATGAATCAACATTTAATATGGCATTAAGGTTCTCTTTCAATTGCTTTTAACTTTTGCGCACTGAGTATGCTTAGGACTGTGGTGTAGGGCTTCTCCTGTGCAGCCAAGTGGCTGCATTTTGCAGGCCAGCTCCAGCTGCCTGTCTGGAGTTACTCTCTTCTTCTCCTGATGATCCAAATCAAGACTCTTCAGCCTCCCACACTTATTTCTCCCCTCTTCTCTATCTACAAGCAAAGCAGTCTGGTCACAGGGGTTGCTGCACGCAGCATCCTTCTGTGGCACACAGCATGGTAGGGATGTGAAGGAGCATGACACGAGTGCAAATAGTTATCATTCACTCTTCCAGCATTTTAATTTCTTTTCTTTTTCTTGCCCATTTTTGCTGGATCAAGCTTTTCTAACATAACAGGGCTGACTCAGGGTGTCTGGGCTAGATCTGAAGTTCAGCGAGGTGCGTTATTTTCCAGGAAACATTCTTCCTTCCTCTCCTTCCGTGATCGTTCCCACAGGTTTTATAGTTTCTTGTTCGGTTTCTTTTTTTTTTTTTTTTTCTTCTTCCCCCTTCTGCGTTTGACCTTTGTTCAGCTGCTCTTTGAGCAAGAGTCTTGTGAGTCTTACAAGAAGGTTTCCACACAGTGGTGCTCCCAACCAGAAAGTCAACTTAGCTGGGTAGACTGCGAGTTTCTAAGATTCAAGCATGGGCTCAGGCAGTGCTTGGTTCTCATCCTGCTCCATGTGGGGATTAACACCTCCCAGCAGGCAGCACAAGGGCTGCTGCCCTCGTGAACTGAAGAGCTCGTTCTCGCTCTTGCCTACTGCAAGCGAGGATGCCTACAAAAAAGGCAAGGTGTTTTGCAGATCTTGAGACAACATTTCTGGGAACTGCAGGCTCCTCAAACATAAGCCAGTGTTACAATGAATGTTGCCCTGCCAACTGCCAGTTTGGTTGCCTGCTGTCTTTGCCAATATGACAAAGACATATTAGTAAATGCATACTAAATGTTTTAAACCTTCATCAGGTTCTCTTGGAAAGCTCATCCAGAACCTCAAGGATCCAATGGCAGAAATTTCCTCTTATATGTACAGCCTATTCATGGCTCATGTATACTCTTTATATTCACTGATATTTTTTTTTTCCTATACTCGCTGACCTTCAGTTCCTGCCACTTTTCCTTTCCATCTTTCCCCTTCTGTAGTTTCTGAGCGTGGGTGAAGCTGGCTCAGCCTCTCTCATACTATGGGTTTTCCAGCCCCCTGGTTGTTCTTCTAGCCCTACTCTCCATCTCTTTTCAGTGCAGATTATTTTTTTCTTGAATTCTTTCTAAGAGCACAGCTGACCAGAGCCATACACAGCATTTCATATGAGGCATCTGGCTCGGTGCTATGAACAACACAAAGCTCCCCTTTTCCCTGAAATGGTTGCATTGGTCCTGCATTTCTCCCTAAATGCTTCAAGATCTCATCTTCTGTAGCATTACATTGCATACTGCTACTGTGATTACTTCATTCTCCTTGTAGAGATCCAAATCCTGCTCTTTATGGATTATGTTTCCGAGCTTCAGGTCATCAGCATGATCCTACATTGATGCTCAGTGAAAATATTAATGCACTTTGGTCAGCAGATTTATTTTTATGAAACTCTGCCAAGAAAACTCCCTTGAATCTATTATTTTTTTTTTCCCATGTAAGTCACGGCTGTTGCGCTATTAGCCAGTTCCTTACCTATATTACAGTTCTACTATAAATACTCTCATTTGACTTGAATAATATTTTTAGCAGAATTCAAATATTTTCAGAATAGAATCTGAAATATTAGAAATGCTTAATAAAGATGTGAATGATGGAAAATATTTGTATTTTCTTATCGATAAATACAGTTACATTATAAAATAAAGCAATCCTGCTAGTCCATCATGACCAGTTTTTGCTAGTTTATTTTTTTCTCCTGAATGTTTGCCTGCATGTATTTAATTATTTCAACTAAATTCTGTCTTTATTATTATTATTATTATTGTTATTATTATTATTATTATTTAGTATTGGATGCTGGATTGAAAAGGGGGTTAAGCATTAAAATCCCATAACACTGTCTTCTAAAATATAGGTACTTATTTGCTGTTCATCAACCATGCATTATCCTTCCCAAATTTGATAGTTAGAAACAAAAATTCTAATAAAAATCATGACACGTATTTCATGCGCATTACTTGTATTTCACATGCAAGTTTTTCTTAGTACTGTGAGATGGAAAAGGAGATGAAACAGCTTCTTTCTATAACTCTTTTATGGGTGTTACATGCCTTTATTAAGCAAAGGGAAGAAGAATTCTTAATTTGAGCTAGCTGAAGCAAAAATCCTTGTTAAAAACAAAACAAAACAAAAATCATAGTTCTTTATGACCTAGTAGGTTTTAAATTCTAATAATCCACTTCACACAGTCTGTAATTCACTCTGCTAACAGATTTATATATATAGATAGATAGATATAGATATAGATATATGTCCTTTACTTGACTATATTTTATTTTGAGCTGATGCTGCATCAACAATTCCCTCATGGTAGTGAAGAGAAGACTGCAGACCAGTAATGTCTAACAAGACCCTCCAAAATTTTGTTGGGCTGTCTGGCATCTGTGAATCTTTTGACTGAGAGCAAGTGCAGTGTTGCTGCTAGCTGTGTGGATTTCAGTCTGTCTGGCACATATGGCCCATGACTGCTCCTGCATCTCTTTCCAATGAATCCCTTAAAAACAGGTGGCATGAATTGCTTTGCCTGGTGCGAGTTGCAATTTCTCCTTTGAGATACTCAGGTTGATGTTATTCTCCCATGACACTGGGAGATTACAAATATAATCTCTCCAAGGACAATAAATAAATAAATAAGTAGGAAAATGTCCTGATTTTCCTCTACTAACCTCATATAAAGTTTGCTACATGGAAGAAGGGACCCACAGATCTGCTGCCTATTGAGATGCATCAGTTCAATCCTCGCCTTGCAGCAAGTTGCCCTCAATTTGTGACTCCTACAGCTATGGATCACGTCCTTAATTTCCAAACAGGCTCGTGGGTTTCTATGGGAGACATTTTACTTACAAAAATGTCTGAGGAAGAATCTTATTTCTATCTCTTTGAATCAGATCTAGTGCTGGAATTACAAGACCAAATAACAACAAAAAGTAGTTAGGACAGAGGTACCACAAGCACATCTATTAAACTGATAGGATAAAATAATGAGTGTTAGGCAAGGCAAAGGCTGGTACAACTTATCCATTGGCACCAATTCACCTTTGGTAGGCCACCAAACAGACTTGGGGTTCCCAGCCCGGGGAGCTTGGTGGATAAGGACACTCAGCCCCTTCTCCACCACCGCTGGTTTTCTACCATGGCCTCGCACAGGCCCAGCCAGGCCCAGGATGTCAGAGACATGCATACTTGTGCCTCGGTTGGGCTCCCTGCCACCGATATTCACCAGCAAGGACTCATCACACTTGCAAAATGATAAAAAAAACGGAAAAGTGGAAAAGTCAGCTAGCTCAGCACCTTTTCGTGGGGTGCCCAGCGCCTCTGAAGATCAGGCACTGGGTGTGCAGGCCGGTCATCCTGCGGATGAAGACATGAATAGATCTTTCTCCCTCCTTGTGCTGGAGACACTGGTGGCATTGTTAAAGCACAACCAAGTCTAACGTGGCTGAAAATTTGGCAGAGGCGCGCTGGCCTCCTTCCCTCCAGCGCGATCAAATGGCAGCACTGCTCACTGAGTGCTGGGAGCATAAAAGGATTAGCCGCCTGCCCCACCGAGCAGGTGAGCCCAAACCCTTTCCAATTCACTACATGTCAGTTTGCAAGTAAAACATAAGGTATAAATGCAGCTATTGTTAAGGCAAAGCAGCCATCCTGGCTGGGGAGTTAGATTAGCAATTTGCCCTTTGTAAAAGGATTAGTGGAGCCCTATTGTTTCAGTGTTTATTTATCAATTTGCATTTTTAAAAGGGAGCATGGAGCCGACAAGGGCCTACATTCTCCATGTACCCACGGCCACACAGCTTTCTTCCAACTCCCCACTGCCAGAACCTACCAGAGTGCCTTTAGCAGGCCAGAAATGGAGGAGAAACCAAGAGGCCTTTAGGATCGCTGCTGCTTACACCATAAGGTCTTGTTGGCCTGCCTGGCATTCACCAGTCTTCCAGATGAAAGCAACTGCTTGTTTGCTGCTAGCTGCATAGATCAAGTATGAGAACTGGTTTTCCACTTTTCCTCAAAGAGCCGATTTGACTTTTCCAGCAGATCCACCATAGCTTCTAAGCACGCTTGCTGTAGCACCTGGGCCTGGGCAGGTCACTCCCTTACCTGAATCACGGGCACCAGAGCGATGGAGCTGTGCTTATCACTAACTCCACACCTGCGGGCTTCAAAGTCCCTCAAATTATTCACACAACTCACACCAGCCTCACAAAAGCTTGGCTTTTTCACTGGCGAGGGAAGCGGTGAAGAAATGACATGGCTGGTTAAGCTCCGAGGCTAGCAGCCCCACAGCAATTCTTGTCATCCCAACCTCCCTCCAGCATCTCCCCTCAGGCCTCGGGTTGGGTCGCGCTGGGTGCTTGCAGGGTCTTTGGGAGCCTTGCAAATGAGTATTTATTGTTGCAACTACTAGTTCACTATCCACGCACCGCAGGGACTCCTCGCTTGAGTTCAAGTTGAGGGAAGAGCATGGGAACCAGAGAACTCCTCTTGCCGGAGCTAACTCCACCAGGAGAGCAGCCCGGCCATTTGGCAGACAACAGCTGCTCAGGCGGATTAGGTACAAATTCCTTCATTAGAGGGAACGGGGATGTTGTGGAAGGTAAGTGGGAGAGCAGATCTTTTAATTACGGTGACACCAGTGCATTGCACTCTGGTGCAGCCCTACTCCCTGTTTGTTCATAGGACTTCAATTTAGGAAGCTATTCTTTTAAACCATAAAAACAGTTTAGAAGACGAACGAGCATCCAGCTGTGTTAAATTATTTTCCTACTCCCACAGGACCCAGCAGCAAAATTTAGCATGTATTTTACAGGCATATGATTTATTTACGTGGAGTAACATACAGGTATTGGCTTTGACCCGTAAAACCCCTCTATGGCCTGGAGCCTACACATCCAAAAGTCTTCTCCCAGCCTAGGCTCTACTGCTGCAGCTGCACCGGAGCAGGACCTCAGTTCACAAGAGGGGGAGAGGCAACTGCAGGGTGTTCTCCGGCTCTTTGTAACTCCCTCCACCCACACATTTATTTTCCTCTTTCCCAAACAATTCTGGTTTGTTGATTGTCAGGCATCTCGCACAGGCAATTCATTTTTCCTGGTCACTGGGGAAATGAGGAGGCTCTGGTGGGACATGCTGTAGATACCTTAAAATACATTCCATGCTGCTGGCTTATTGCAGATACCCTGATTCATGGTCGGAAGGGGAGGCCACGAGTGGTCTCGATTAGGGACATGAATTTAAGAATCATCAAGGAGCATGTAAGGCAAGCGATAGGCATTCTGCTCTGAGGATCGTGCGCACACTGAATAAAACACACACACACAAAAAGAACGAAGGGTGATGTTTCAAATGCAAGGGACAGACTGTCCCACAGAGCTTACAATTTACATTTAGATTAGCACAAGTAGCAGTAACATTGCAGGGAAGGCGGATAAGGATTACAACAACACTTTGACCAGCCTGCAGTGTAACTCCACTAATTAGGAAAAAAAAATAAAAATGAAGTGTTTGTAGTTGCTATACAGTGCCATGGAAATTTCCATAAATTTGAGGGAGCACACAAATCCCTGTGGGTTAAAGCCTCTGACTGTATTTAGCTCGTATGCTTTCTAGTGTAATGGTATTCAATCAACAGTCCTTGAGGTTTGCTTTAAAGGATGTGGAAGGTATCTTAAGAAGAAACAAGCCTGTTATTTAAGATTACATTCACTATATATCCCTGAGCATTTTGAGTGACCAGGAGAGAACAAATCTTGCAATATTGTGCTAAAAGAGCAGATGGAGAAAGGTTTGTTCCTCTTCTTTCTCAGATGAGAAAATCAATTGCCACAGCCTCATAGGCAATGGTTGGAACTACTAACCTCTCTATAGGGTCTGGGATAATGAGGCTGGCCATTATTGTGCCTTCAGTGCCCATAAACCCCAGCCTACATATGCAAACTTGCAAGTGAGCCTTCTCAACAGATCTGTATAGGCCTCACTCTTCTTTTAGGCAGAAACAGCATGGCTGTTATCAATGAATACCTAATCACACCTCAACATAGCAACAGTCTACACACATTCATAAATCACCAGATGCCATGGCTACAACACAACACACTGCAGCAAAGCAATGGCACCACCAGCACCGCCACGGTGCTTTTATCTGCACCGCACACACCTCCCTGCACGAGGCAGCAGCCTGCTCAGGGGAGGTAGCTGGGTTGGCACACACAACTGTTCAGAGCTTTTCCCATAACAGGGCCCCTCTTCTTTCCCGTTTGCCAAGGTTCCCCTCTCAACATGGAAGGGGAGAAGTGACTACAAGCCTTCAAGACCTCTTGACACTCCTCCAAGGAATGGTGATAGCAGCCTAAGATCCCACTGTGAAGACAACTGCCAATGCCAAGAGCTGTAATGAAGTGTAGTTTCTGCCCAGCTACACGTTGAAGGTTTGATACTGTAGGTGGAACAACTACCAGGCGTGGCCAAAATGAGAGCTGTAAGAACACAGGTGAATATATTGTTTGACCCAATGAAGAACAGAAGGGAATTGTTAATTATTCTGCACTGAGAATGCCTTCCCATCCAGCTAGGTAGAAACAGATCAGTGATCTCTTGGTATTGTTAATATTTAAGACCGTTTACTTTTTTTATATACCGAATTATCGCCAGATTTTCAGCCCCATCAGTACTCTGCTCACATAAACATTCTGGATTTAAACGAGGAAATAGAAATCAATATACATTCAAAGACAGGTGAGCTTTCGGATGGCAGTCATGTTCTGGTGATTTAGCAGCATTTGTGTAAGCAAATGCATCTGGGATGGGACCTCTGCACAGAAACTGGAAATCTTTCCAAAAGCATATTTTATTGCCCTGCTTCAGATTCCCTTTCCACACCCTGACAAAATGGCTTACTGTGTGAATAAGCCTTTCTGAACCCATCAGCAAGCTGTAATCAAGGTACTTTCTAATTTAACTCCAAAAAATACCAAAAGGCAAATCAGTTATGCTTTTAGACTGCCCATGGTAGAATCCTTTAAGAAAAACAAGAAGTTGACAACCTTTTTTTGCATTTGTTTATTTTTAAGGTAGGAAAAGAGAGAGACTGTTAAACGAAACAAAACAGAGAAAAATATATAAAATCTTAAAAATGAATAAAGCTTTCTTAGAGATATCCAGATCAGAAGATGATAGAGTAATCTGAAAATGCTTCCCACATACAAGCAGGCAGGTAGATGGCATTGCTGCACACAGTGTCTAGTGCAACCTGTATTTTTGTTATGTTTTTGCACAATTCATTAGTAAAGTGGTCTCTTAATTCCCTTCTGAAGCCCACAGAGGCTTTGCAGTGATAATAAAGAGCAGAATGTAAAAAGCACAGTATTGTGTTCAAAGCATCAAGTATTAAGACCTAAGGATTTCCACTCTGCTATGTTCCATAGATTCTATTCACAAACAATAGCAACGCTGCTTCAGAAAGTACTGTACTGTTGGATGACCAGCGAGTATTCCACGATCAAGGCTAAATGGACACCAGTGCAGCAGCTAAAATAGCTTCATCCCAGGGAAATATTCCAGAGACTACCGTGACTCCTGTTTAAAGACAAACAGATAGAGTGAAATGATAAGGCAGGGGTCAACAATTGGTTTCAATATAAAACATTTCACAGAAAGCAGACCAGATCACGCTACAGTAACTTTTATTACAGAGATCAGCCTGGCTGTTCATAATTATTATACACAGAAGTGCCTCTTGCTTAGACCAGACAGCACAGAGCTAAAATGGAAGCGTATAACAAATTTGTGTTAATAAGCAAACAATCATTAGAAGTGTTAACAAGTGATGGTGGAGAGGCTCTGTTTTTAATTTTAATACTGATCTCTAGTAAGTGTTATTATCCTCATAGAATAACATTTTATTATGAAAGCACATGCACAGCATTAAAGCCTTAGATAGCCCAGTGCCTGCCAGCAGCAATTGTAAACAAAAGTGAAAGAATCATTTGCGAAATGCTGACAGCTATCAGTATTCACAAAGTTTGTAGGATACAGAGAGGGCTGCATACAATATGCTGCACCATAAACAACAAGAAATTGCCGTGGCCTGGGGCTCTAAGGAATCAACTGGATATTCAGTTTCTTCCCATTTAAAAAAAAAAAAAAAAAAAAAAAAAGCTTAAACACGCAGGCTTAATTTCAACTGATTTCTGACTGAGCTAGGGTCCTGAGTCTGTTAGATATTTTCAACTTTTTTTTTTTTTTTTTTTAGCCAATAGATCCCTTAGACATTCCCTTCTTATATAACACAGCAAACAGCTGCAACTAATCATTTTTCATTATGGTTTTGTGTATCTGCTTTGTTTTACAACAAATTTTACTCAAACAACAAAAAATGCAACAGAACAACTTCTGCTTACTGTAAAAATGAGATTTTCTGAAGATCGGCAGAACTCTGGAAGTGTTACCAGATACAATTAGGCCAGTGTGCTTCTAAACTATAGCTGGGAAAAGGATATGGATCAAGGAAAAAAAAATAAGGAAAGAAGGGAAAAGAAACAAAGCTTAGAACACAAGAAAATAAAATATATTTTGTCCATTTTCTATTACTGTTCATCATATCCGGATAACGTGAAAATTATCAATACATTTTATATAAGTATCTATTTGTTTCTAGCAATCATTCCTCAGGCTTTGACTTGCAACTGAAGCAATTCACCAAGCAGGTTTACGTTTCTGTGTCGCAAGTACACCGTTCCCATGCATCAGGAGAAGAGAGGAGTGGATCTGCGTGCAGTGAGCGGTGAGGAACGTCCGAGCATCCCTGGGGACAAGCAGCACCCCCCCCCCCGAGCTGCAGCCACAGCACAGCACAGGAGATAAAGCACACACATATCACTTTACTGCCACGGGCAAGCTAAACCTAGGAAAAGTGTACTGAATTATTAAATAAGCAATTCTGATAACACGAGATATTAAATGCAGATAGGGTTGGGTCAACCAAATTACTTTTTTTTTCTTAATTCTTCCCTGCAGAAATATTGGTGCTAAAGCAAGCCCGGCACCTCCCCTTCGTACACATACACCTCTCCTCAGAAGGTAGCTAAAATCGGTGAAGAAAAGGAAAAAAAAAAAAAAAAAAAACACAAAACAACATAATACAGCAAAGTCCTACCGAGGAATAGTGTTTTAATGAACACACAAAGCAACTAGGTGACATCTTTATCAGCCCTCATAAACCTTGATTGAATACACAGCGATAAGCCCTGTTTAAACTGTCATCCTCGCGATAACACGCACGGAGACAGCGCGGGCCTTGGCAACGGGCTGCGGGGAAGAGGCCTCTCCAAAAGTGCAGGCACCGCGAGGTAGTAATGTACATCACGTAAACAGCCCAGAGCCGGCAAGGTTGGTGTATTTTGGGCTGGCTGAGCGTGTACACGGGCATCTTCTGGTGGCAGAGGCCTGCGAGGGCCCAACTCCACAGCCAGCCTGCCCGTGGGGCCGGCGAGTTGGCAGGGGAAGATGGGCGCCCTCAGCCAGAGCGACCTTCGGCACTGAGGTCTGCAAACACCAAGAGTTTCATACAGGAGGTTTTGAAGGGTTTGAGGAAAGCCTGCTCTGGTTTTCTTTTCTTTTCTCTCTCTCTTTTTTTTTAAACCAGCGTTATTCACGCTGTGTACAACATTCAGCATTAGGAAACAACTCAGGGACAGAATGGGTATGGAAGTCAGCAGTAATGCGACTTTTTATATCAGAGGATCTGGTCCTGAACAGCTGGGATATTTATTTGAAAAAAAAAAAAAACAAAAAAAAAAAAAACAAACATATAAATAAATAAATATAATTAAGCATTTCAATATAATTAAGCATCTCCAGGAAATGCTTGTACTCTCCAGGAAAGCGAGGATTTGATTCATCGATGTTTCTGTATTTATCTCTAGCTTAACAATGAAACTGAAATTTACACTTGAACTTTTATTCCCTTTCCCCACCTCGTCCTTCCCTCTCCGTAACGCGTGCAGTGACACCCTCTGGCAGCTCACCCAACACCGCAGCACCACGAGGCCGAAACCCAAGGACGTCCAGAGCTGGCACTTCGTCACCCTTCCTTTATCCAACGCGGATTTCTTCCACCAGGTGCTTTAAAACATAACGACTGTTACTTGTTAACTATAATAAAATATATATTTGTATGTGATTACTAGTTAATTAATAAGTTAATAATTCCCACTGCTTGGGAGGTGGAAGACAATAGTCCATTTTGTGCCTGTTTGGTCTTTGGCAGGCCTGTGAGCTAGCACTAGAGCTGGGTTTTAGTTTTCCACCAGAAAAAGGTCTGACACCACTACACAGCTGGTATACCACCATGCAAGGAGCTGGCAGGGGAGGCATGTTAGCTGCTCAGGAGCTCATTTATTTATTTCTAGGCTTTTTTGCATACACTAGCTGATCTCTTCTAGTACCATCAAGTATTATTTTTTCCTCATTTTACATACAGGAATGAGAGGAAACACAAATTAAGTGGCTTGGGTGAAGACTCCCAGAAAACTCTCAAAAATCATATCTAACAAATCCCAGTCTCATGGCTGCAATTAGAAGACACATCTCTTCAACTTCATTAATGCAGGTTCTCTGTAATACATGTAGGCTCCCAACGTTTAAACAAAGTGATCCAAGATGAGGCCGGAACCCACACAAATACTGCCAATTACACAAAGTATTCACCAAAAGGAAGACCAGGTTTTAATTTAACTAGAGCCCGATGGCTTGGAAACTTCAGAAATTCCTGGAATGAAAAATTAGGAGGAAAAAAAAAAAAAAGAGAACCGCTTTTGCCTATTCTGGCATGAGCCAAGGGCAAATGGCTCCTGGCTGTGAACATGCAAGGTGTGTTTGCTGACTCGCATAGATTAAGAGCATTTTAGTCTTCTTTACGTTATTTCCCACATCCACATTCTCTAGAGAGGAGGGACAGTAACACAGCTATTATGCTAATGGAAAATTCATTTATACAGGACTTCCCGCAGACCTGAAAAAATGAGAAATGTTATCCAATGCATTCCCAGCCAAACTTCCTCCTGAAGTGAAAAATCTTTCCCTCTGATAAGCAAGTTGTGTCAGACCACATTTCTGTCCCTGACAAAAGGATCACTCTCCCTTGGCTTGCTCTAGTCTTGGCAGCGGTGCTCAGCAGAACCACGCTGCTATTCCCAGATATTCACCACACTTAACAGAGCCACTGGCTTATCTTTGACCCGAACAATAAAATAAAAATGAACTACACGCAAACACGAGCTAGCAGTTACTGTGGGTAACACCACCAACCTCAGCTCTGAGGCGGCCAGCTCTCCTTCGGGTTAGAAATGCCATCAGTCACCTAACAGTTCATTAACCCTCCCCTCCCCTTTCTTTTTTATTTTTTTTTTTAACCTGTCCAGACACAGATATCTGCAGTGTTCTCCACTGCTGCATGTACACACATTACAGCAATATCAGCGAGGTTTGCTAGCTTCCCCTTCTTCCCTCAGATGTTCTTCCTGTACCAGGAGGAAATAAAAAATAATAATAATAATAAAAAAGAAAGAATGTGGTGGGATACTTTCACTCAAGCATTGAAAGTCTGTGCCTTTCAGGTGCCTTTGTTTCTAATCCATTGGCAGCTCATCCAAGGATATAGACAGCTTCTTAGCAACCTTCTAAAGCATTTAGGGGTGAAACTACCAGGCACAACGTGGTGGCGTGCCTCCAGCTTCCTAGGCAAGGTGACAGAAACAGCTGCGGTACTACCGACCTTTTCTCAGCTTGCCACCCTTTGGCAAAAAACAATGTATTAATTCATGAAGAATATTATATTATCATGGCCATACTGCACTTCTACCCTCACTGCTAGTTACCACTGACAGGTTATCATGCCATGAAGATGTCTTAAGCAATCCCTACCATTCAAGCAAAGGTGTAATGCTACAGCTTTACCATAGTACTGCCCAAATCAGCATTTGGCCATGAGAGGGAAGAGCATAACCTAGGATGTGTCAAGTCCTTACCTGCCTTCTCTAGAACAAAAAAAAAGGCAGCTGCAGGCCACCACTATGAATAACCTTAAAAGCATTCAAGCTGTTTAGCTTAATGGTTGAATACCTGTATCTGGTAAAAAGGTCAGGGCTAATTTTGTGGGAAATGATGGGATAAATCCAAGAATTCCAGGCACAACTGTAATACCTACATTGATTTTCTCTCAAACTTCCATATCATCTGTAAAAGTAAGGCAGTCCTATTTGATAACTGAAGATGAACAGAAAGAAAAAGACCATGCCAAATCAAAAACATTAGAGAATAAAGTCCTCTCCTTGTCCTGGAAAGTTACGCAGGATACCACTAGCTGTCCTGTAGACCCACGAGTGCATCCTCACACCCTGTGGAAGGACGTTGCAGGGATAGGTAGGCTGGTAGTGGGGAACAGATAAGGAAGAGTGGCCTGCCAAATCTGGGTGTCACAGTTTGACTCAGCACAGCAGATGAAGTCTAAAATTAAATGTCTGGTGTCCCAGTCTTGCTCCTGAAGATACGTTTTTCTTATCTAACTCATTTACATGCTACTTACTGATGAAGCAATGTCAGCTCAGGACATCTAAATGCCTCGAGGGCTTGGCCCACTCAACTCTACTTGGTTGTAACACTTTGCCCCTGCCTGCTGCAGGGCAAGCACCTCATGCAGGTAATTACTCAGTAGTTGACCTGCAGTAGCTTTTTACACCACTGCCTATTTGCAGGCACCCACTGTTCACAGTAAATCTAATCCAACATCATTTTCCTCATTACATCCTGGTGTGTGTGTCATGGGAAATAATTGTATGAGGCAGCACAGTAAATCTACAAGGACTGGCTTGCAACTTGCACACCTTCCTTCTTCCCATGTTCTAGTTCCAGTGTTAGTCCAGGACATATCACAACGGGTAGAACTGGTGTGGAAGGGCCTGTGAGGAATAGCAGGGCATGCAAGACAAAGGAGATGACAGGGTTATAGCAGGACTCAATGTGTCCATGATACAAGCTCTCAGGAGTCCAAACTGAACACATTAAAATTCCTCAAGAGCTTTACAATCAAATTTGCCATTTGAGTTTCTCATCTCGCAGATTCCTTAGACTTAGGCCTATGGCTGGAGTATAGTTTTAGATTCCCCACTGCCTTTGTCCTAACACACTTTCCTGCGCCATCAAAAGTGCATAAAGGGCTTTCAGACTTTACATCCTCCGTATGTAGTGGGAGAACACAGTTTCAGAGAACAAGAGTTACATGAAGGTTCCTTCAGCCTTATACAGAATAAGAATCACCTGATGAAAAACCAAGAACAGGGTTGTGAGGCATTAGAATGGGCTGCCCAGGGAAGTGGTGGAGTCACCATCCCTGGAGGTCTTTAAAAGACATTTAGATGTTGAACTTAGCGATCTGGTTTAGTGGAGGACTTGTTAGTGTTAGGTCAGAGGTTGGACTCGATGATCTTGAGGTCTCTTCCAACCTAGGCAATTCTGTGATTCTATGATTATGAATTAAGTGACTTAAGTGCCCTGTGCTATAGATCAGAGAAATGCAATTAAACCTTGGGCTCGATGTTTTGAATTGTAAGGCTATACTAGAAACAGCTTAACTAAGCCCTTTGTGTTCAGAAAATCAGCCTTGCCTACATAGATCTGAAGTAGTCTTTATTTACAGGTCTCACCATGAAGGAGGAAGAAGAGAGGAAGAATGACAGCATTGTGTTTCAAAGCCAACAAACCATATAACATGTCCTTTGGGAACTACATGCGGTATAACTGCTGGTTATTTTATATAGCTTTCATACAGAGTATCACAAGTCACCGTATGATCACATAAACAGTAAGGATTATGAAAGCTTAGTAGGAAAGTATTATTTGGCATGTGGTTTCAGATTTACTCTTATTCAAAGAGGCTGAATGTTTTCATGCTACTCCATGGAGGCAGCAAAAAGCCCAATAACAGAACCCTTCTTTTTGCAGGCAACCCATGCTCATACAAGGGATCCCACTGTCATGAGCAGATGACTTCTGGTCAACTTAAGTGGGCAAAAGACACAGGACTAAGAGACAGTAGCTTCTGTCCTGAATGAGTTACTCTGGGAAGTACCTTAGGGTGTCACCAAAAACTGATTCTGAGATAAGGTAACAATGGAAATTTGAGGCAGCCTATAGGGAAAAAAAAGGGGGGGGGGAGGGGGTTACACCTGAATCAGTGACTTGTTCTCTGTTTTCTTCATATGGGTGAGAACAGTTTTGACAAAAGCAGCACCCATTCCCTTTCCTCAGGTGGCAGCCACAAGCTCTTTCTTATACTGCCAGTATGAAGAAACAAGGGTTATTGATAACGTAACGTGAATTTTTGCTAAGACTGAATTCAGGAATTCCTCCTGTCTGTATATGCAATTAAGAGTGGAGTCAAACACAAGGATAGGGTCCTTCCGTACTAATGCCAAGGCACTGTGCTAACCTCAGTGTAATGGAGATTAATTTTAAAGGGTCTCGGAAAGAACTGCACTGAGAAGGATGGGACACGGTTCTGCTATCAGAAACAGGCTTACAGAAATAATCAAAGTGGAGGACTTGAGCAGTGGGAGACAGAATCAGTGCAGACATGAAATGCAAAAACCCTAAGAGACAGAAAACAGAGAAGAACAAGAGTTACAAACACCAAGGTAAGGAAAGTCCCTTGTTACTTCACCAAGTGCAAGTGAGAAACTGTGCCAACCTGAGAGACATTGATCGTAGTTAGGTTCCTATTTGTGAAACACAACTTTGGTAAAAGGATTGGAAAATTTTGTCTAGGGAATAGCTGTCTGGTCTGTTCAGCTTCTTGGTAGAAAGATACTGAGTTACTTGAAATTTGTGTCTCCAAGCTGCTTGCATGCTCTGGGAAGACTTAAGAACTTGGACATTCCTTCCACTGAGCAGACTGATAGGGTTCAAAGCATATTTAACCATGAGCTGTGCTACAACTGGGTGGAAAATATTAATCAACTCCAGCCATCTAGGGAGACTGTGGTTATCATGAAGAATATGTGGGACACTCATGCAAGAATTTTTTTTTTTCCCTGCAAACTGGACAAGCTCTCCTAGAGTTTATCTGCCCCAACTGCATGCTTTTGAAAAGGAAAAAAAAAAAAAAAAAAAAAAAAAAAGGAAAAAAAGCTAGACTAAATGAGTACTTTCAACTAGAGCTAAAGGTAAACACTCCATTGGAACTTTGCCCTAATCAATAGTAGCAATGTTCATGTCACATGAGAGTCAGAGGATAGAATATGGTGCTTACTGCAGTCAGCAAATAAGCTAATTATACTTAGCCTGCTTGAAGAAGGGGACAAGTGAGGTCTGGTCCACCCACATATTAATGCAATCATCATTATCCTTATCCCTTGTTTGCTCTGCGCTTATATTGGAAAAAAAAAAAAAAAAAAACTTGTCCCAAACGGAGGGTGCTACTGACCCCTTGTGGGAGAAATACTCCGATGTTTTAGGGTGCACGAGTGTCACTGCCTAAACCAGCTCAGATTTAAGTTCATATACTGAACTCCCACAGGTTTATTGCTAAAGAAAATTTAGTAAAACGGTGTCATAGTTTTGAGAGAGGTCAGTATAATCTCACAAGGGTATTTTCCTGACCTCATGCTGTTTTGCAGGAGCTAAATTTTGTATTAACTTCTCCAGGGCAGTCAAGCAAGCTTAAGCAAACGATAGCTGTAAGAAGTACATTTCACACTGAATTTCCTACAACTTTGTTTTGCATTGTCACAGAACAAAAGTTTTACGTTATCAGCTGACACATTTCTTGGTTCCTAATATGATTAAACCTATTTCAGCACATCATAGCATTGCCCTCTAGAGACTGCTTTTTAGAAGAATTTCTGAGTATCTCCTGGTAAGCCTGGCCATACTCCTCCTTCACTGCAAAGGGAACAAAGTGCTTAAATCCCTCAAGTAACTTCCAGACAAAAGCTTTTCATAAGCACCAGTAACAGCATTGATAGGCTTCATTCTTTAAAAAAAAAAAAAAAAAAAAAAAAAGCTTTCCAGTGCATGCTGCTGTATTGACTTGAAATAGGCTGTATGAAGCATGAAAATTAGATCTTCAACAGCATCATTCCTGACTGAAATTATCTTTCCATATTGTGAAGAACCAAGTCTGTTAAGGAAACCTCTCTCTTTTTTTTTTTTAATCAAATACTGCTGCTAACATTTCTCCCCTGAATAAGATGAAGTACACTCATGAAGAACCACCCTCGGCATTTACTAAACATCAAATCTGAAGGAAATCTCCACAGTCACATTTTTCCTGCCTTAAACATGCTGCATATTGGAAACAGCTTGAATTAATTAGGAGTGCAAGGTGCATTAAGATACAGAGTGGCATGTTTGTAAACTGCCCTTTCTTTTGGGTCTACCACCCTTCTCAGTGTGGAAAAAGCCTTCTCAAAATCTACAAACATCAATGTCTAACACCAGCCACACCCACCTTGACCAACATTAGGGGCTGAAACCGTAGAGACCACAGAGACCACATCCTAAAGCCTTTAGTAAAGCCATTGCCATCACTTGCAGTGCAGCAGGTATTCTGCTGCCAAGCCTCTCCCTGTCATATCTGAAAAGTCCTGGCAGTCAGGCCATGTGGTGACTGGAAAAGAGAAATATCACTCCCATTTTTGAAAGGATAACATGGAGGATTTAGGGAACTACCTACCGGTGAGCCTCACCTCTGTACCTGGAAAGCTCATGGAGCAGATCCTCCTGGAAGCAATGTCAAGGCACATGCAGGACAAAGGTGATCCGAGACAGCCCGCACGGCTTCACCAAGGGCAAATTGTGCCCGACCAGTCTGGTGGCCCTCTAATGATGATGGAGTGACTGCATCAGCTGACAAGGGAAGACCGACCAATGTCATCTGCCTGCACTTCTGTAAGGCCTTTGACACAGTCCCACATGACATCCTGGTCTCCAAATTGGAGAGAGATGGATTTGACGGGTGGCCCATTCAGTGGATAAGGAATTGGCCTGAAGGCTGCACCCAGAGAGTTGCGGTCAATGGCTCCATGTCCAGGCGGAGGCCAGGGACGAGCGGTGTCCCTCAGGGGTCTGTCCTGGGACCAGTGCTGTTTTGCTGAGTCCGATTGATTTTGTTACCTTTAGTTAAATAGATATATTTCTGAATGTATCCATTAAATTGAATCCTAAAAGCATAAACTTTGGTGCAGTAAATGCTGTCTCAGAGAATGTGAGCTACTATATCTGGCAGGAGATTTTTAAGTGATCCCATTCATATAGCCAGATCCGTAAAGGTTGTTCACGAACAGGATGGAATCGAACACAAATTTAACAGCAACTCTAATTAGTATAATGAATTGTGTACAGATACAAAAATTTGCACATAAAAAAAGGTTAAGGTCAAACTTTTTGTTGTTACAACATAATCTGCATTTGTACTTCTGCTGTGTTGTTTAAAAAATATTTGAGTATCTGGAAAATTCAAAGGCACTCAGCATTTCTGATGTTGCTGTAAACTCACTCTTCAGTGGTATATTCTAAAGCACCAGAATGTTTTGAGCTTTGGATTACAATCTCCCTCACTAGATAAGGTCTGGGGTCTTTAAAAATTACCTGCCAAGAACTCACAGAGTTACCAGACATTTGTTCAGGTATACAATTTTCTATTTCTGTGGCAACATCTAACTTCATTACAAGTAGAATCAAATTAAATGAGCTAAAAAAAACCCTTCCCAATGACGTGTGCACAGAAATCAGTAATAATTCTGTCTCATTACATCTTCAAATCAAAGCTATTGAAAGCCAGTGTGTATCTTATATAACAAGTTTTATTAACCATACAGTACATTAGCATTTCTCTTGAAAAGCTTAGACCTTGCTAAGCAGTTTTAATGAAAGCAATTATATAATGCTATCTGCATACAGAAACCCACTACATTCACACAGACAACCTTAAATTTCTCCAATAAACAGTCATGTCAAAAGCTACAATTTACTGAAAATACAAAGTTGGTTTTAACAGAAGCAAAAATGTTCCTGTGGTTCAGTGAAACCTGTTTTGTAATACGAATAATTTGCATTCCTGAAGACATGAGGCTTGGGACAAAAAGTATTTCCTAGAAGCTTAAAATGAGACATTTTTGATAACATGAAATGGCATGCAAACATAAGAGATTTGTTGCTGATTCTCTTTCTTAAAAGAAAAAAAAAAAAAACAAAACAAAAAAAAACTTACTGGGCCAGAATAAAGCAGGCATTTTTACACGTTGGTTTATACAATAACCTCTCCCTTGACACCAAAGACATCCCCTACAGAACATTTTGTCAGCTCTCTTTCCCACAAATGCTGCTTCTGTACATTCGTACACTATGCCCTTCAGAGCCCCAGGACTGGTGCAACAATGACACAACTCACAGGAAGCTTAGCAAAACCTAATATTGCCGATTTCCTTTACAGAAAATATGTACTAGCATATAAATCCATGGCAGGGGCATTTCAGTTCTATGAACAGAAACTCCTCCAAAGATACTTGCACTCTGTAAGGACTCGACAGCTGCTGCCCATCACTTAGTTCTACCAAGGCACTGTACAGTCACCGCATCCACAGTATTCCCCACGCTGTGCTGAAGAATATTGTGAATTTCTTTAAGTTGTTAAAAAGCCCTGAGTCAGAACTTTTTTTTTATTTGTTTGTTTTTAACCACAGGCTCAGCTATAAAACCTCTAAACTTTTTTTTTTTTAATTCTAAAACTTCTGTGATAAGTTTTGTTTTGTCAGCACAAACAAGGTACGAAATGCATAAAAAGACAAGAGTACGGATTCCAGCAACTTCTGCAAGAATAATATACAATGTACACTGTGGCAAATCATACAGCTCGGTCATATGTAATTTATACAGTCAGTAAAAACCATTCGCAATGAATTCAGACATGGAAACTGATGAAGCAAAATAAAACTGAAATGTTCCCCATCCTTTCCCAAAGACAAAGAATAACCAGCAAAGAATTCAATACTTTGACAGAAAGGAGGTAGCCTGACTAAAAGTTAGGATGGAGTGATATTTTAAGTGAAAACTTACGTAGCACAAAGAACAGTATAGGCTTTTCGGTTCATCAGCTGCTACTGGAAGAGTAAAATTAAGTTTCTGACACGTAATGTGCAGTATTACAGAAGAAGCTTAGACAGATCACTAGCCCAAAGCAACTTCTTCAAACAATGTAGTGTTTACCAACACTGCAATACTGCTAGAAATAAGTACGCATACATAAAACTTCATCTCTAGAAAATAGCTACACGATAAAGACTTATATTATTTTAAAAGACCATTTCACGTCTTTAGAAGAAGCTAAAATACTGATTGTAAGACTATGCTAACAAGGCACAAGTACTTGTGCAAATCTGCTAGATCCTTACTCAATTCAAGTTAAGAGCAATAGTTCCTAATCCATCTTTCTTATTTACAAAGTAACTTCTTTATTCTCCTGCCTAATTTTTCAGTATGCTGAAAATCGGATTCCTCCAAATCTTAACATACCAGCAGAGAGTATTTCAACAAATGCAAGGCATGGACCAATAGCCCCAATTCTAAAAAAGTGCCAAATCAGTTCAACAGGAGCTTGGGTACAGCAAATGATATGCAGAAGGTTGGGAAAAAAACAATAACCACACAAAAGTTAACAAGCTACAACTATTTAGCATGTTGTATTAGCCTTTTAGGTTGTCTCCATACCCTTAAATCACCGTGCACTCATGTGACCATTTATGTATTTCACTAAATTGAAAAAAATGCTGTAACCATCCGTACATACCTCACATCTGAACAATATTTATTATCAGGTGTCTTCTTGATTTGCTTGGGAAACAAGTGGAGATATTATATCCGATTTAATTTCAAAACTGCTATTAAATATTAGGGGACAATCTTAAGAAACAAAGCCTGCAACCTTTAAATTTTAGTGTATCAGAGGCAAATGCCTTACGCACTTTTCATCTCATTTTCACTTTGCTCCCCAATATTAACGATAATAATGAGATCTATGCTTTCATCTCCTGCTGAAGACAGATGCACGATGACATACCCTCAACTTTCCTGTTTGCTACCTATGATCCTCTTTGGCTTTCCAATCAAGCTTCTGTTTTTCATCCTCCGTGTTTAAGCGTTACCCAATTGAACATTTGCACCCTGTGCACGTTGCCCAGGTGAGCCAAGACTCATGGGACTGGATGAGCTCGGTAGCTGCCTCAGCAACACCAGGTCACCTTGGGCAGTCAGAATCCAAGGATGATGTGTGAATCTACAGATCTGTCCTAAGTAACACTGGATTTGCAAGTATTTTTCTGAAGTCTTTTGAAAGGCAAGTAGCGTAGTTAGTAAGCAAGTGTGTTAGTTAGTTTACCTTGTTTTTTTTTTCTAATTGAGCTGTTTCTCTTAATATCTTGATAGAATTGAGTTAAATCCCCAACATTGAGATATTTTAATTTCATCTGCCACACTACACCGTCCAATGGGTCCAGTTACTAACTTTTATGCAGTCACATACACCTGGCGTGACTGCAGCACAGAAGCCTGGAAATGCTCCTACAGCGATACCTTCAGTCACTGTGCCTACATCCATATGACTGTGATAACATGCACATATTAAGAGTGTTATAAAGTAACTTACAGCTTCTCTGTCGTAAAGTACAAGCCTAACAGCCTTACCTACTCATGCTACTATCTGCCTCCCACAGACCCCGAGTGTTTAACATTCAACTCCAGTTTTCCACACAGGATGCTTTAGATCAGTTCTTGCTCAGGTGAATTATTCAATTTTTAATACGAAGTTGAACTACTTTCAAGTAATTCTGACTTCTTCCAGTGAGAAAGAATTAGGAAAATGTCAGCTGCTATTGAGGTTTCAATTTTGAGCTGCATTATCATGAAGAAATCCACCCTGCCTTTGTGCTGAACATATAGAGAGGTTCCCTTAAAGGATAAATAAGAGACAATATTCCAAATGTGTCTGCCAGAACTGGAGGAAACTGAGGTACAGATCCAATGCATTCCAGAACAAAACTCAGAAGGGATGGACAAATGGCATGTCTTATGACCGTATCATGTTTGGAGGAACACTGACAGAAGCTGAAGCCTACTGTAGACAGTTCAATTGCCAAACACTACCAAAAAAAAAAACAAACAGTGTTAGTGACATACACATTGTCCAAACAAAACCAGTACTGAACACTTGTGTGCAATCAGAGCCTAAGTGGAGATAGTGAAATAATGAAGTGAAAAAAGCCTTTTATCAAAAATTTTCCAAAGCTCCTTGAAATCTTGGTATTTTAGAACAGGGACCAAAGCAAGAAAAGGGAGGGCTATTCAATTTGGTCAAGATGACAAATACATAGATTATTTAAGAACAAATGACTACTAGTATACAAAATTAAACAGGATGTTATGTTGATTCCAGATAATGATTGTGTCATCAAAAGACTGAGATTAATTTAAAAAGAGATCAGTTTTATTCTTTATGCTTATTTGAATCTTCCCCTGAACTACCCCTTTTGCCATATTTTTGCCATATGCAATCAGAATGGAATCAGAAATTCATCTTAGCTGCAAGGGAGGCACCTGAATGACTCCAGGTTATATTTCTTTGTTCTGCATTCAAACAAAGCCAGCACAATGGCAAAGGGCTACATAAACTGCACTCTGTTAAATAATCTGCTGAATCTCTTAGGAGTAAAGCCCACATTCCTGTTAGCTGCAAGCAACCTTTAAATCAGTATACTTTCTTCTACCCAAAAAGACAGAAGGTACTTGTTAGCAAAACGTTAAGTTTGAAGCCCTCACAGTACTACTTTCAGGTCCATGAATACATCTCAGTCACATCAGTGAAAGCAATCTCCCTCAGCTGACTTCAGCTCACCTAAGCATGGCTCAAAATTAACTGCTCTTCCAGCAATATTCTGAATTGCAATATTACCTATTAATAGTTTGTCACTAATGTTCTGGTATAACACCCAGCACAGATGAATAAGCTGTATTAAATCTTTGCTTTTGCTCTTGATACCCTTCGCCTGGAGACAACACAACTGATTTAAGAGAGGAAAATAATACGTAGCTTGCTTCATACTTCGTAAGATACAACATTACAGATTAACTTTTGCAAACTTCATCTCTGTTTTTTCTAATTTGTAGACCCAGAATATTTAAATGGCCCTACATATATATTTGTTCCCCCACAACTGACCAAATTCACTCATTTGAAACAGATCAACTGACCCACTGCTCCTATGTTTTACTATCCAACCAAGTTAAAAGCAGTTCCATATGTAACTGTGTGGCTAGCAGACCCAAGAAGTTCACTAGTTACATTACCTTGAACCTGTTACACTAAAGTGCAGTTTGAGGAATGCAACATCTCCAAACTACTTGTTTCTTTTTTCCTGTTTCTTTCCCAACCCATCCTCAGAAAGGGCACATTAAAGTTCAAATTAGCTTAACATTGTATTTTGAGGCCTGGTCTTAGTGAAATAGTAGAATATTTATTATTACTGTTTACGCACTTTGTAATGACTTTGCGTTATTGTGTATTTCAAGATAACAATTCTTGTGAATCGTAACTGTCACAGGAAATCTGAACGTTTTCCAGAAAAGCGTTAAACAAAAAGCACTACATATTTATATCCAATAATAACTGACAATATATTAAAAAAGGGGCAAAAAAGTACATTGCTTGACACCTTATACATACATTACAAAACATGAAATAAACCAAAACAAGATTGTCCCTTTACACTTTAAGGGGAAGAAAACAACAGAAAGAAAACTAAAAAAAAGACTGCTGTAAATTAGCTTCAGGCTCAGATCTTAGTTTTAAGAGTAAAGTTAAAAGCTGACTGTTCAAATACTGTTCTATTATTTGGTGTGTTCACAGTCTTTAAAGAATTACCATGTAATGAACCTGTGCTACAGTATTAGAAATGTTTTCTTTAGAACCTTTTACTGCCTTTCAGACTTGCAGAGATTTAAATCATTCAGATGTCCTTATTATTCATGAACTATCACTGGTTCGTTCCACTGTTTAATACAAAAGGATCCTTCGTTCGATTGCCTTGCGGCATATCGGGCATTCGCTCATTCGGTCTCCACAAAGCTGACATGTTCCATGGCCACAGAGAAAGATCATATTCTTCAGACGGTCCAAACAGACAGGACACATGGTCTGTAAAAGATTTTGACAGATTACATAGTCAATGACAGCACTGATGCAGTATTGAGAATGCAATAGATAAATTACTGAAAGTTAACAATAAATATGCCATCTTAAGCATAACAGATTATTGGCATAGCATAACCCAGCGACTGAGCATATATTCCAAAACCTTATTATTATTTTTTAAAACATACATTTTTACATCACATTGATCTAAAGTTTTGGGGCTTTTCATGACACAAAAATTGTGCTTTTTGTTGCTTTTGTCTGCTTTCTGTTCTTGGTGTTTTTTGTTTTTGTTTTTTTTTCTTTCCTCAGATATGATCTCCAACTAAGGCAACCAAGTAGCAGGTTGATACCAAATTTTCATTATCATCACCTAAATTTGCAAAATTAAGACACTATTCAGCAACATTCCCTTTTACATGATGTAATCTTTCAGGGAACAAAAAGCATAAAATTTTATGTCAAGCAATGCTCAGGTAAATGATTTACCAATTCATTCTCAGGCTCCCTACCTAGCTAATCAGGTACTTACCTTTACGGAAGACGCACTAAACATATGCAAAAAACAATAAAAATGCTGCATAATCAATATTACATGTAAACATTCAATTCTGATAATTGAAGTCTTTACTAATGGAAATAATCTACATTTTCTACGAAAAGAATACCAAGTTGTATATGAAGAGCAATTAATAAGTCAGTAACCTTCAGTCATAGCAATAGCACAGCAAACTTTTAAAATCCTTTTTAATTGATGAATATTAAAGTGACAGCCAATGCCCAAAAAGATCTAAAGCTCTTCAACAGCAAAGTTTATTTTGTACTGAATGAATAAGGAACAATGTCCTTCACCTGTCATATGTAGAAATTGAGGTTTTTGTAAGGCATGTTCCTTCACCATAAGTATATTGCAGCATATCTTATATTAGGATTTCATCTTAAGATGTTTATCAAAGGTTAGTAAATGAATAGATATTTAACATATGATAATTGTTAATATTGTTCTACAGTCCAACAAATCCCATCTATGATGTGCTCAGATCTGAGACTTAAGAATGTATATTTTATATATAATATGAAATCCTAACAGGTACAAGACTTCAACCACAAACTCATTTTATTACTGCCTTGCACTTGTGACTTGTTTCCATACTAACTGCCGGGAGTTTACTTCAGTTTGTTCATTTTTGAGAGATACAAGCCATACTAGGAACCCAGTCCAGTATAATCTTAATACATAGTTTCTATGGAATTAATAGATATTACTTTCTAGGGTTGATTGCTTAGATGAAGACAAAAATAAAAATAAATAAATAAATACATAAGTAAATAAAACAGAGCTGAAATTTGCATGGAATTTGACCACATGCCTATTTTGATTTCCAGGATATCAGTATAATGTGCTAACAGATATGTAAAACTGCCTGATAAAACCTCATGTCAATTTGTTATATAAAAAAGGATACAAAAAAAAAAACAACAAAAAACCCCACAACATTCAACAAACACCATGCTCCAGTTTTGCTAGAATTTCTAAACTATCATACCGAAACAGTCTCAGAAACTAAAAATTCATAAAAATTCAAAAATTCACTGTCAGTCCAGCTTATCTTTCCATTCACACCTCATCATCATCTACACTTCCCAATGGAAAAATTAGAGCTTGCTTCTGTCAGTAACCTACCGTCTTCAGTATGAATGGAACAGCTATCAGTTTCCAATGAATATGCAGTTGTCCTGTGACAAGTATCCATAATCTAATACCATTAACCTGATGTCCTTTGATAAAGGACTGACAAAGCAAGAAAAAAAAAAAAAGAAAAAAAAACGCAGCCCTTATTCTATGTTCTTAGCTTAATTATTTGCCATTGTGTCTAAATATAATGTTAGAATTACTGAAATTAAATTCCCTGTTTTTCTCCAAAATGCTACTTGAATATTTGAAAAATGAAAACACCCATCAAGGGATACAAAAAATATCTTTTCAGACACTGTTGCTTCTGATGAACTAATTCAGTGAAACACAGAAATACTAAGTTTCATTTTCTAGATCTCTTCCGCAATTGCATATGCAGTATTAGCAAATTGCCCAGTTTCTCCTGCTCAGTACAAACGTGGAATATTTAAAATACATGAATTGTTTTATTCCTTAATATGATACTATTTTAACATTTATGCTACTTCATAAAGTAGGAAAATTATTAGTAGCTTTCATTACTTAACTACCTGTTCATATGCACTTTTACAGGGGATTAAAGTTCATTATATGCCTTACAGTCAATTTGTGCCACAGCAACAGGAAATAAGCAGACTCTATTTCCAATAGTTTGCTAGAGTGTTCTCTGTATGAAATCACTTTTTACATCTTTTACACGTGTGAATCATTTGACTACCGTCTTCTGAAGGAAAACAAATCACATAAAAAGGCACTGTATCTGTTATATATAATAATAACTTCTACGGGTAGTAAAAGTAGGTCTGAAAAAGCATTCATCACACCTTTAATTATAGCTTGGCCTGATAACTCAAATAAATCAATTTTTACCACTAACAAGATGTTTTAAACTGCTTGAAATATTTCCTTATTACTAAAAGCATTTTCTCCAACAATATACAGGTGGCACAGTGACAAAATAAATTGATTTTTAAATAGAAAGAAAGTGATGTAAGTATGGTGAAGGAACATACACAAGGTATTAGATAGATGATGATGATTATGTATGAAATGGGGTGAAGGTATCACAATTACAGTCAAAAGGGTTCACATTCAGGGAATCCCTGAAGAATGGTGTGGTCGTCAGATGTGGGAGATTCAGCTGACATCAGGCATCACTTCTGCTTGGCACGAGAAATGGTTTTAAAAGCTTGCTGCACTAACATATTAGATTATCATTGAAGGTATGAGTTGAAACAGGTTTATACCTGCTGAAAGAGAACAAATTAATTTTAAGTACAAAACTATCATTGTAACAAAAAGAGCGAACTGTTAAAGCACAAAGCAAAAGAATACATGACTGAAGTCGAATGCTATGCATCAATTCAGGCATAAATTTAAAAGATCAGATGACTAACTGTAATCAAATCCTACTTGCTACTCTTAAGTGTGACACAAAACTTGCTCCTCACTCAAATAAGCTGAAAAGACAGTAAGCAAACAAGAAAGCTCTCAAGCCAAAATCTGCACAAGAATGACCAGAACCATCTCTTCCTGGTCAAACAGGTATTGAATATTCACCTGTTTGATACTTATTTAAAAAAATAAAAAATAAATATTAATGGACAAAGGGACATTTCAAAGTAAAGGAATGGACCTCAATTCTCAAAGCATTCCAGTATTACATCTTTCTTACTACTGCAAATATGAAAACCAGAAAATACAAGTAGAGAATAACATGTATAAAATAATTATTCTTTTCTCCCTAATACAACATAACTTTCTGATATTAGCTCCTTGCTATAGCAACTCCCTAGAGTAAGACAAAATTATTATGAATAAAAGAGCACCTTATGAGAACTGAAAAAAAACAACTGAGATCACATCTAATCAAGGAGAAAAACTGTAAAATGAAGTAGTTTTTCTTTCACATCCCTCCATTAAAAAAATATTACCATATCCAAACAGAACTCAGATCATTTATAAACTCATAAAATAAAGTAACCAGAAAAAAAAAATACATCTGAAGAAAACAGATTACTTGGATTAGAGCATTCATCTGCATGTTTGGATCTATCATTTTAAATGCCAAAGCAGTAACCTTATTATCAACAAAGTTACTCTTTTCATCCAACGATGTTATAAAAAGTAAAACTGAAATAAAACAGCAGATCTAAGAAGTCACAGATCTGCAATAGCTCCAGATGTTACCGTTGAGGAAGACATGCATTTCTCAAATGACAATTTTTAATCTGCATGTTCTTTTGCAGACACAAGCTATGAAAGAGTATGCTTTTAATCAAATATTAGAACTTTAATGCTACTAGGGTCTTGGACAGCTCTCCCTATGACAGGAGCAGGTTTTCACCGACGTCACCAAGATTAAAATTCGACAGTATATCAGCTCTCAAATATAAGGCATTTAGGTATGGGTCCTAGAACTAGTGACCCAAAACTTCAGTCTTAACTTTCATGCACATGAACAGCTGAGAGTAACAACCATCTCAGCTAGATGTGATGAAGTACTGCAGACTGCTTTAAGCCTCCAAGAAGAAGAGGAAAGTAGTATAACAAGAAAGTTTCTCTGTCTCTTATACCCATTAAAACATTTTTTTTCCAATTATGTTATATGGAAGTCAAAAATCACATATCAGGGTTCTCCTCTAAGACAGTAAGTTCATACAGTAGTCCAATACCCAAGTCTTTTACTGCTGAAAAATAACAAATTTTCATTTGTTCAGATGGAAAAGGTTTAAAGGTTGGACTAGATGATCTTACAGGTCTTTTCTTACCTACCTGATTTTAGGATTCTACATGATTCTAAAAGCAATGAAACCCTGTAGTGATTTACCACAAGAAAAGTCCCGCATGTAGACAGCACTTCAATAGTATTTCAATAATTCTCACGAAACTAGACTTAGAGGCATAACAAATCTAAACAGATGGCTCTCAATTCTCTGAAACATTAATTTTGAGGTGTTTTGTTTTTATTAGGTTTCTAAATGGCATGCAACTTAATTAACCAATGAATTATCACTATAGCCAATATAAGTAGATTTCCACCTGCAAATATGATGCATAATTACAAAAGAAAAAAACTCTCATTTACATTCTAAATATTCAAATTATGTACTTACACCCCATGGATTTCATTTTTCAACCAGACACAAATTGTTTTAACAGTACATAAACTAGATGCTACAGCTAAATGCCAGCCGCTGTTCAAAGGCACCTCGTGAACAGACAAATTCAGGTTTGGCTCGATAAAGAGCAGTGAAGAATATCTACTTTCATCAGTGTTCTGTGAGAACAACAACTGCTGTAGCTAGTACATTCAGTCAGCTCAACAAGCATGGGACACTTGTTTTTTGTTTTTATTTTTAAATCTGTACACAGAAGACAAACGAACATCATAAAAAATATTGGTTAACTAAAATTTAAGAACTGAGTAACTTCAATGTGTTATTTTGTTTTAAATAACAGAAGATGCATCGGCTTTTTAATTGGCTTAAGTTACCTTAGTGGTCCATAAAATTTTTATCTAGCACTTTTACCTGTTCCTTGATGTCTTGTAACTGTTGCTGCAGCTTCTGTACATCTGCATTGACATTAGTGTTGTCTTTGTCTTTCTGCATAACTGGAATGTTTCCACTTGCTGTAATTTAGAGAAAATAAAGATATGCGATTACGTCTAATGAAACAGGAATAATTATTTCCAGAACACTAGCTATAATTTTTCAATTATCTAAAATAATGTCATTCAAATAGATTTGATCATCTAATTTAATTCACCATAACCTCACTGCAGCTCAATTCCTGAAGAACTTTTGAGTTTTGTAGCAACAAAGTTGGCAAATATTTCCTCAGTAACAATGCTCAAAATGCCTCTAAGCACCTTAGTGTTTTCAGAGTTATTTGTCAGTGATGCTCCTTCAGTGAAGTTTAAAAAAAAATAAAATCAAGCAGAGCCCTTTCACTCTGAAAAACCCTTTTTATCCACATAGCTGATTCTATTTGGTGATCAAATCTATACACAAGTATCATGGAAATAGTTTGGTTAAATTCTAAAGCAACTCAGGTTATGTTTTGTCTTTGATTGATCCAGGAAGCGATGTTGCTATATAAAACCAAAAAATCGAGAAGTAATTCATATGACAAATTTCAAATTTACAACATATTAAAAGCCTGATTTTAAGGATTATACTTCTCCATTTAGGCATAGTGTGAAAAGAATGACTTAACATTCCTATTCAGATAAAATTAAATTCAAACACTGCATACCACACGTGTAGTCCATAAAAATAATTCATAGAAATTACTCAAAAAAGTCACAAAAAGTTTTAGAAAATCAAAGCAGGTGATGTAAAACTGAACAATGTCATGGAAACTGCTTATATCTAGATGCTAAACAGTTACTATTTCTTTATTAGTCAGACAGTTCCAGAAATAAAAATAATACATGTATGGACTCTCATGCACAATCACAGTCAATCTTCAGCTTTTTCTTTGTAGGTCATTAATAAGTTGCCAAGAAGGCATGTATGTTTCAGCTTCTACTCTGGACAATGTAGGCAGTCCTTTAGAGAAATGGTTGGTGCTATCGTAGCATTGATACCAATACAGAAGGAGGCAGCATGAACAGATAACGGATACATGGCTATTAAACTTTTCTTCAAAAAGAAAAGGAAAGATTTAGGTCATTTCAAAGAATAAGAAAGGAAATAAGAAGTTGTTTGAGGGAAGGGAAAGAGTATGGGTCTTGGAGTCACTCACAAATATCATCAGTGGTATCTTCTGTACCTTTCCCTCCGCAGCACATTATGAAAGGCACTCTTCGCTCTACCACTGCCCGACATTGTACGCATTTCTTCATCAAGCTTGCACAATCTGAGAGGACAGAGAAATAAATTAAGAAATAAATCCTGCTATTCCCATTGTTCTCTCTTAACACGAGCTTGTTTATTCTTTTCACAGTAAAGATATACCAATACCATAACAAAGGTTTACAATACAAATATCTACTTGTGTTTGTTTTCACTTCATTTTCTGTAAATCACACCCATAAACAATCTCATTTGGGATTCAAAGCAAACTTGTTCTATTTATTTTAACATTATTTCTGGTGAGCAGGTTCCTCTTTCTTCCAACCAAATATCTATTCCACAAGAATTACAGAAATTAAAAAAGTAAAATCACACCCATTTGAGACCAGAACTTCCAAGAATGTCTTGATTACCTGCTTTTTTTTTTTCATAACCAAGGACCTCATATATTGTACTAACTTGCCAGGGGCAAACAGAGGTGGCTCCTTGCCCTCAAAAGAGCAAACCCATATATTTTGATACCATCCTAGAAAGAAAGTTAGCATTATTCTGCAAAAGGCAAGTGACAATGTCTCAAAATTGCCAAAGGTTACTGTGAAACAACAGAGTAGATCCTATGAAGTACACAAATTCGAGGACTCTTTCTCATCATGCTTAGAAAGGATCTACAGAAAATAATCTGGAAAGAAAACATTTGCATTTGTAGAGCCATTTGCTGTCATTGTTACAGTTTCGACTTGGCAATGACTATTTCACTGCTGAAATCCTTCACCACAGTGATTAATCTTTTTACTGAGAAACTAATTAAAAAACTTCTCTCATCATCTTTAAACTGCAGACAGCGAAAGAGCCCAGATCAGGACTGGGATCAGGATCAGGAACAGTAAAGTTAGTGATGCAATGTTAGGTCTCCCAGCCAGAAGAGAGAAAGAAACCAGATTTCTTTAACAAGACCAAACAAGCAATTACTTATTGGAAAAGACTACCTTCCCCCTCCTATACTACGTCAGCAGCAAGCACTGTTCTTCTCTAGGCAAATGACCCTTCAACAAAGCCTTGAAACGTCTGGTGACAAGGTGGTGTCTGTATTCTCACCCAATTATTCTCAAGATAGAAAATTTCTGGAGATCTCCTATGTCTTTTTGCAAGATACATGATGTATCTGTTATAGAAAAACTAGAGCCCTTGTGCAAATCTGCAGATCACTAAGGAAGCATATTAAAATATTTACTTACAGTATTTTTTAAAACATGATTTGCACATCTGAACACACCCAGAAAACTGCAACTAAACAATGAATGAACAGCAGGCTACTATAATCTGAGCAAACCTACTCACTATTAAATAATTCAGAGAGAAGCAGCTGCTCTCTAAATTTCTGGAAATCTCCACTTTGTCCTCTAAATATTTCATTAGCAGCTTGCCAAGTAATGCCAACCTTCTGATTATCACACCAAACTATCAAGTTGTACTCAAAGCCAGATCATTAATGAGCTTTCAGCAATCTTTTATTAAAAATGTTCTGTTTCAGGACTATTTCAAAAAGAACATCCTGTCAAGTGTACTTACTCTCACAAGCACACATATGACCACAAGGCTGGAAAAGCACTGCTGCCTTTTTGTCTGAACACACCACACATTCTTCAATCTGTAAAGTACAATAAACATAGATATGAGAACAGTTTATCTCCTGCTGTCAACATCAATTTGCTTTTTCATTCTCTTTGGAAAGGCACGTGGACTTTAAGAAGTTCCATCTAAGCTATATTTACTGATTCATCACCTCAAAATTCAATTTAAAGGAATTATCACACAGAAGACACATTTGCTGGCAGTATTTAAATGTTCAGTACACTGACAGATATTAGCACTATTATTGACAGCCTTAGCACTGCAGATATTACCCTAAGTATTTATACAGAACATTAGAAAACTATCAAATAGATGGCATTGAATAGATACTCTCCAAATTAGCAAAAGAAATCCAAGGAAGGTTATCCACAAAGGTTAGCTTTCACCTAGGAAAGCTGATTTCCGTAGATCGTCTTCTTCAGATGGATGAGGGGGCAGCAGACTTACTTTGCTGCTCTGAACCACTGTGGCAGAACTTTTCCACTGACTGTAAAGAAAGTCTACAGAAAAGGAGCTCACACTATGTTAACATTTTGTCTTTGAAAATATGCATGGCAGAATGAGTGAACAGTGTAAGAAGAATAAAATAGTGAATAGTAAAAACAGTACAAATGTACATTTGCAAGTTGCATATTTACTCTGAGACACAGAAGAAACACAGAAGCTGATTAGCCAAAGGTGTTTGGATAGAGATAAAAAGAACAGAGTGGGTTTTCTGTAGATCAGAAAACCTGTAAGTGGATTATGAGATTTTTATATATGTATATATATAAAAACATATATATATATATATTATTTTTCTTTAATGGCCAAAAAGCAACAAGAAGGACAAGGCCTGGTGATTACTAGGAAAAAAGGAATACTCAAACAGAAAAGCAATGGAGATGCACCCAGTGTAGTCACAAATACCTGGGAGCAACCATTTGAGAAACATGAGGAACTTACTGGGATTAGGTCCCTGAAATAGGGCACAGCTGGTTGATACTCTGAAGAAGAAAGTGTAATAAAATTCATAATTCAAAAAAAAAAAAAAAAGAAAGAAAATGAAAGATGAAAGTAATACTGAATAAAAACTAGTACAAAACTAACTCAGTTTACAGATGAATAATCTTTCCAAGCAGCCCTAAGGAATAAAAGAACTCAGTATAACTGAGGAAATTATATTTCAGGAGAAACAGCGATTTATCTTAAAATGGGAAAAAAATACCAGGAAAAAAAATAAAACAACTTCAGGTGGCTGTATTATGAACTCTGATGACCTGAGCAAAAAAAAAAAAAAAAAAAAAATACATTGACATGGAGAGGGAGAATGAGGAGCAGACAGGACACGAGTACAGGCAAACAGACAAGATTAACACACAATGTTGGGACAAGATATCAAAAAGATTGACAATTCCATCCAGTGAAATGCCTGTAAGGCAAAATACAGCGTAAAATATACACTTTTCCTTGACCTCTTTTTTACTTTTCCATTAAAAATAGAAAGAGAAACAGAAAGCTTTGGAAATGTTTACCTTTGTCCTAGACTGAACTTGCTCTTTACAGATGAGGCATTTTTTCACCCGTGGTGAGCACAGAGAACACGTGGCAATATGTCCACATGGGCCAAACAGAGTGTCTCTCTTCATGTCTGAACACACCATACATTCTTCTAAGGTTTCAGAGTCATTGTTGATCATAGACGGGCTTCGGGAACCAACCTGGCCACTACAAAGAAACCCTGCAGTCAGGCTTTTTTTTTTAAACTCATACTGCACATCAATTCGCTGCTTATCTGTATGTTCCTATACATTCAAGGATCAGTGTGTATCTTAACACAATCCCAACTGTGTATTCCCAAGTGTACTGTTGACACAAGTGTGAGGTCTCATGCTCAGATAAGGCATTCTGTAGAAACAGCCCACAGAAATTGGAATAGCATCTTGTAAATGCAAAAAAAAAACCTACCTTCCCATCTCATAAGTTTAGTTTTTAACAGAGTAATAATAACATATACATTCAGAACTGCACACCTTACCACCTGGAAAGCCTGAATATACTTGTATTACTTTCCAAATGGCAGACTTGTAAAAGAAGCCCCGAACTCCTGAAGTGACCTCACCCTGCATCTGTGTCCTATGCTGCAGCTCACCCAGCAGAGGGAGCATGGGTTAAATGTAAACAGCTCAGTCCTACAACGCTCACAAGCCCATAAAAGGTGGCGAGAATTAAGAACAGCCACAGTGATGAGGCTGAGACAGACAAAAAGTCTCTGCAGAAAATTAAGCACCTTACGTGCTAGGGCAACATCAACAAGAACAGTCTCTCTTCGTGACATTTTGCAAGTACATTTTTCATTTCCATGCACTGACTTCTGAGCAGGAATTAAGGATAAGAATCATGTAAGCCAGTGACTGGAATATAACTAGGACAACTTCTCATACTAAGTGCACTCGATGACGTTTTGGTGAAATTGTAATTCCTAAAGAAGTGCTTCTGAGGTGCCAGGCCTAATCCCTCTTTTTCTTTTTGCAAAGTCATGCAGTCATTCAGCCTGACAGGTACTCAAAAGGTGCTCCAAGGTGCTCCATGCAAAGCAGGGTCAGCCCTAAAATCACACTATTCAGGGTTTTTCTCCATTCCAGTCTTCAAAATTTGCCCAGATAGATTTCACAGCCTCTGTGGGGAACCAGTCCCAGGGCTCAGTTCTCCTTTCAGTGATGTCCCCCCACCTCTTTTCAGGAGTTTTACCAACCTCCAGATGCACTTTGCCACCTCCCCATTACCCCCCTCCCATATGAACAAGCTTTGTGCTGTGCTTCTAGGCCCTGGTAATGCAATGTCCACCCTGCCTGAATGTAATAACCAGTGTTGTTTACTTCCCAACTCATCAAAATCCTTGCAAACCAAGCTTCAGAAAAAAAAAAAAAAAAAAAAAAAAAAACACTCTGGTGACATCTAGTCCAATTCTGTAAAATTGCTACAACCCATTCCTGCTTAGAAAGAGCCACTTCAAAGTAACCAAACCCCAAATCTATTCAGTCTCCCTCCCTCCCAGTAAAATTCCTCACAGCCTGGTCAGATAGCTGGTTTTCCTTTACTACAAACCTCAGCTCTTCCAAACAGAAGCACAGTCAGGCCATCAGGTATAATGCCTGCAAGCAAATCCTCAGCACAGGAGGTGAGCGAGAATGGTAAGCAAGCCCTACTCAGACCCAGCTACAAGACAGGAGGCTGGTACCAGCCAGAGGAGGAGCAAGGCCTGGGAATGAGGCACAGTTCAAACTTCAGAGTGTGAAACTCTTGTAAGATTTGCAGATGTTTCAAGGAATGTATGTGTAGACAGTATTCAATGTATCACAGAATACCAAAAAAATGAATAGAAGTCAAGAAAAACTTGTATGTTTTAACACTATAGGTAGTAAAAGCATGATGTTTTAAATGCATCAGTTAATCTACAGAAAACTGGGGTATTTTATTAATATACATACCTGACTTTTTCTTTGTGGCATTTAGCCAGTGCTTTGCAGAGGCTAGGATCAGGGCAGAGATCGAGAGGAGACTGCCCCTTCTTATTACGGATGCTGAGGTCAGCTCCGTTGGCTGCCAGGAAGCAGGCAATGGATGCTGCGCTCTTCTTCTCTGCTCCCTGAGTGCCAAGTCCCATTATTAACTGAAAGACAACAAATACGTAAGCAACTTGAGAGACTCTCTACAGTTACAAGCAGTCTGGCCAAAGGAAAGCACGAGTACACACACACACACACACAAATCTGTAAGCCCACGGAAGCGACTCTAGAACTAAAACCAAAGCTATTGTATGGCTGCTTAATTCTGTACTCGATTTTCCTTTAAGGAACTACAATTCTGCAAGTAGTTCTCCTGCTGAAGCACGCCATCTCCTGCACACTTGTCAAGGGGCTGTACTTCTGCACGAGCATCACAGGGCATAGTCCCACTGGGTCTCTACTCAAAATACAGCCAGAGCACACTAAAATTGCCGAGCTCACATGAGATGCTACCACCACTGCACGTGGACGGAAAACACAGCTGGGCAGAGAATCAATGCACACTTTTAGTAGCCTAGTGAGCAATGCACCTGCCCAAGACAGACTTAATTTTAGTTGTCTTCTCAGCATGGAGGGATTTAAAATCACCTACCTGCCCTAATCACATAACACTCCTTCACTGCTACAGCTGTATCTGTGTATTTTCTGTACTGGTGGACCTGTTATGCGCAACCCGCAGGGCCAGCCAGGAAAACAAAGAGAGAAGGCTCACTCCCTCAGCCCCACAATGACAGGGTTCACCTACTCTGGAGTATTCTGGGCCTTTTCCCAGCATCTTTTTGTACTAAAGCTTGATGAGATAAGATGTAGAAGTGTAATGCAGACTACATGTCATGTGAAACTGCTGGCACTGCTAGGAGTCCCCCAGCAAACCACACAAGACTGTTATTCAAAGGAGCAGCCTGAGCACAGCTGGCACAGGTTCAATTCAAAGAGTTTTAAGTGCTGAATTCCGGAGTCACGAAGGCTTCAACACTGGGAGAGAGGCAGGATTTTCTACACACCTTGCTCCCAATATCTGATTTCAGCACCCAACTTCACTGATTTACATTATTCTATCCCACTTCTGTTTTGTGCAGCATATCCGTGTACCTCTTCTTCTAAAAGCTGGGTGTTAAGTACCACCCTTAAAAAAATTAATGATTATTACCCCAGACAAAATGATCTTTTGTGTTTAAAGAACTAGGGTGTTTAGATGCTGCAGCACATAGGAATAAATTTCAAATACCATATATCTGTCCCGTATCCAAAGGTTGCATACCTCTGAGTCTGAACCATGATGAAAATAGTTTTCAAAACCTCTCCAGTTACGTCTCCCAGCCCTCAAACATGACTTGTGAAGAACAAAGCTGGGTTTGGGCCCATACCTTGCAGCATGTTAAGTATGTCTCAGAATTCTCTCCCCTGCCTTGATTATCTGCAAGATATCTTTGTCATCACACAGCCATCCAGTTTTAGGAAAGCATTTTTTTTTTTAATTTAAAAACCTCAGTCTACAGTTCCTCCTAGTTGGAAGTTTTTATATAAATACACGTTAGTGAGGTGCTACAATATTCTTGAAGGTTGCTTCATGAGTTCATGGATACTTGTGGTCCAGCACACTTTCCTATGACCAAATAAAAACTGCAGAGCTTGGAAGATTTCTTAACAAGACAAGCAGTAAGTTACAGAGAGAAGTTGTTTTGTGGCGTTCAGATCACAAAACCAATTTTGTTTAGAAATTCAGCCCGTTTCTCTGCACTTCAGTTACAGCAGTAGCTGAAGTGAAGCACAGACTTTATCTACAATCTGGCTACCTTGGGTCCTGTCAGTAATCCAGCTGTGGCAGCACAACGCCCAGTGAAAGCTGATTTGCTCTGAGGCTGGCAGAGCAGACGTTCTTTGAAGGCATGCCTGCAACCAATTTGCTCTAGTCCTCACTCAGTTCCTGGGACACGAGTTCTCTTACCATCCACACTTGCACCTCACGGACTCTGAGCTGTTCCAGAATGAAACAACTACTGTTTCTCCAATAGGAAAATCAAACACAGTTACCAGGATATTTTCCTTCACTCGGTATGGGCACACACTATGCCAAGACTGGCTCCTCCACCTGGAACAGTCACCAACATTATTCAAGAAATCTCGAGTCCTAAAATACCTCTGCATGCTGTATGCTTTAAAATCATCAAGACAGTATCACAGCACATGACACTTGGTAGTCTGCAACATTTCAGGCACACAGAATGGAGAAAAAAAAAACAACACAAGCAAAAAAGACACTATGTCTTAGGGCCAGTATAGGGGCAGCAAGTCCCCTCTGCAGGAGGCTGGATCGAAAATGTATCAGCACAAACCAGTCCCAGCCCATCCACCTGCAGGAGAGAAGTCTCTTTGGGGCATAATCCACACAAACACTAGTTATTGTCTGAGTTATTTTAACTACTGACCCCTTAACCAGTAAGTGACCTAACTAACTTCCATCAGAGCTCCTTTAGCTTAAACTAGCATCTCCACAGTGGCTACGTTTTAGATCTTAGAAGTGTGTTAAGGGTCCAGAAGATGCCTGTATTAAAATACACGACATCCTATAAGCCTGTGGAATTATGTTTCTTTAGAATAAAAGTGTCATAGGCTAAGGAACACTGTATCTGTAATAAAGAAGCCAAAATGACTTTGTCCTGGTGGGGATTGGACTTCAGAAAAGTTCTCCTCCCAACTGTACAATCTTCATAATGAGTATATTAATAAAATACACTTGTTTTTCATATTGATGCCTAAAATCGGTAGGGCTGTCTGTACTATCATGACTGTTGACAACATGCATTTTAAATAGTCTGTCATATTAAAAAAGCAACTGAACAAAACTGACAAAAATTGCTTGAGTTATTACAACAGCTTAATACTGACATTCACAAGGAACTACTAAAATCAATACTAAAGAATTCATTCCATAAAGTTCCACTTATGAAGTAAGTTCCCAGTGTCAGTGAAGTGTGTTTTGTATTTTAAGCTGTGCTTGAAGGAAAAAGTAACAAAGGGTAGATTTTCAATGATGTTGCTGTTTAACATGAAACAGCTTACCAATAAATGAAATAAAAATCAAAAATATAACATCCTGCAAGTGAAATTTTATTTCAGTTGAAAATACTGAAAAATTGTTGAAGTGTTATATTACAAAGATGCACCCTAGGGCTCAGCAGGTTGATATCTCAAAGATAACAGCCCAAAATTGCTCTTTTTAAGATACCAACCAAAATGAAGCCAAAAGTATAAAATTTTTTTACACCAATACAGCTCAAATGAAACTACAAGAAAACAGTATAGAGAAGAAAACAAAAACAAAACCATTTTTTTCTCTGAAACATAAAACTCAAAAATAAATTTTAAAAGGTGAAAAATACACGTCTAAAAAACTCCAAACACAACTCATCCAGTTTCGTTGTGGATATCACTAAGATAGGGAACTGACATATGAAATGATTGACATATGAAATGCTGAAACTGAGAAAGAGCACTCGCTTCCTGCTCATTCATTTCAAAATTAAATACATGCACACAAAGGATTTTGACCAATTTCACAGAGTCCATTTCAGATCATGGAAACACAACTTAGCTGTAACTGGTTTCTTCCTGTCCCTTAAAAGGACACAAGCATTTTTTGTATATGCGAGCCATAACTAGGCCAGTGTATTTCAGTGAAATGAAGTAGCCAATTTGAAAAATATTTGTTGTACAATGGAATTATTATTTTGAACAAAGACTTTTAAATCAAGTTGTTTTGGAATGAAATGCTGTAGCTATCACATACAGTTAAAATTAGAAAAAAGTATTATGATATTGGTAACAAATGACTCAGCAAATCTGATTCCCTGTCATGCTGCACATCTTCACTATTTACAGAAAAAATGCTGTTTGCTTTCCACAATTCAAGTCACTCCATAATTTTCCTTTTCCTATCAGCAAAACTATAAAATTCATCTTTAAAGTTCACACCGCTTCTCAGGTGTAAGCATTTTTTTTTTAGTAAAAAGATTTTGACCTTTATTAAAGGGAGTTTTGACTATTTCCCTACCACATCGCCATTTCTGAAATTAACTCTGTCGGAAAGATACTTAACAAATCATCATGCAAAGACTAAGAATGCTTTGTTCTAACAGAAAAAGCTTTCAGAGGATTAGAGAAGCGGCTAAACAATTAAAGCTACGAAGTCATGCAAGATGTCAAACCACAGAAAACATAATTTTAGTCTTATTCTGTACTGTATTACTGTACTTTTGATTTTTGGCAGCCGTATATTTGCTATGAAAGAGTGTTGCAGAACTATTTTGAACCCATATTTTTCTTTAACAAAAGGCAGAGACTAAATGCTAAAAACTCCATAAAAAAAAAAAATCTGCCTACGCTGAAATGTAATGTGGAATATATTTTGACTTATGCTGCCAAAAAACAGTTCAACAGTACAGACACTAGATAAGCTACAATAATAAAGAGATAAACGCATAGAAAAAAAAAGGAATAAATAAATGCATTTTATTTACTGTGTTCTTTGATGGCTCCCAAGCAGTATCTACCTTGCCCACATCTTGCATGTCTTGGAGTTGGCGGAGCTGTGAGAGGGTGTGGTGCCTCAGGGCTTCATGCAGGGGAGTATCCCCATCTTTATCCTGAATATCCAGCTTAGCACCTGCACGGACTAAGAGCTGAAAAGAGAGAGAACTCCATTTCAGAAACCAAAAACCAGCTACTTATTCCATTTAAAAAGTGAAGCTGTGGTTTGGGATGCACCAAAGGGTTATATGCACTTAGGGTCCAAAAGGGTTTTATATATATAGAGAGAGACCTTGCTACATTTCACAGTTGAGTTTATTTAAATTTATTTCTCTTGCTTCAAGCTCAGCCTCCAACTGAAGCATTTACCTCTTTCAAACATCAATTTTATTTCAGCAGAAGCCTCGTGAGTGGCTGAGTGAGAGACAGATGGATTTTACAGGATTCTTCCTACCTTTAACTCTTACAAGAGAGCCTACAATGCAGTCGATTAGTGTAACATATCAGAAACAGAACAAAGTGGACAAAACTTGTGTATATTCCGTAATAATAGGTTTCAATGACCTCAAAGACCACCACCTTCACACCATGCTGAGCTTTACAACTTAATGTGTAAATAACCTGTTAATGTACAGTATCCTCAGCTAACAAAATAGTTAAAGCACATATTTAGGTTTATCCTTACGCAGCAGAAGACACCAAAACCACTACTACCCACTACCTTCGAACACTTCGCAAAGTAATGAGCTGTAAGACTCATCTTGAAGGCTAAAATTAGGCATGCCCCCTCCCTATGACATATGTTCCAGTTCCTATGATATGAAGGAAGCCTGAGGCTGCACAGGCCTTCCCATTCATGCTGCACTTGCACCCAGCTCTCCCCTGATTTGATGCACCAGAACTTTCTTAAATATGCTGTCACACAAAACAGCCAACACATGCTGACAAATAACAATGCCCTTAAAAAACAACAAAAGTCGGTGGTGCTATTCAGAAACCCACAGATAGAAGCAGCTGATGTTTTAACTTTAGTTTTGAACTTTTGCTACTCTGCAGAACTCTGAATTGCAGTGGAGACAAAAAGCATGGCCTAGAAACAGGGATATACAAAGGGTAATCTCCCTCTTTAGAAATAGCTTGCTTGCAAGGATTTTAGCCTCAGAATTGAAGAATCTCAGACTCTAGGAACGGCTAAAATGAAAATACCTCAAAAGGAATTCAGAACTCATGTGTCAAGGAAATACCTGCCTGTAATTGATTGCAGCTTATCATTTCCCCAAACCTTTCCACAACTGAAAGAAAAAAAAAAAAAGAAGAAAAAAAAAAGAAAAAAGCTAAAACTCACAGCAGTCCTCTGGACATCTTATACCCTCTAAATGGACTTACTCTGACCCAAGTTTTCTCACTTACACTCACATCCTGCCTGCCACTAGCCATGTTCTGTTTCAGAGTTTCTCCTGGAAACAGTAGCATGTTACAGAAATTTCCCTGTCACTGCTATGGGTTTCTAGTAATCCCTCTGAAGAAACCTCTACGAGAAAACTCTTTTCAGAGCAACCTGGAATCCTTGTCTACCATGGGAAATTCAAAGCCCTTGCAGAAGCTAAAAATAATAATAATAATAAAGACCAAAAAGATATAAAATAAAAAATCTCCCTTTGTCATGACTGCGGAGCTTTTAAAAGAGCCCTGCTACCTTTGACCACTATTCCACAGATGCCTGAGGGTACAACCCAACCCTGGAAAGTACCCAATAGGAATTAAATTTGAAATATAGGAGCCAACATGTTCTCTGCATGGCTGCATGAGTTATTTTAGGACTTCTCAACGCTAATCCAGCTCTGAAGTACGGCTACTCTATAGGGTCGTTCACGTAAACATACTTGGATGTAAGCGTGTCAACCCAAGCCTCGTACTCGTGCTCCAACGTGCCTACCTTCCTGTCATCCGCTACGTTGGTATTGTGTTCCCAGGTGCCCTGTCAGTTCCCGAAGGGCACAGGAGCTCACCAATTAAATATAGCTGCAGAAGGGCTTGCAGAATGCAAGTGACTCTCCGAAACCATTCTTTGGTAGCAAGTGGTTCCAGATATAGGGCCGTATCACATGTTTCACTGTAATGGGATCACGTCCATCAACCCGTGGAGATGGAGAAGCCTTACAGCAAAGTAACGCCAGACAGAGGCACCGACACAGCTCTGCACCAGGGGCACAATTCTCTGTGAGCCTGAGTAAAAGTCATTTTTTAATATAGGATGATTCTCACAACACTAACACAAAAACTACACAGAGGGCCCAGGCTAGGCCGATGGATTCACTTATAGGAAACATTTCCTACAGCACTGAGCACTCTCTCCAAGCCTCAACAGCCCACACTAGCAAACCATGCCAACTGTGGGTAAGCTGTGCTAGACCCCAGTTTCCTATGCCATCAGCACAGCTTTGTTAAATTTAATTTTTTTTTTGTTAAAAGTATTAAACTTTTGCAATCATGTGAGCAAGAACAGAAAGTGCATTACTTTCACTGCTGATTTTATTACTGCTTCTAGCTTTCCCAAGCTAAGAACAGGGAACTATACAGTCAGGAGTGAAACTGATAAAAATGATATTTCACCTACTTAGTTTGCGAAAGCCACAAGCAAAAATAATTACTCATCAAAAATGCTATTTTGAGGTCCGTTACAGGACCATAAGACTCAAGGCAAATTATAGAAGAACACACAGAAGGTCCCCTTCACTCAACAAGAAGGGATGCCGGAATTAGCAGCCGCAGAGAGGAAACCATAATACACATACACAAAAATTTAGCATTCCTTAAATTTCCTTCGTATTGCCTACTGACCTTCTGTACTAGCTGGTGGGTTTCCAAATTTATCAGAATTAATCATACAAGCATTCAATAGCTGTAACATGTTGCTAAACCTTTTTTTTTTTTTTTTTTTTTTTTTAAGTTCATGAAGCATCTCTTTCTTAACAGCTTCACTCAGCTCGAATAAAGCACCATTCATCTGATGGCTGATCGCAACTAGATACTTACCCTAACAATTTGTGTGTGCTGTCGTTCAACGGCAAGGTGCAGAGCAGTTTGCTGGTTTACATTCTGGATATCCAGGTTAGCATTGCCCTGCGAGATATTCAAAGCATTAGACCGTTACCATCCCAGCAATTCGTCTTCAGGCAAGGCAGTCAATTAAAGCCCCGAATAAAACGCTCAGCGTGATTCCCACTTTGAATACTTGAGAGCAGAAGTGAATAACTACTTTAATTGCTCTCTGTTGAGATGTTGATCTGTTGAATCAAACCAGTTATCAAACTGTCCAGTCCCTCTGCACTCTTAAGGCCATTGTAATGATCTCACAAGCAAGTTTGACCTTTACCATGCGGCCTTCCCTGCTCCACTGCCCCTGCGCTGCGATTGCAGGCAGCAGCAGCAACCTATTTTCACATCAGATGGCTAATCAAAGCATGACGCTTAAACCCTCCTGAGAGAAGAGCCCTACCTGATGCACCAGAAGTTCAGCCACTTCCACGTGGTTATTGAGAGCTGCCAGATGCAAGGCAGTGTATCCATCATCTTTTTTCTCATCAACAATCCACGGTCGCGGCAACTTGGACAGCAATACGCGCATCGCACTGAAATACATAGGCAGAGATGGCATAAGGGCATTTGTGAAGTATTTGCTGAATGACAACGGGACAAGAGTAAAAGCAACATTCATTTGCAGAACTACAAAGTAGTAGTGACAGAAATAACATTAGCCATTTCTCCAAAAACAGAAAGTGGGTGAAAAGTTGTATCGGCGGTTCCAAAGTCTAAAAATTTCATGTTCAATTCCTTCCAGTAGAAGTATGCAAACAAACCAGCCAATCACCCGGCACCAAAACTTACCCTAAATATTACTCACAAAGATTCTGAAACACAGAAGACAGAAATGCTTCTCCCTGAAAATCTCCATAGCAAACTTTACTTAAATATTTAAGAAACAAGTTTTACTACATGTTGGATTTCTTGAGAACCACTACTTCATAAACTGATGCTATTGTCCCTATCAGTTAAGACTTTCTATTTCTGAGATAAAACTTGAGTAAGTCCTTTTAGGAACAGAAGAAATGAACGCTGCAAGTGTAAAGTGAGATTAATGGAATGCGGGAATTACAGTAACAGAGAGCAGCTGAGTTTAAGAAACCATGGTAGTGTCCAGGACTCTAGCCCACTTCTCCATGTGCTTACCAAGACACCTATCAAGGGAAGTGGATTTATTATCTTACACTTCAAATTCAAGGGTGGCGAAAAGCAACATGATTACTGTAGCATTAAAGCAGGCTAAAATCCACAAAGTGCAAAGAAGGCAGTGATAAGGGCATTAATAACACAACGCTAGATGAACAAATTGGTTTATCTTGTATTCTCACAGAAACACACTCAAAGCTCACCTGTCTTCGTCTAGCTTTTGGAATAGGCAGGTAACCAAACTTGATTCCCTTATTATTTCATATTTGTAAACAGTACACATAGCTCCCTTAAGGCAGTTGCTCAAAGAGCAAAAAAAAACAGAAACTGCTATGATCTTGTTCTAGAAAACCTCTGCTATCAACCTGATCTTTCCCTTCTGCTGAAGCAAGGTGTGATTCACAGGAGAAACAGGGGTTCCTCACAAAATTCAAGCTTTAAAATCCAATACTAGCCAACACAAGTGGAAGCACTGAATTACAAACTGCCTTGCAATGTAGGTACCATAACTGAATCCAACGGTTCTTCATTAGCCACCTGATATTCAAAAGGCAGAGTTTCAATCAATATTCTCACAAAGCGAACCTTTTACTCAAAAAATATTTGCAGCGGATAACAATAAGCCATCTGCCCTGGTAAGCAGTAACTTAGCTCCTAATTCATTCCACTGACTGGTTACCTTGCACATCCACATGGCATAAACACAATTCACTCCTGAGCTCTGTCCTAGCATAAGCCAATGAGTTCCCTATAAAACAACCAAAAGCTGCGGCTGTGGCATGGTTCACTCCAGTGAGCAGAAGTAAGAGTCCCTGAGGTAGCCTACTGTATCAGTAAGAACATGCACTCCTTCCTCTGCGCTACTGGGACTAACAATGTTGAACTTCTGAAGCATCTCCTCATGTTCTCCCAATCCCGCAGAGCACACTAGATAAAGCCTCAGTTTCACCCTCTTCACACCAAACTGGTCACTTTTCTCCCCTAATTCATAGTGTACAAAGTAACCACCACAAAGTATAACTGCATCTTCTGGCCCCAGGCCCCACTCTAAATATAGCCAGCCTGTCTCCAAAGTGGTTCTGGTCACTGAACAGGGAACAGCCTTAGCCAACCCAGCTTACATTTTACGTCCTTGCCTTCCATAAGGAAATAAGGACACTGCCAACTCCACAGCTCTAAACCAAACTAAAATAATACTTTCACGTACTTTAACAGATGCATCGGGAAGTGAGTATGCTTCAGAAACATTACTGTTGCTATTTCTTTAACACCTCATCTCTAAGAGAAAATAAAGAAATTAATGCAGTAATTTTATATGCTATGAAAAATAGCACTCATCCTAATATTTGCAAGAGCACTTAGTCTCAGCAGTTCTGTTTTCAAATCTTTTCCCACTTCATTTGCTGTCAAACACCAGCAAGGCTTTCTTCTGAAGTTCATCTGTAAAATATTTGGGGGCTAAGACAGTATCTTGTATAAATGAGATGCCTGGTATGTTTTTGGTTGCTTTTAAAACGCTTTATTCCTACTGGGAATCAAGTAGGACCAACAAAACAACCAACCTCTATGCAAAACAGAAACTTGTATTACTTCTTTCCATGAAGCATCAGAGGGCTGGTAACTAATACTCAGCTTCTTCTGCCTGTGCAAGTCAGAGATCACACCTCCCTCTCTCCCAAACCTCACTAACTTACTGGACAGCGGGATGGAAGGATGGTCTTATGGACAGGACACCTTAAAATGCAGCAAAGCATTCATATGCCTCCAGTGGGAAATTCTTGTAAGATGTTCCGTGGCTGCAGCCTCCTTCCCACCAGCTCAGAGGCAGCTTCCTTTAACGCACAAGACTGCGTTTCTTCATTGCAGGCTTCCCTGCTACTGCTATCCAGTTTTGCAGGATTTTCGGGAGCTGCTGCCAAAACGTTGACAGCTTGGCTGAGCGGCTATCATTCAGAACAGTTCTCACTGAAAGAAGCATGCACTGTACCATAAAAAGCCATGTCAGTGAATCAATGCTACATGCCCATTACACAGCCACTCTCAATTCACGATTCCCCACACGGCATTCATGACGAACCGTGCCGCAACGCTGACATGGGTCCCGAAAACTTGCTTTAAAACACAAAACAGACTTTTTTGTGTTAAAAAGAAATCAGTACATCTAACGGCAACCATGAAATGAGCTGAAGAGAACTCCTCTGGATAATCATTTGCGGTTTATTCAGCTGTTAGAGATTACACGGCTAATTGAAGCCGCTTCAGAGGTTATTGACAACGTGTGTAAAACTTGGTGCTTTAACAGGGCTTTATGTCAATGTATGCCAACTACATTATTTATTCATTTATTTATTTATTTTTACAAAAGGTAAACTTTGGCGGGGGGGGGGGGGGCAGCAGGACGAAACGGCCGCCTCGTCAGTGAGGGGATTTGAAATGTACCGTCCGTAACGGTCACCCCCCCACTCCGTCCCCGCGTGCGCCCCGCCAGGCCGCTCAATCGATCGGCCGAGCGCGGCGGGGCCCGGGCGCACCTCACCTCGGCGCGGGTTGACTAAATATGGTCAGGGAAGAGCCGGCCGCGGGCAGCCGCCGGCCCGGCCGCGCGGGGTCCCGCTGCCCGCCCGCCCGCCTATAAAGGCCCGCGGGGCTGAGGGGCCGCGGGGACCCGCCGGGGAGGGAGGGGGGGAGGGAGGGAGGCGCTTCGTATTTTTTTATTTTTTTTTTAATTATTTTTTTTATTTTTTTTTCCTCAAGTGACTCCCAACTTCTGGGGCTTCTCTTATTTCTTCTTTTTTTTTTTCCCCCTTTTTTTCCTTTTTTTTTTCCCCTTGTTTTCCTTTTTTCCCCCTTTTTTTTTTCCTTTTTTTCTTTTTTTTCCCTTTTTTTCCTTTATTTTTTTCACTTTTATTATTTTTTCCTTTATTATTTTTCCTTTATTATTTTTTTCCTTTATTATTTTTTCCCTTTTATTATTTTTCCATTTTTTTCCTTTTTTTTTTTTTTTAATTTTTTCTCCTTTGCCTGCGATTCCCCTCCTCAAGTCTCACCTCCCCCCCCCGGCTTCCCAGCACCGGACTCTTAAGCCCTCAGCCCCGCAGACCTCAGGTATCACCACCTCGGGACGGCAGCCTCCACCTCAGACACCCCAAGCAGGTGCCTCCACACCCTTATTTCCCCTTAATTACGATTTTGGGAGGGGTTTGGGGGGGGGGGTGGGGGTTAAGTTTTATGCATTTAAGGAGATGAGGCAGCACCCGCCCCAAAACTCGCCCCCTGCCCTCTCACCAAGAGCTGAGTCAGCGCCTCAGGACCAGGCGAGGTGGTGGTGGTGGCACTGGGACCAGATGAGGCACTGGGACCAGATGGCAGCTGCCGGTGTGCCGCTAGGTCACCCACCCGCTGCCTCTCTGCCAGCGCCGCATGCCAGACACTAAGCTCTCAGGTAAATCACACAGCCTCAGCAGACCTGCATTGCTCTCTGCACGTTGCCAGGATGCCTGTGACTTGCTGCATGTCTAACTTCGCTGCTAGAATGTTTTCGGTCTTTTTTTTTTTTTTTTTTTTTTGTAATTGTTGCATTAATAATCCCTCCGCGCTGGGAGCAGTTTGAGTGTGGTGGAGTATCAAGCGTTTGTAGTGTGAAGAGCAGGCTGAAAGAAAGCAACGTTCGGCCAAAATCCGTAGCAGAAAAAGCCCAACTCGTCCGACAGGCAGAATTCTTGCTGAAGAAGATAACCTCAAACACTGCGATGCCATTAACTGCTTCATAAACAGTGACCGCTAGCTTCACTGAGATGCATTATTTTCCTACGCAGGACACAACTAAAGGGTTATCAACTGTACCAAAAGAAAAAAAAAAGCTAACAGCATGGTGGGGCAATGCTGAGTGCTGAAGGAGATGTAAGGAAAAATGTCAAGGTGCTTTATCAGAGATGTATATGAAGACAACCTACTTAAAGCCCCAGAAGGCGAGCGCTGTAACTCCGATGCTGCATTGCTGTTTCTCCTTGTGGTGCTGGGCTGGCTCCTGCTACACGCTGATTTGCTCTCCATCAGCTGCACTAGGTTTTTGTCAGGAGCTGCAGAAATTCCTCCTTCCCCTGCTCTCGTCTTGCCTTACGGCTACCACGTTTACTAATCGAAAAGCTCACTTTAAATTTACCTTCTGAAGCTGCACAGACAAAGCTTAATCTTTACTGTCACCCCAACAAACTCCTGAAACAGAAATTAAGCAACCACAAGCTGTATGTGACAGCCCTTTAGAAGTCAAACCCCCACCACACATCAAAGAGTTAACTATCACTCCAAACCACAGCACGCAGGCTGACACAACAGGCACAAATTTGGGTTTTGTTAGTTTGTGTGGTTTGGGCTTTTTCATAGTTTTTTTTTATTATTATTATTTTCATAAATATTTCAAGTATGGACAAGATTTTAACTGAAGCAGGTGAGTGCCAATTTAGGGAAAAAAATGCAGAAAAGTGCCTGCAGAAGTGTTGAGTAGATATTGGCTTTCACATCTGACCTTTGGCCCAACAATCCGAATCCTGTCACAGCAGCTAGAGGTTGTTTTCTTAATTCAATGTCATCATCTTTGCGATAAGCAGGATCACCACTGGCACGTGCAATTACACTTTAAAAACCACTCTGAACTACAACGGAAATAAGCAGAAGCCTGCAAAGAGTTTGCAGAATACTGTATGGGATGTATAAATGCATGGAAATGGGGCTGGGGAGGGTAAAAAAGTTCATAACTCTTGTGTTAAATAAGTCTGTACTTCCCTTTAGGATACCAGCATGGGAGTCTGTGAGAAGATCTGAGAGGAAACTGCAGTTTTTATGGTGGAATACAACTATGAATCCCAAGAAAACACTTTGCAAAGCTACCAGAGATCCAACTCTCCATTCAGACTTGGTTGCTCAGAATGAACATCAAGAGGCTGCAAACTCTGGATAAGCACTCCTACTGCCCGTGCCACCACAGAGCAATGAACTTTAACCAGCTTTAAGCCTCTGTGCAGGTAAATTGCATTGTCAAGTTCAGTTAGAGTATTAAGTTTGGATTTCTACCCTCAGTTACTCGTAACATTGTTCTTTCAAAGAAGTACCAGCCTGAATTTTACCTAATGACAGCACTAGTAGGAAGCAAAATGCTTTCCAGGTTCATCTGACGGGTAGTTGAGCACCCCTGCGTGTACCTGCTCGGAGCACATACTTCTTTATGTACCCATATGAACATACAATGCTATGGAATGTAAAGAAGTATGTATTTTTGGCAGGCACGGAACAACCCGTAAGAGGAAACTAAACAGCTGTTGGAAGAAACAGGCTTCCCCCTTGTTTGAATGACATTCATGTGACAAATTAACTTGCTAAGGGGTCAGCTGGTATTGCCAAAATAACATGGACTTGTTAGTACCAAATCACAAAGCCTTAAATTAGGTGACTGCAAACGTGGGTAGGAAAAGTTGCTTGTGGGTTATAAGCAGAACGTTAGCTGTACACACAAAAACTCAAAAGGAGGCTGGAAACAATTAAAACATACTAATTAAGATCGCAGCATAGCAGCAAAAATTACAATTACCAGTACACCTCATTCAAAAGACCCTAAGCAAACCTTAAAAGCCAAACTGATTACCAAAATGTATTGTTTTGGTAATCACAACAAGCCATTATTTGGTTAATCACAGCAAGTTCTGTGTGCTTAAGATAGCAGGCTTTAAATTTACATCAACCACAGGGCATTTCACCTACAGGCTGCAATTAGGACACGAGCAGAACCAGCTCAGAAATTCAGCCCGTGATTTCGAGAAAAGGATCATCATCAGAATTACCGAGTATGCTAGCATCTACCATTTAATACGTGACACTTAAGTTAGAATTTTCTCCAAAGCAGCATTCAGCATGCTCACCGAGCTCTGCGACACAAACTGCTCTGTCAGGTTTATGCACAGAAAGTGACAATACAGAGATTTCTAGGCCACAGTTCCCAGTCAGCAGATTAAAGCTATTGACAGATTCCTAAATGAAAACACAAATGACAACTAACAGTTAGAAGTTAAGTCCCCTTGAATACTGTTTTCAGATGAACTGAATTTACTGTAACGCTAGATAAAAGAAAATTGGCCAAGGAAATATGATTTTAGAGCACCTAGGAAATTGTAAGACCTCTGTGAGAAATATCAAAGCATGGGAAAAAGTCCTTCAGCAGTTTCGAGCTCCAAAAGCAGTATTAATTTAAACATACCATCCCTATGATGCTCATTATAAAATTCAGAAGTAAGGAAAATATGAGGAAAGCTCCCAGCTCATCAGTCCAGCAATTCCTATTCATAATAGCAGCCTTCTAAAAACAGTTACATGATACATGCATGCAAAGTAGACACGTTTGTCCCAGATTAAATGTCCTAACTCTACCCATGTGCTTACTGAAAAGTCCGGGAGGAGGAAAAATAACAGAAAAAAAAAAAAGAAATAGGCGCCATTTTTAGATGGAGAACCTTATTTTTAAATACTCACATAAATTCTCAAATAGCTATTATACATAGCCTGCTATTTTTGTTACCTGAAACTACAGAATAACACGTACACAAGAACGAACATTCTCTTATCAGAACCATTTGCCTAAGTAAAATGCTAAATTTCTTTGAAAGCTATTTCTTTTATAAGCAGATATTTCGGCACAAAGGCAATGGCATCTTAACATCTAAATTAAAAACTGGGTTACAGTGGGAAACAAATCAAACTGTAGTGTCTTTTCTAAGTGCAGTGACGCTACTGAACTCGACCAGGCTCCTAGAAGCAATTTGGTATTACCAGCAGGTTTACAGAGAGGTTAACTGCTACGCATTTACGCATTTTGCTGAGGAGTTCCTGTCCTCGCCACCAATTGATTTGGCCTCCTCTATGCAATCCAACTTTTTAACAGCTTCAATTTATTTTGACAAGTTTTTGGTAACAAGTCGTCATGTTGTGTTCTTTCGCTGCTTCTTTGTGTACCATCGCAATGCGATTCCGAAACAAAATGACAGTTCCCAGCGCTACAGAAGTTAAAATTACACATCCACATTGCTTCCTGCTGGTCCACGTTAGCATGTCTCTAAGAATACATACCCAGTCACTCTGAAATGTCACATCCATCACTTAGATCAGCTGTTCAATTTTAACCGAGCACACGCTGAACTTTGGGCATCTGCTGACACAGTTGTAACTCAAACATTTCAACTGTGTGACTGACAGGGATAACAGATGCTGACATTATCAAATGCTACACGGCTTTTTTTCCAGGGCCGTTTTTTGTCCCGATATGGCCAGTACATGCAACTGTATTGCCATCCAAAAGTGCACTTGAGCAGCTGTATCTGTAAAACAGTTCCTGTATAACTGGTAAAAATAGAAACTCATTTTATAGCCGTCTTTAATGCTTAAGTCCAAGCGACACACCTGCTACGCTTCTATTAGGATCCATGGTGTGGGGAATACATTTACATAAATCTTCTCACCAGTATCGGGCTCTGCAACAAGCAGATGCAGACTATACTTGATATAGTCATTAGGGAATAGCTTGAACTCACGTTGCCTCCTATTTCCCACTGCAGTCAAAGCTCATAAAGAACTCGGCACACAACGTTTAAAAAAAAAAAAAAAAAAGCTATGTAAGCATGCACAAATGTATGCAGGAGCCTTAGTTGAGCAAAAACCAGACACAGTGCCAGATAATTCTTTTAAAAACTGCGTTTTGCTGGCATTAAACATGCTTATGTATTTGATCAACAGTTAAAAAAAAATCTGCCCTGCTATATTATATAATCATTCCTAAAAAGTTAATACTAACCAGAGATATAGTGGTGGAATTGAAAGCACTTGACATTTACACTTGTGCTAACCAGCCACAGCCCTGGAGCAGCTGCAAAAGGTAACCTGCCAGAAAACCAAGGGGGGTAGGGAGGTGGGAAAACAAAACCTCCTCTCCAGTACAGTTTAACATCGAGAGGCAAAGGAAGCCTACGGGAGCAGAGAGCAGAGCCTGTAAGCACGCTGTTTCTGGTCAGTGCTCTAGAGTTTAGTCACTGGAGATGGAAAACAGCTTAAACTGCAAGTGTAATTTGACTTGAGACTCCTCCAAAAGAGCCTCGAGAAATAAACACAGTCGTGTACCGTACAGTCCTTGCTGGTACATAGCTTACCATGTTGCCCTCTCCAAATTAATCACAGAATTTAAATTTGCAGTGGCTAGAAACAAAACATATAACGCAGGAGAAAGCCCCATGTTCTCCGTAAGCAGTCTGTCTAGGCTAAAGGGCCTTAGAAATGTTGTGTTGAATTATAACTTTCCTGCACTCCAATGCTTTGCTAAAGCTGGTAAAATGGAACCAAATCACCTCTTCAATGGATTTGGTCCCCTTCAACCAGCTGTAGCTATGCATTGATCACTACAGGACTTCTCGTGTTTTTAAACCCGGACACTAAGCCTCTTCAGAGCAATTATGCAGCCCTCTCTGCAGAGGAGTTTGATTATTCCTGGTACTTTGAAGACAGAAGGTAATAAAAAGTAAGTTCTGTATTCCACGATTTCAAGGTGGTGTCTATAAATAAACAGCTACTGGTCTTTAATATCCTGTCCATATTCAGTGAAAATTGATCTCATAACTTTTATGAAGATAGGCAAACACCAAAATAAACAGATTTTCCAATCATTTATTGTCTCCTGTATTTTTTCTCAAGTCTGTTGCCATTTTAACAGAACTGACCAAAAAAATTATCAAAATATGGGCCGTATTTGTAGTATACAGCAGGCCTACTACTTTGTGGAGTTGTGGGTTGGTTTTTGTTCGTTTTTTAAATCATACAAGGGAAGAAACTCCTCAGGGTAGGAGCTGTATTTGTCATCTTGTACATGCTGGGCACGTTATTTACTATTTAAAGATAACAAATTTGTCACTGACCTCAACAGCTACAGGCTAATGTGCTATCTAATTATAGGTCTGCCCGTGGAGATTATATTCCTTCTCCAAACCAATCTGAACAAAAGTTTTCTTTCAAAGCATTTCTGACATAATGCTTCAGTAAGAGGTTTTAAGAGCATGCTTTTCTTTTTTTTTTAAACATTCAGCTTCAACTAAACTTCACTTACTTTCTGAAGAGCAACTATGAAATCAAAGATCACTTTTACTGTTTTAGAAAAGAATTTAACAGCTCTTCGATTACCTCAGAACTTGTCTCTTTGAGGACTTCCATGGCTATAGTGCACAGAAGTCCTGAAACACTCTTACAACAGCTGACACATCCCATCTCTCACAGATCACTGCAGCCAAAAAAATCCCACTGCCAACCAGTTCCAACCATCTGCAAGTCTAAAACCAAGGACAGATCTATGAAAAGTAATTCAACAGCCATGGGGAAAATGCAATTCCATTTTGAAACACCACCTCCTATTTGCTTATTAAAGTTTATGAACTTAAACGTGATGTATATACTCCTTGCTACTGAACAGCACTGTAAATCTGCATCTTACCCCAATATTTTAATTTTTTTGACCTAAAACGTATCAGAACGCATTGGTCTGAAGAACTAGTGGCACATATGTGCAAACTGGGGTCAGCTCAAAAAGCAGCCACTATTTCAGATGCTAACTGCAGTGTGAATAAAGCTCTCTTCACAAGATACAATGCAAATCTACAGCTAACTGGGGCAACGGGTAGAAAATATGCCCACGCTTCACAGTCGTGTCTTCAGATGAAAATTCTGCAGTCACAGGTATGTGAATAGATCAAACATATCCTGAAGTTGAAAACATGGGAAATATACCCAATCTGTACATCATTCTCACATTTTCCTCTCCTCTTTTCTGTCTGAAAAATCTCATTAACACTGAAGAGGCAGTCTGACAAGCTTTGAGGTTCGCAGTACTTTGAAAAAGGTCCAAAATAAATGCACTTTTAATATGACTGATTCAGTTAAAAATTATGTATGAAATAAAATTTTAACTTCCCTGTATGTCAGTTCAAATCTGTTTTTATCTCTATCTCCATGAACAAGTTCAGATCTACCTAGAGCATAACCTGAATTATACTTTCATCATCATACTTCACCACAAAAAAAGAAGTTGTTTCTGTACCAATTCAAAAGGTATGGACAGCAGCAAATCATTGAAAGGAGAAATATTTCGCTTAGAATAGGGGGTTCTCCAAAACACACTATACATTTACTGTTGGAAAACACTGCAAAACTATTGTGGATTAACTGCTGAGAAAAAAAAAAAAAAGGCATTTTGAAAAAAAAATAATGCTATTTTTCTCTTAATATTTAACATTTGAATAGCAGACAAATATTAGAATGAAAGTTTTTTCACCTGAAAAATGAGAAATTTTCAAGTGCTCTCCTCAACAGTTTGTCTGTTTTGATTTTTTTTTTTTTTCCTGCTTGGAGGCTTATCTCTCTACTGTCAGCACAGTTCAGAGCTCAAGAACTAAAATAGGTTTTGCTCTGAAGATGGAATTGGTCCCAAATAGCTACGTGATATCGACTGTAAAAAAATCTGCAGAAATTTATTTCACTTCTGTGTGTGTGTGAGTTCAAGCACTCACACACACACTTTATTATCAATAACCAGGAATATGAATGTGGCCTTTATCAATGCTTACATACACATTAAGTATATTGTTTTTGTGAATGTATATAATGCATATGCACATATAAATGCATGAATATATGTTTAATTTTCATACGAATAACAATTATTTATATATTTATATATTTGACCTTAAGGGGAATTTAGTGCAGTGCATTCCATATAAGGCACCACAGCCTGAAGCCACAAAGAAACTCCAGCGTAGGTGGAGTAAGAAAGCTTAGTTTAGGGAAGACAGGTCCCTAAGTAAGGTTTTGAGCAGAATATAATATGTACTGCTTGTGACCCATACCAGTTACAAACTAAACTTCAGAGTGTTATTTTTAACAGTGCTTTAAACATTCCGTGCCCAGTGCATTTAACAGATTGGTAGCATCTATCATTCTGTATCAGATCAGAAAGACAAGGTGGCAAATATAAAAAACATGTTTGTTTTCATTCAGAAAGAGGCCAGTGGGAGAACTACATAATCAACATAATGAGATAAATGGCCATCATTAAAGTCTGAAAGGAAACGGAGCTTAACTTGTAAATAAAAGGAATCAAGTAATGATTTGGGGGAGGGGAGGGAAGCAAAAGACAGTGAAAATTTTCCACAATCTGTTTCTTTCATTTTTATTTCCATTAATTTCTTCCCAGGCTGATGTGTAAAACATCTAATTCTGTCAACAAAAGAAACAACAACTTCCACAATGGGGACAAAATTCTCTCTGTTCTACCTGTTTCAGAAGTGCTCAGATACAGCTGCAACCAAAAAAGTAGATATCTAACTGTTTAACCTGTCCAGATGCTAGTGAAAACTCACGTATGGGAGTTACCTACACAGGGTTCAAAGCACTAATACTGGAAACATTTTCTTATTGTTCCAGTATAAACTTTTGTAAAGGATAGAGGATTTGGAGAAAAACTGTGCTATGCCTCACATTCTGCCTCACATTCTGCCAGCTGTCCAACTGAACTGATTCAAACCACAATTTCGATCCTTTCATCAAAGAGAAAGCCCGCAGCCTCTAAAACATTCACCCACAGAAAAATCTGCAGCATCCCTATAAAGAAATGCTTTTTCATACGCTTTCCCTGCATCTCATATTGGTACTTTCACACAAGCCAACTGTTACAGGAGCCTAGGGAAGGCAACACAAAACAGAAAACTACAGAATATTCAATCTAGGTAACTGGAGACAGCAACCAGCACTCCTGGTTAAGGCTGTTACATAAATATGGAGAATTCACATTAAACAAGTAAGTTATCAGTTCAGACTTGAAAGAGCCACCTTCTGAACACCAAACCCATGCTCCCTTAACCACATCCTTAAAATGCTCTCTTATAGACCTTTTACAGACCCTAGAGGAAACTGTAAATACATCTATTGTCCCGATCAACAACTCCAACCACTGCTTTTAACTTGAAGTGTGATTCCATTCCTATACACACATAAATAGTTCCATTTATTTTTTAGCCATCAGTCGTGACAGTTACGTACTAAGAGACTAACCCAGATTTCGTTCCCATCTAAGATAAACACCTCCTATTTCTCCATCTTCTCTCAAATGCAAAGCAGCAGAATATAGTGAAGTTAAACAAGTAAACATACACCTTTCTTCATGCAAAGCACACCCAATTCTCCACCATACAACAACATATTACTGAACTCTTTTCAGAATGACAGCCTTGAAAAAAAAAACATTTATCCACAATGTGACAGGCAAACAGCAATTTTTCCACAAGGTTTATGTAATCATTTTTGAAAACTACCTTAACTGAAGATTCAATGTAGAGGTACAGCATGCAGCTAGCACAAAACTAATTATGCTTTGAAACTAACCTTTTCAGAATGAGAAGCTATATAAAACCTGAAATAAGGAATTTCTTCTGTAGGTGCTTTCAATGAAACAAAATTAAATGTGTCTTATACTGTCAAATGCAATTTAATACAAGAACCCTAAGATGACTTTATAACCACACGGTGTCTTTAAAAATTACTCAGGTATTTCTAAAAACTCAAATCCCTTTCCCAATTCCAATATTTGAGAAGAACATTTTTACAAATGCTTTCTTAAGATCCTACTTAAGAGCTTTTCACTTGTCCAAACTTGTATTTGCAAAAATTCTACAGCCACCACGTGAAGTTTCCCACACATCTGGAGACACTTCACAGCACTAAACTGAGTGGACGAGCAAGCAGAATCACAGAATCATCTAGGTTGGAAGAGACTTCCAAGATCACCAAGTCCAACCTCTGACCTAACACTAACCAGTCCTCCACTAAACCATATCCCTAAGCTCTGCATCTAAACACCTTTTCAAGACCTAAGACAATCAGTTTCATTCTAATCATGGCTACTCAACTATTAGAAAGAATTCCTACCTAAGCAACATCAACATCTAAGAAATACAACTACATGCAGGCTTAAGGACCTGTTGAAGGAACACCATGATTCTACACTCCCAAGCACTTGCCTTCCTTTCACGAACAATGACAAAATAACCTTTAAAACCAGATCTTTACCTGGGGTTTCCTCGCAGCGCGGCATGGTGCAGAGCATTAAACCCGTTGTTGTTGGTGATGGTAACGTCTGCTCCAGCCTCTAGCAGCACGGCCAGGATGTCATCCCGCTTCTTACTTATCGCGTCGTGAAGGGGAGTGTCGCCTTCAGAATCCTGAAGCCAGAAACAACTTGGATCAGTTTTTGCATGCATCCACGTTAAAGAGAAGAGACATTTAGATATCACTAGGAAAACTCACTACAGAAACACACAACAGCTCTTCACGCCTAAAAGTGGAGCTATATTGCCGAGTTCAGAGCAAGCTGCTTCCGATCCTGCTCTGGTTTTGCAAACCCTTCAGTAGGTAACCCCAGTAATCCCAGTCCTGGGCTCCCAGTCTTCTGTGGTTACCCAGCTCCCGGTACTCCACAGTTGGAGTATGCCTTCCATCTGACAGAACTGAGGACACCGGTGTAAGCATCAGCTTCCCTGTGCCTCACATCCCAATTGAGCTGATGCCCAAGTTACAATTTCTGAATAACAGGGCAGCAACAAAGACTAACCCAACAGAGGAGACTAGCCAGGCGGGGGAAGGCTGGGAATTTTGAGGGATGATGGCCAAGATCGAACTAGCAATTAACCATGGAAAAGGCGATACCAAAAAAGACACTACGAAATAAAAGCATAAGCAGAACAGAAACCAAAATGTAGTCCAAGTAAGAAATTTAGGCACATCTGCTATTTTAACTGAAGCACATCATTTTCCACAAAGCAAAGGCCAATGTCATGAGCAATATTAAGCTTTTAAACTTGTTATGGCAAATACCAGATTACATTACACAAGGTACGTGAAAGTATTTCACTGCATAATTGAAGGCAAATAACTCATATTTTTAGCTTGTCATTGTATTTTTCAAATATCCCAAATAAGGGAAAATGCTTTTTATTCCTAGAAGTAATTTGTGCATTATTTATTCAAGGACTCAAATGGTAGAACTGAAAAGGAATGCCCCATGACTAACAGAGAGGGAACACATCCATTTATGCTTATTTGCTTCTATAGGCAAACTCTCCAGATTTATGCTTCCAGTAAAATTCTAATGCCATATAAGTCAGGAAGGCTTTTGTCACTGACACTGACTCAGCTGGTAACTGATAAACACAGGAACTGAACATTTTAGCAATACACTGCAGCATGCAAGCAAATCTTTACCAACTTTACAGTGAGAATCACCAGCTGCCAAACAAGAAGTGCCAAATAATAGAAACACTTGAACCAGTGTCAACCAGTTTGCCAAAATTAAACCATGCAGCTTTTATTCACTTTAATTGATCCTATTTCCTGAATTTACTGTTTGTAGGCTAATATACATTTTTTGTTTACACAGTGAATTGGGTTAAATAGTAGAGAGCTGGCCGGTTAAATTCCAGTCATGCCTCAGTCTGCCCCTCCTGTGCTCTTATCCACCAAAATCAATCACCAGCTCACAGTTGCACGAGAGTTGCTCTGCATACATGCATGATCTGAAAGTTCAGTATTTTCAGAGACAACTGTATTTTCCAGGTGGATTTTCATGGAACTATTCTACTGAGCTTTTCAGACCAAACACACTTCTATAATTCAAACTCGAGATACCCACATTGGCTATCCATACCTCATCCATCATTATGTGATAGACACAGCCACCCTTTACGGGACTCAACCCAACAGACTCCTTATTGATCTGATGTTCAACAAATACTAAAATAGGGGCTGGATAGCTGACACTGCTCATCCCTCAGCCAGATCAAGCGAGTGCCTGCAAAGCCAGGTGAAAGCAGATGAACAATCACTTTATTTGCTAATTTTAAGAACGTTTGCTCATCTTTTGTTACATGGATATACAGTTTCAAAAATCCTTTTTGACATTATGGCAAAAACAAGAGAATTAACGTGTCATTACAATGTATCTTGATTTTCCCGGGACATTACAACTTTTTCTTTCTGTTGCAAACCTCTTCAAACTTCACCTTTCTGATTTCTTCTACTAATGCACTGCATTCACAAGGCGGCTGCGTTCAGCTCCTGCAGAACGTGGATGCCTGCTTATTTGACAGCTGGTTTCTCCTCTACCTTCTCAACGGGAGGCTGCACTCATATGCTGCAGCTTCCGCCACATTAATTATGGATAAAACTCACTCCCTGTGTAATTCTGGTACTGGAGGCCCTATGCATCACAGCTTTTTAGATAAAAGCCTGAATTTAAAAGAGAATTTGGCCAAACAGTTTTAACAACGATAGGTCAATTCTTAAAGAACGTTGTTTTGTTTTGTTTTTTAATGAAACATTCCACAGTATCACCAGCTAAAAAAATGCCAAGCTGTGGCTTGCAGAAGGAGCAAACAGCTGCAGATTAAATAAAGGAGGAATTAAACAGGAGAAAAAGTTAACAATTACAGATAACTACAGGCTGTGAAAATATCAATTCACACAAACTGGTTTGAATAAGTCAGGTGCCTATATCTAGGTGTCAAGAAAATAAACTAATGTAAGAGTTATTTTTATTACAGTTCATCATGTTAGGGGAGATGCTGGGACAGATAACTTCATGAGATCTGTTCCTTTCAATCCTATTCTCTATAATTCTTCTATCACCTATACACAGCATCCACACAGAGCAAACCAAAATTAAATACCTAAGAAGTGAATCCATGTCAACATTTACATTACCTGGAGACTAGGATGGCAGCCAAAGTCCAACAGAGTCTTCACAACTTGTAGATGACCTTTGTTGACAGCAATATGAAGTGGAGTCTGCCTCCGTTTGTTGCGAGCATTCAAATCCGCACTGCCTCGGTGCAAAACCTCGATCACAGCACCCTCGTCACCAAAGGCTGCGTGATGAACAGCCCTGTCTCCATCTTTGTCCTAAAGCAGAAACATTATTTTGATCCAGCATGCTCCACATTTCCTTTCAACAAGATGATGAATTTATACTGAACCATTATACATTCTCAATTTCTTCAAAGAAAGTTAAATAACCTCAATGCTTTTCAAATACTGAAATAATTAAAAAATTGATCAAAATACAAACAGTAGAGAATGAAGAATCTCTGTATAAAAATATACACATTCTATCTAGCAGTATAAGGACATCCCCAGAAAATGTCACCATGAATAAATACGCTGTGCAAAGCAGGCAAAGAAAGGATTTTTATCCATTGCTTCCATGCCACAGACCATGACAGTGAAGTAAACAGACTAAAGTTTTGCTCTGGCCTTAACAGAGCAGCTCTGCAGCATCTTCTAAGGCCTAAAATGTATGTTAATATAATGCTAAGAGCCCAAGCATAGAAAGTTGTTTTTCTGTTACCCAAACAATGCCTGGGCCCACTATTAGTTTCTGAGCACTCTATTAAGCTTTAATTTATATTCTGAGAAAGAGAAATTTGACGGATCCTTCTTGTGCTCCACAAAATGAACAAAGGCTACACCGCCAATGCATTACATCTAAGTATAAAAGAGGTAAAATCAGTTAAAAATGCAAATATTACAATCTGCTGGTAGAAAATTCTCCCAGGAACAATCATTCTAAAAAAATAAAAAATAAACAAGAAATCCTTCCATTTTAAACTGAGAGTTGGCAGTTGTATTACTCTCTGCTCAAACTTTCTTTTAAGTGAACACTGTATATAAGGAACAGGGTAAGTATCTGACGTTGGAGATGCAGCACCTGACAGTATCTTCCTCTTCTGAATGCCACAGGCAGTGTGCTGGCCTATTGCACTCTACTACTGAAATGAAATAAAGGAAATTAAGAAGAGGCTTCATCCACTACAATCCCATAGTAGCTTTACACAGTTCTATATACGAGTTATATTTCACATAATTAAAGGTGTTAAAGAACTGGGTATTCAACCTTTGTAATATTGTCAAGCAGGAGGCTAGTTTGGGAATGTAATCATGGTAAGAAAAGAGAGTTTCCACTCACTGACATTTAAAAGAATTATCTGACCCACACATTGAACAGTGCAAGGCAGGGAAGCAGAAAAAGGACCCAAACAGGAAAAAAAAATGAATAATGTATGCAATTCCCCATTACTTAGAGCAAATTCAAGATCAAATTGTTTTAAAAACCATCACCGCAATAATTACATCTAGATAAAAACGTTACAGAAGGCAGTATGTACTTAGTTATGTTTCCCATATTTTTCCCCAATGGAGAAAATAAAAAAAAAACAAAAATAATAAAAAAACATTTCTCAAAAGATATAATGCTATCAAATAGGCTGCTATTTTCTTAAAATAAATGCAGTTGCAACTTACTGTTCACCTAATGCAAGAAAGCCAAAATAAGTTCTGTGTAATTCCAAAGAGTTAACAGAGCATTAATAGAGCCATTACAGATAGTGCAAACTATCAAGAAAAGATTAAGTGAATTACTACTTAAATGAAAGTGATGTTGTCTCCCCATGAAGCCAAAATTTAACCCTCAGGTGAAAGTTAGAACAATCTAAGATCCATTTTGCCTACTTAAAAAAGATAGTGGTATAATAAGGAATCAGTTCTAGTAACAAGGAAACAATTTTGCTAAAAGATTTTGGTGCCTTAGAAATACTGATCATAGGCAGCAAAAAATGCAATTAATTTCCCAATAGCTAACAAAGAGGAAGAAAAGAGACAGGTGTACACAAGGTATCAGTGAGACACAGAATCAATATCCTGAAGGTCAGAGTCCTATCCGCTGTAGAAGTCATAGCCACCAGGAAACTGAAAAGTAATCTCACATCTCTCCCACATCCCATTCACCCCCGCCCCACAAAACAGAAATGCACACGCTAAATGGCAGCTTTTAAATACAAAGCTACACATCTTGTACTAAACACGTGATGCTTTTAAGATCCTGTCCAAGAAAGGCAATTTGTATAAAATATAGTCCTATTCATTTCCTTGCACCCTGGCTATATACCATTTTAAAACCTTATTTCCTTACACACCCAATTACACTGCAATTTTTTCAATAGTTAGCTACCAACAAGAAAAGCAGTTTGCCTGTCACCTGGCACACTTTGTATTTCTGTACATAGCAAAGTTTAAAACTTAAGGGGACAAAAAGAGTGTATTTTAATAATATTTAACTTACCTCTGCTTCTACATCCACATTCTGTTTCAGAAGCAACTTCAAAATGTCAACGTGGCCATTCTGACTAGCCGCTTGCATAGCTGTGTGTCCAGCACATTGTCCATTTACCTGGAAGCATATTAATACTTTGAGATCATCTGCAAGATACACACATGCGTACCTATGAGACACAGTATACACGCAAGTGTCTTAGAAAACTTAAAGCAACAGCGTATCACAGCACATAAAGCTACCAAAACTATTTTTAGACAGCTGTATTTCTGACATACATTAGGATCTCCTAGGAGAAGATCTCCTTATCATTTTTATAGAATTATCTGGATTGAAGGAAAGACTCAAAGGGATTTACTTCAAACATCAAGACCTTAATGATAGTTGGATTAAAAAAAAAATCACCCTTGGCTACTGTAAAGACAAGATTTTGAGAACAGGTCTCAGAATGATGCCAGTTCTCTGTTCTCAGAACGACGACAACTCTCTCTCCCTCTCATCATCATTTTCTAATTTATGTCAAGAACAGGAGTCAATCTGAACAAAATACCATGCTTTGTATAATCTTGAGCTGCAGATTACCCCTCAGAACTGATGGAGTTTAACCTCTGTTGTAGTGAGAAAAATATCTCGTGATTTCAAAACATGTTCCCTGAAGGAAGCCCTAACATTCTTAAACATTTTCTTTTAGATTTTTCACTGTTATGTGATTAGACAATTTGGTAAAAAGTACTTGACAAAGTGCATTAGGTGGTCTATTTCATGAATTAGAAAAAGAAAAAAATAAAACAAAACCAACACACACAAAACCCACCCAAATCAATCCTCCTTCCCTTTATCTCAAAACAAAAGAAGTTCAAGACCCTTTACTAATTGCAAGCGTTTGTCTCTCTGCCCTGACTCTGGAAAACACATGCCTAAAGGTATTTTAATTCACAGCAGACAATGTAACACAAAACTTGACCAGTAAAAAAAGGTACTAAGCAGCATTTTCATACATCCCCCAGCACATTTCATAGGACAACAAATAGAAGAGACACTGGGACCAGCTGACACACTACTGTCTGGCAAGGGTTATCTAGGACAACTTTTTTCAATATTACAGGTCCCCAGAACAAGCCCCCTCCAGAACTGAACACTCACATCCACATCTGGTCTCTTTAGCAGATCTTCCACTTTAGCAACATCTCCGTTGGCAGCAGCTTTAACCAATTCTTCATTGAGATCTCCAGATTCTTGGGTTTCAAACAGTTTCTTCAATAGTTGGGACAATCTCTCTGGAATTATTAAACAAAGCACAGTTAAGATTACAATTTTAGTCACACAAGAACAGAAAAATGTGTGAAATTTGTTCCTAACGACATGTACATAGTAATATACAAACCACCATAAAATGGCAGCTTTAATTTACTATTCAGTTTCGAGGAAACACTGCAACTCCATTATCCTTCACATAGTAGAGGCCGTCACATCACATATTTCATAACAAAGTTGATTTAACCACAAACAGTTTGTCTACTGTGAAATACAAAAGGGCAGGGGGGATGTAAAAATGAATGTTGATATACCAGGCTTTTTTAGTCTTCTAGCTTAACTTCATATTAGACTAAAAAAAAAATCTCCCACTGCGATTAGTTAACGAATGTCTAATTAAGTTTAAGACAATGCATTTAAGGAAAGAATACTATCCTGAGTAACTGCTTGCAACAAATTCCTCCCTTATGCTTGTTATCCCCCAAAACCTTTTAAACAAGGAACAAATACACTGCTTGCTACACCCAGTGGCACACTCTTCACGCCTCAGAGCCTATTCCAATCTAACATCCCTTCTAATCACTTCAATTTTAAAGCCCTTAGAGCTGAACTTCTTTTAAAGCCCTCCAAGCTTGCACTATACTTGTACTGTAGCCAAACAGAAACACAAATTTGATTTGGAGTTTTTGCATCTTACCAAGAGAAGATCAAATAACATCTCCATACCCACTGCAAGCTTATTCTTGTGTCTCTCTGGGAAGTTAACATTGGATTAGCTGAACCCTGAGTCTGAGTTTTATTAACTTAACATACAAATGATGTACCAGTACTTAACAATTTTGTGATTAACACCACTACTCATCATACAGACGTCACAGGTTATTCTTCAAACTTACCACCAGATGCATTACTTATAGCGGATCCTGCTGATGCCACCTTTGAGACAGCTGCTGGATTATACGTCCACGATGTCCCACAGACCTCCACCTTTAAGTCACTATCTGAATAGATCTGCTGGACACGACCAACTTTACCCAAAGTCTGCATTGAAGAAAACATCAAATGTAAATAACACTAAAAATAAAATGTTGAGAAATAGGGAAGTTGTAACAAAGCATAGATTTTATGAAGTCTGTTGTATAATAGTACAGTCACTAATCCCTTTAACTAAGTTTCATCAGGCTAGGCAGATTACGATAGCTGAGCAAGTATTACCCTGCTTAGTGAAATGTACTTTCTCTGACTTAGAACAAAGTCACAACTGACTCCCATAACCTCCAGGTACTTTAATAATCACAATCAGAAAAATTGTATGAGCTGTACGATCCTAATAGTCCAAACATACAAGTACTTACAGGAAGCATTGCTTCAGCCCACTCTCCATGACCTCTTTGAAGAAGCTTGATTCGCTCCAAGTCATAGCAGACTTGAACAAGGTCACCCACTTGAAATTGAGAGGTGCCTCCTTCTGCACCTTGAGCAGCATCTCCACTTCGGACAACATTGGCTTTGGTGAGAACAGCTGGATTAAACGTCCACCTAGACAACGAATCATTTAAAGCAGAGTCTATAAACTTGGGAAGTGAAAGAATGTTTAAAATAATTTCCTTGTATGCCTAAAGCTCTCTACAATTTGATATTACATCATATATCCTGCTAACCATTTTTTTTTTGCCCATACACATCTGTGGCTCTTTAGTTTAATATTGCCAAGTAATCCTCAGAGATGTACATTTCTGAAGAAATATCCTCCCAGGGAAATGAGAAGCAAGCTCACAACAACGTAATAGTCCTGAAAGTAGCTATACAACTCGTTTATTTTTTCAGGGCGAGAAGAAGACAAGTCAGTCTGTTTGGAAAGATTCAAATTGTCTCACAAAGGATTGTACTGTAAGAGAACAACAAAGAAAGAACGCAGGACTTTGCCTCTTCCCAAGAAGATGCAACAGTCAGTTTTAAAAATGTTCTCCATCAAATGCGTGGCCTAGATGCACCTCAATTTTTAACCAAGCTATCCTCGTTTGTACTGGAAGTTTTATTGGTTTACAGACATTCAGCTGTTTTTATGCTGCATTATATTATAGTATCTAATACGGTGGTGTGTCCTTTGTATCATTTGGTCTGGGGTTGACTTGCACTCAACTATCTGATCTCACTGAGAAGCATCAGATGATCTCTATAAAGGACAAAGTTAGGAAAGAAACCACAAAACAGACTACCTCCCCTGACTGGCTCGCAGATATTCAGAAATAATGGTACCTGCACCCCTTCAGCTCGCATTAGCTAGGAAAATAGCTTAATATTTCAAAGTAATACAAAACAAACAATATCCAGAGGGAATACTTGAATGAATAAGGTGATGTTGATGTTGACAGATTAAACTGCTGAGCAATCAGCACTGCACGAAGTTCAACCAGAGCAAGTGCTGGATTCTGCACCTGGGACAGGGCAACCCTGGCTGTAGGTACAGACTGGGGGATGAGAAGCTGGAGAGCAGCCCTGCAGAAATGGATCTGGGGAGGTTTGTTTGATGACAAGATGAATATGAGCCACCAGTGAGCCCTGGCAGCCAGCAGGGCCAACCATACTCTAGGGTGCATCAAGCATAACAGTGCTCTGAAAAAAAAAAAAAAAAAGAGTTTATGTCTAGTAGAAGAAGGGATAGGACTAGAAAGTTGCTAGCTTATGCAGGGAAAAAATCAGAAAGGCATGAGCTCAATCTGGCCACTGTGGTAAAAGAACAAAAAGTTGTTTTTTTTTACAAATACATTAACAGTAAGAGAAGGGCCAAGGAGGACCTCCATCCTTTACTGGATGCAGTAGAGAACGTGACTACTATGGATAAGGAAAAGGCTGTGATTCTCAATGCCTTTTTTTTTTTTTTTTTTTTGAAGTCTTTAATAGTCAGACCACTTATCCTCAGGTAGTCAGCCTCCTGACCTGGAAGTCTGGAACAGGGAATAGAGTCATCCCCCCGAGATTCAGGTGGAATCAGTAAGAGACCTGCCACTCCACCTCCACAGTCACAAGCCTATAGGGCCAGATCAGATCCACCCCAGCATGGGTTCATGAAAGGCAAGTCCTGCCTGGCCAACCTCATCTCCTTCTATGACCAGGTGACCTGCCTGGTGGACAAGGGAATGACTGTTGATGTAGTCTACCAAGATCTCAGCAAAGCCTTTGACATGGTCTCCCTCAGTATTCTCCTGGAGAAGCTGGCAGCCCATGGCTTTTACAGGTACACTCTGTGCTGGGTTAAAAACTGGCTGGATGGCTGGGCCAGAGAGTGGTGTGAATGTAGCTGAATCTAGCTGGCATGAGTGGTATTCCTCAGGGGTCAGTGTTGGGGACCATCCTCTTTTAGTATCTTTATCGATGATTTGGATGAGGGAATTGAGTGCACCCTCAGCAAGTTTGCAGATGACAGCAAACTGGAGGGAAGTGTCCATCTGCTGGAGGGTAGGAAGGCCCTGCAGAGGGACCTGGACTGGATGGGTCAATGGGTAGAGGCCGATGGGATGAAGTTCAACATAGCTACGTGCCAGGTCCTGCACTTTGGTCACAACAACCCCATTCAGCAATACAGGCCTGGGGCACAGGGGCTGGAAATCTGTGAAGAGGAAAAGGACTTGGGGGTGTTGGTTGATGCTTGCTTGAACATGAGCCAGCAATGTGCCCAGGTGGCTGAGATTGCCAACAGCACCCTGGCTTCTATCAGGAGTAGTGTAGCCACCAGGGCCAGGGAGGTGATCGTCCCCCTGTACTCAGCTCTTGTGAGGCCGCACCTCCAGTGCTGTGTTCAGCTTTGGGCCCCTCACTGCAAGAAGGACATTGAGGCCCTGGAGCATGTCCAGAGAAGGGCTACGGAGCTGGTGAAGGGCCTGGAGCACAGTCCTGTGAAGAGCGGCTGAGGGAGCTGGGGGTGTTTTGTCTGGGGAAGAGGAGGCTCAGGGGAGACCTCACTGCTCTCTATCAGCCACCTGAAAAGAAGGTGTGGGGAGCTGGGGGTCAACCTCTTCTTGCAGATAACTAGTGATAGGACTAGAGGGAATGACCTCAAGTTGTGCCAGGGGAGGTTTACGTTGTAAGTTAGGACAAATTTCTCCTCAGAAAGAGCAGTCAGGCATTGGAACAGGTTGCCCAGGGAGGTGGTAGAGTCACCATCCCTGGCAGTGTTTAAGGAATGTTTGGATGTGGTACCCATGGACATGATTTAGGGGGGTAGATAGTGTTAGTAGTGGGATGGTTGGACTAGATGATCTTGGAGGTCTTTTCCAAGCTTGAAGAGTCTATGATTAGATGAGATCCCCAACTTAAGAAGCTCACATCTTAACCCCTTTTCCTGAAACCCCACAACACACTACTATTACCATTCCCCCTTAAAGCCATGGGATACGTTCTAATTTAAAAAAATAAAATACTGTATAAAACACTGTCTTAGAAATAAGATACTCCACAGCTTTATTATTTTGGACTCAGACTATCATTAAGTATGAGAGGGAGCAAATTTTTCTCCCTAAAGCTTTAAATCTTTAAAGATCTGAGAGCTGCGCTATTAAAGTCCTTGTTACACATTGCAAAAGCAATATAAAAATTCTCAGGGAAATCTTAATATACAGAAAAGGAGAACAGAACGTTTCTGGCAGCAAGTGATCGCAGTGCAGAAGGCAAAGGCAGTCTGTGAGATCAGTGACAGAAGGCTACATAACAAACCTGTTGCCACTTGGATATTGTACTACAATGTCATGATCCTCATCAATGCCACAAACTGTTCCAGTTGTTGTTAAGGTTTCAAACATGCCATCAGTCCATCCTCCGTGACCATGCTGCAAAGACTGTACAATTTCCAAATCAAGGTCAATGTTTACAAGGTCACCAATCTGCAGCCCACCAGGATTTCTGTTACCGTTTTGCTCACCTGAAATGGAAAGAGAAGAAAATGTTCACATGACTACATTAATTTTCCAAGCAATCTAAACAACACAAATTCATTTCTGACACAGAACTGATACCCACAGAACCTCTCCGTATCTATGAAACTGGAGTGGCCAAGAGCTGAAAGGGAGGTGAACAGGTTAAAAAGAACCCTGAGTCCCTGGGTATGGAATTATCTATTTCTCTTTGAGTTTTCACGGCAAATAGTGAAATGGTAAATGATAAATACTTGTGACAGGCTCTAGTTTGACCTCTAACAGGAGGGGTAACAGCTGTGGTGCTAAACATCAAAATTAGCTCTGATAGTTTTGAGGCATCACATACAAAGTGCCATGTACCCCCTCAGAGGCTGAAAGATAATCAGAATGCCCACAGAAAGTGATTTTTTTTTTTTTTAATTGGGTTCCTGAACGTAGAGAAAACACTGGCAAAAAAGAAAAACACTGCAAATTTTTGTGCAAAAACCTTCTCCAGACAATGCCTGATTTCAAGAGACACTTCATACCAAAAAGTCAAAAGCTGGGAAAAAGCAGCATACATCCACATACATCAAGCTATGTTAACTGATGAGAGAATGAACTTGTAGATCTGCTCGCTGACAGAACAAGAGGATGGTATTTGGTACTGTCCACTGAATAACCACAGTGACAACTGCAGAACTCATGTAGATGGAGTTCAACAGCAACATCAGTGGCAAGGGAGAGGGTGAGCCTTTAATAACACTGCTGCCTTAAAGGGAAAAAAAGTGTTTTTCCTCTTCCAAGCAAGAGGCAATAATGGAGGAGGGGTCCTCACATTGTAGTAAGCAGAAACATGTAGTTTGATGCAGAGAGACAATTACATGCTTTGGAGGGAGACCAATTCCAGAGACCAAAATCCACACCAGATGTTGCAGCAAAGTCTGCAGAGGACTTAATGGTCAAGAAGAGACTACAATGCTGCTTTAGAAGAAACTGCTTAGAGAGGAAACATGGCCACAAGCGGAGGCTCACGTTCAATGGACATTGACTTCTACGACCACTCACACTGTCACAGTGACTTCTCTGTCCTGGTCTTTGTTTAAAGGACCTATAGACAGAATGCTATTTTGAGTCCGCACCCTTTACCTTTGCAACAAAACACTCACAACATGGGAACAGCCAATCCTGCTGTTCCCGACAAAGTCAAAAAATATTTCTACAGAAAAGCTACTGATAAAAAAAACTCACTACAGAGAAAACTGATCATTTGAAGACAAACGCTCCAGAGACGGCCATGATTAGACAGGGAAGAAAGAGCAAAATTTATAGAAGTGTTAACTGGAGAAAGGGGTGTCTGAAGGTTATCTGGTCTGATATTCCACACAAAGCTGAGCTAGCAATGACCATCTGAGGTCAGCTACGGCTTTGTCTATCTCCATTCTGAAAGTGAAGTTGAGCAGAGGGCTGGAGCACCTCTCCTATGAAGAAAGGCTGAGAGAGCTGGGGGTGTTCAGCCTGAAGAGGAGAAGGCTCCAAGGAAACCTTACTGCAACTTTTCACTACTTAAAGGAGGCTTTTAAAAGAGACAGAACAACTTTATGCTCAGGCAAATGGCAGGATAAGGGGAAATGGTTTTAAACTAGAAGAGGGAAGATTCATTTTAGATGGTAGGAGGAAATTCTTCTCTCAGAGGTGGTGAGGCACTGGCACAGGTTGCACGGAGTGGCTGTGGATGCCCCATCCCTGGAATTGTTCAAGGTCAGGTTAGATGAGGCCCTGGGCAACCTGGTCTAGAGGGTGGCAGTCCCCCTCCACGGCAGGGGAGCTTGTAACTACATAGTCTTCAAGGTCGCTTCCAACTCAAGCCATTCTACAATAGTATGAGCATTTTCAGTCACCCTTCGATGAGCAGTAGACAGTTGGTGGATTACATCTTCACCTCTTCCCTGCCAGACTGAACAAGCCCAGCTATTTCTCCTTGTAAATCATGTCCTCACAGTCCCTTAACCACTTCGGCAAACCAACATCAGACAGAACCTGTAGAGTTTCTAAAACACTTTTTTGAACTGAAGGTGTGGAGGGTGAAAGTGCCAACACAAACTGGACACAGCCTCATCATCATTGAGAAGAAAGGGCCTCAAGTTGCCCCAGGGAGGTTTAGGTTGGGTATTAGGAGAAATTTATTTATTGAAAGGGTTGTTAGGCATTGGAATGGGCTGCCCAGGGAAGTGGAGGAGTCACCATCCCTGGAGGTCTTCAAAAAACGTGTAGATGTAGAACTTAGTAGCATGGTTTAGTGGTGGACGTGTCAGTAATAGGTTATAGGTTGGCCTAGATGATCTTAAAGATCTTTTCCAATCTGAGTGATTGCCATATAGCCAGCCCACTATCCAGTTTGCTTTGTTTGCAATGATGGCATACTGCCATCATATTTGGTATTCACTGCAACACCCATGTCTTCCTTGGCAAGGCTCCTCACTTAGGAATGCACAATTCCAAGTCTGTCCTGGTACATAGTGTTATTTCAACCATTCCAACCACTTCTGGTTGAAGTCCGTGAGGTCTCCACTCACCAAATTCTTCACTTTCTCACGATTTTTCTGAATAAAGCTCTACTTTCCACTACACTGTTCAGCCAATTTGGTGTCACCTGCAGATTTTCTGCGACTGGATTTGCCTTATCATAAAGGTCACTGAGGAGGTACTGAACAAAATTAGCCTCAGTATTTTGTCCTGACTACTATTTTAATTAGGCCCCTGCTGAACTGTTATTAGTACTCTACTCTAAATAACACAAAGCTTCAAAAATAACTTTCTAGCTTTTAGTGCAAGCATAGATTTAAATTCACAGCATGAACTTATCTGTGAACTATGTTTAGAATACAAATGAAAGGGACAGATGTTCTATCAAAGAGTGAGATTGAGAAGATGGAGCATAACGTGGTTAGAATGATGAACTAAGTTCGTTGTCATCCATTAAGAGCAACTTGACAATGTAGAAGAGAAAGAATTTAAACAGTCTCCTACCAACTTCAGTGATTAACATTGATGCACTCAAACACAATATCACCCAAAAGCAAGCTACATGTAGAAAGTATAGACCTGTACTTTTAAAACATGAACCAAAATAAATGCAGGGTATGCATGAGAACCTAGGTTTACTGTGTGTAACAAAGAACCTATTCCCAGTTTTACATTCCCACTCATGTCAGACTCAAGTGACAAAAGTCACTTCAAGTACACAAGCAAGATACAAAGATCAGAATAACTTGCATTTTTACTTCCAAACAATTCCTCTACATAACAGTACATAGCCTTCTGGACAACATTTTATTATTATATTTTTAATAAAAAAGGCAAACCTTTACTGTTTTCACCTTTTTACTATTGCTGTCAAAAAGCAATAGTGCAAAAAACAGAATTTTCTGTAGTATCCCATTTTATGTCCAGATGTTTCACAAAGGAAATACACATTAAGACAAGGGGCAACGGGTGCAAGCTGGAACCTGGGAGGTTCTGCTTAAATATGAGAAGAAACTTCTTCACAGTGAGGGTAGCAGAGCACTGGAACAGGCTACCCAGGGGGATGTGGAGTCTCCTTCTCTGGAGACATTCAAAACCCGCCTGGACACATTCCTGTGTGACCTGATCTAGGTGTTCCTGTTCCAGCTGGAGGATTGGACAAGATGATCTTTGAAGGTCTCTTCCTATCCCTAACATTCTGTGTTAGATAACACAGACATTTGTGCCTAGGAATTCATAAACTTTATTCCAACTTGACTGTATTTCAAAAAAACAGAACATCGGGCAATTATTTTTATTATTTACTCCGCACCTATTTGTAGCCCAGCTAAGACACAAGAGGAATGTGTCAGTGCAATAGCAGATATGGGAAACTGCAACCAAGATTTCACAGCATATACTAGTCTTAGCACAAAGTAATATGCAAAATTGTACGTTCAACTGGGTTTGTTTATGGCTGAGTATATTCTACTTGTTAAACATTTCTGAATACCAAAAAGTCCTAGAAGAATGCATTGATATTTAGCTCCTTAGAAATACACCGCACAACACGTGACTATTTATTGCCCGTTCAACATTTAACAGCTCCCTTGCCATCAGTCTGGCACATTGATACCAAATAATATTGAGGAAGGAGTTACAGTTCATTATTAATGCACTGAAATGCTACCATTTACAGTTCACCAGGAAGGACAGTCATTTTAGATTACATTTGAAAAGAAACCCACACGTATAATTAACATGGATCAAAACAAATTTACACTGTCTTCAACTCACCTAACACAGGACAATGGTCCCTGTAGAAAGAGCCTCCTTTTGCATCTTGGACACATTTCAGGTCAGACTAGGGAAAGAGATTAAGGCAACATTAGTCCTCACTGAATGAGTCTCCAGTTAACATAAATCAGTGGAACTAGAATTGAAATACACTCAATTAAGCAAAAATGAAAATTATGCGTACAAAAACATCTTCCATGAAAGTCACTGGAGCAAATAAGCTCAAATAGTTTCGAAGCCGTCAGCCTTGACATTCTCAAAATTTGAGTATCACTTACCAATACAAAAGGCTATAAAAGATAATTTTTTAACCCAAAAAGGTAGTAAAATAACACATCTCCTTGGCATTGTTCTATATAGTTATTGTTTAAAAAAAGCATATGAATACAAGCAAAGAAGAAAGAAGTAACTACAGACAGTGCTTGAGGCCACAGCCTTTCCTGTACAGTGTTATTTCAGGCTCACCAGTGCTGTCCCCTGTTCCCAAACATTTTTCTCACATATATATACACATATTAAAAATTTAGAGAATAAAACCTAGCACCTGAATTCTAAAAACTGAACAATTTCCTATGAAAAACATACAGAATACAAAGATGCAGGTTTAAATTAAGCTGAACTAAACGTGATCATTTAAAGACAGAAGTTCAAAAGCATATGCCTGCAGAAAGATCATTTTATATTACGTGAGGCACAGAAGTTTCAAGTGTGATAACCAGCTCCTATTCAGGAAGCCAGGGGAGGCTCCTGTGATTCTCCCTTCCTCTAGTTCTTTCTCTGCGTAACCCTTTAAGCCAAAGGGCTACCATCTGGCATTGCTCCTTACGGGGAACAATCCTCACTAAACAAAGGGCATTTTGTGTGCATGATGAGCTGGGAAGGAGACCGGGAGCTGTCTGTACATGTGGCAGAATATTCTAAGGGAATGGGGGAAGAAATAAAGATGACAGGCAGCTGGGATCTAATCAACCCAAACTAAGCAAATGTTTTATTAATAAATATTTTTTCCACATCTAGGATTTATTGACAGACTGTACTCCTGCAAAAGGATTAAAATAAACTCTTTGAGACTTCCAAGCCACTGAGGGAGGCACTGATGACCACCAGGCTTCCCCCAGCGACCCGGACCTACGAAGAAGGCACCATCACTTTCTGAAAAAACAGCAGAAACTGCCGGATTGAAATAATGAGATATAGCTGTTCTGCAAAATAGGAGAAAGGAGGAGTCAGCTGGGCAGGGAACAGCCGTGTACAACAGCCTGCTGCCACCCGGTGGGCAGGCCCTGGCTTCGAGTCGGCCGGGGACAAAAGGGCTGCGCTGAGGGCCCCAGATGGCGAACTGAGGGACACCCACAGACCCCTAATGGGCCTGGAAGCACTCGGTCCCATCCCCTGGACACAGCCTCCTGGGCCAGGCAACAATCACTGGCACAAGAGTTGGTTTTCTTTCTTCACAGCATCGAGCAGAGAGTGCAGGAGGGCCCACACGCATCTCCTTGCAGCCAGGCGATGCTCGCGCACAACACAAGGATGGCTAAAAGCTAACTGCAGAAATAAAATAGTAATTAGCCTTTTACTGAATATCTTGCAGCAGAAATTCTCAGGAAGCAGGTTAGGATACCTTGGTTTTTACAGAATGACACAAAACCCTCCAAATCTGCTCTGTCTTACTAGCCAGCCTGCACCATGCAGGTTATTTCTGGAGTATAATGATATACTTGGGTGCAAAACTAAGCTGTAGCTTGATGTCCAGCATTAGCTTTACACTCATCTTCCTTCCAGCAACATGGTGGAGTCAATGTTAAATTACTACAGAGGAAAAGAGTGTGATCTATCACAGAAAAGCAAAGTAACCTGTTCATTTTTAACACGTGTGTCTTCACCAAAAAATTGGAAAGGACTCGAAACGCACAGAAAGATGAGGCACTGACAGAGATGAAGGCAGTAAAACTCATATATGCTGTATTGACAAAGAGTTCCTTTGACAACTTTGTAAACAGCACTACCAACAAAAGTAACATCAACATAATATAGGCCTTAAAAATAAAACACAACATAACCAACACTAAAGAAAAACACACAGGAGTTTTATGACAGGAAACTTCTTATTTGTACTTCAGAACCATGAAAGCCAATTGAGCAACTAGAATTCTACTTGCAGCAAACCAGATACCAGTTTTATCAAAAATGGAGAACATGAAAACATGCTTTCTCCTGCCCAAGTCATTTAATTCAAGATGAAAAAAATTAATTCAAAGATGAAAACAAAATATAAGCTTTCATACATTAACTGGATGTAGAAATCATTCAATGAACCCAGAAGATGATTCTCTTCTGAGAAAAGAAACAAAAACAAGCTGTAGATTTTGTGGAATTTATGTATACTTAGAGAAGAGACGGGAACCCCAGTTAAGCAGAAAATCATTAAAATGAAAACTCAACTCAGTGGGTAATGACGGTTTCTGCCTACATCAATCTTCATTCTTTTACCATCTACTTACTGACTTTGCTGAAAAACTCTCTGCTTTTCAGCAGTATGTGACTGGATTACATGAAGATCATGATCTTCTCAGCCAAATGGGAAATACAGAAGATGTAACAGCTGGCTTTGACTTACTATCCAATTATACCAATGAAAACCCAGCCATTTCATCATCATAAAAACTTCAAGGAATAAAAAAAGTGTATTACAGCAGTGTCAGCAGATGGTGTAAAAAGGGCCATCATCTCTGACCTTGAAGAGTAAAACAGTGCTGAAAGAGCAGCTGCCTATTGGGATAGCTGAGGTATTCCCATCAGCACAAAAGGCCAGCCACCCAAACCAGGGAGGTAAGTTTGCAGACGTAATACGGAGACCAGGTGTGCTAAGAAAAAGAAGAATGTTTGTGAAATAGCACCTACATCAGCAGTAAATACCAGGACAGAAATTAATACTGATCTGACAGTTAAACCAGCCAGAACCATGCACAGCTGCAGGTGTTTGAGGTGGGAGGGAACACACACCCTAAAGGTCATTTTAAGTCTCAAAACTGAGAAATGCTTTTGGCAAGGAAACATGCTCTCGCAGGGCAAATAAGGAAAGCCAGGGCATGCAGCTTTGTCACTGGGTTACAACGATGAGGGACTAGACAAATCCATAAGCTCTAGCTAAAAATTTTAAGAAATGCAGCATTTCAAATTAAATGAACTGAAATCTTTTTCAGTTTCAAGAATCTGAGAAGAGTGAAAGCAAATAAAAGGAGATATTAGAGAAATAACTGAAATGATAAAGAGGTATGAGGTGTAAAAACAACAGCAACAGCTTCTTATAGAAGAAAATCAGAATGCAGACAAATCCTGACTGGATGGTTTACTGAATGGACTGAATGGTAAGGGTCTATTGATTATAGGTACTTATTAAATTTTTCCACATGTAACTTTCTTTGTTTCCAAAGAGGATCATTTTAAATTCACGACTGTCTTCCTTGGAGGTTTATATGATAAATTAAAAAAATGTAAAATGTATTTCTGTTTAAGGGAAGTATGTTTCTAAGCAGCTCACTTATGGGGAGATGAAAAACTGCTTGGTTGAGACTACAGGAGAATGAACAGAAATAAAGCCATGTGAAGAGAAGCAAAACAAAGTCAGCTGACAAATGCAAATAAATATACATGTACAAGGTATATACATACACATAAACATCTCACTCCTCTCTCAATTTAAAAACAACTACCCCCTACTTCCTAAATCATACTGAAGTCACAGCTTGCCAATATAGAAAAAGAAGCCATTGTATTCATAATAATAGGAATCAACAACTCTATGCTTCCAGCAACATTCCAGATAAATTTGTGGATTAAGATGAAATTGCCTCTTTGAGCAATTCCACAGCTGCTTGTGAACTGAATTCTTGTTTCTTGGATTCTTCCTACACTCCTCATTTCTGAGGTATAGGAGACAAGGTGACAGTCTGGAGATTTGCATTTTATGTTGTAACTGCAGCAGAAAGTATTTCTGCATATTTTATAACTCTCACCTGCAATGCCTCATGTGACAAGAGGTTTGCCTTGTTATTAATTTAAAAATGTGTGCTAACAAACCACTCTTAAAATCCTCTGGAGTTATTTAAAAGACTGTCCTTTAAACATAACCCAACAAATATTGATGAATAGCAATTGGGTATCAGCCAGGATCAGAAACAAAGTTTAAAAATAACATCAAAAATGTAAGTACCAGGAATCTTATTAGCCTCCCTCATGCACTCAACTATTCAGACTTTTGTGGGAAAAAAAAAAAGTACACAAACACAGATGGCTTACAGATTACTGTGACAATGATGGATGATAACTACAGTTACTTCTTTCAGAGGCTACACAGATGAAAGGAAGATCCTCCATAATGAAAAACAAGAGGAGGAGGTTAATCACAGCAGAAAAGGCAAGTGGTATAACACAAAGAAATTTAATAGCACAGAAATAATTTCTAAATACTGAAACAGATTTAGGACATTCCTGCTAGAGGAACCATTGTCTTCAGTTATTATAGCAAAATCATTCTACCAGTAAGTAGTAGAATTATAATGCTTATTGAAAACCAATAGATGTTACATCTTCACGTGCTTGACATGAAGAAATTAAAACTCTTAAGTCCAAAAAGCTAAATCTCAATCTTCTCATTCAATTCTCTAATTTTCAATAAACAGATTACACTATAAAAAAAGGCTGTATTCACAAGTAGGTAACACGGTTAACAGCTTGGCTGGCTCTAGAATCTGAATACACATATAGGTATGAAATGCAAGCACTGTTGATAACCATACTAGCCAACTGTACTTGATTCCTACCATGGATGTAACAAACACGTTATTCAACCTAACAGTACCATAAAATCAGATTTCAGTTTGGGGATTTGTGGCCAGCGTCAGCACAGTAGAAGAAACACCCAGACTTAGATGCTAGACTTCATAAAGAAAGACAGGATGCATCCCTTGACCACAACAGCAAACTCGATTAAAAACTCAAAGGATCTGATCACAAATAAATGGAAGTTTTCAGCCAGCACCTGCTGCCCTACCAGCCAATCCTTGTCTCTCCCACGGAAAAGCTGGCAGGCTGGATAGATTCATTCTGAGGACCAGATGCAGCCTGTCAGCTATCAAATAAGCAACCCTGACTTACGATAATAAGCTGTGTTTCTTTAATCAGCTCCATTTGTGTCTGAGTCAAGTGTTACTCATTTGCAAGTATGGGTCTCTTCCCAGCTGTATTTACATGGGCAAACACTCTGAGTATTGTTTCCACACTCTCTGGACATTCTTAATCAATTCTTAAGTCCCCAGACAAGTTTGTCCCAATTTTATATGGACTTTGACAGTCTATTAGCCAGCTTTTTCTAACAGTACATAAATACCAGCAAATAATCATAACAAACTATACGAATTGGCACACAACTGATCAGTTATAAAAATCTACCTTTACATGCAAATGACTGTCAAGGATATACAAAGTCTAAAGTCAAAACTGCATTTGATAAAAGGGTTTGAAAAAGGTAAAAAAGAATGCAGAAATTGATAGAAAAGGATTACAATCAGTTACGCACTACATATATGGCCTCAAATTATCCTTTATGTATGTGTCTACCTATAGTATGGATATGTTATCCATTACATGTTATACGTGTATCTAGTTTCATAAGCAGTTTATCAGTTCTTTTTTGTTAATTATTGACTGACCAAATATTTCTATTTGTACACATCTTCTGGGGAGAGCTGCCCTTTAGTTCTCCAGCATCAGCTTGCAGTTGATGTAGTTAATGAAATATTTTAGAAATATTTAACACTTCCTTATGTGGCAATAGTTGGGCAAAAGAATAGTTTGTTTACAAATAATAAATATATTTTTATTATTAAGGGAATAACCATTTCACAAAGAGTATGGCTTATCTTCACGTAGTAGTTGTGGAGTCAATAGTAACATTTAGTGATTCCAGAACATTTTATCTCCTATTAGACAGTCCATAATTTTTAATGTAACTAAAATTGCAACACAAAAACCAGTTGAACTCATTCTGTCTAAACTTCGGTAACTGTGCTCCTTTTCCATGTGTCACAATCAAATATTAGGGAGAAGGCACAAACCATTGGTTTCATAATATTACACTATGAAATACTGTAACACCACCACCCTGCTTTTGCCAGCATTTAAGAAATATTCTTTAGAACTGAAGGGACCAGGAAGGATGCCATTCAATAGTGACTTGTATTTTACCCTTAGCATCTTCCTGTTTCAGGCTGAAGAAATAACAAACTTTCCAAAATAGACACCAGAAGAGCTGACCTGCACTTATTCATTCTAAGCCTGATAATAAAATAATACTGAATACCACTTTTGCTGTAAATGTATTTTCTTTTTTATTCTGGAAGTATTTTACTCCAACTGAGGCTAAAAAGTAAATACTTTTCCTTTCTGACAAGTCAGCTAGTCATTGTTTAAGATCTTATTGCTAACACACATCTGACAAGATGACACCTCAATGTTAAGTTAACATGGTTTTCCTCTGCAGTATCAAACAAAAAATCATGCAAAGAAAATGCTAATTAAGATGTTATAAGCAGTTGATAATCGAAGTAACCTTTCCCTGACCCACATTAGGATAAGAAAACCGAGCAACAGAAGGCACTTAGGCTAGAGTCTGACCTATTTTCTCTCTCAAGCTGTAGCAGTAGCCGTAGAAGCTAGGAAGCAAAAAACTTAATGCTAAAGCAAATTAAGGTTGTAACATACTTGCATACCTTCCCGCTGCATTGCTCACAAGAGGGTACTGAGTTTCTGATAACTTAAAAACTGCAAATCTTGCAGTAATCACACCAGAATTTGAAGCGAAATTGAGAAAAAAAAAAAAGTGTCTTTAAAAAGTTTACGATTAAACTTTTTCCTTTTCTGAATTTCAATTTAAGCACAGTATTAGCACAATAAGATAATTGTGCATGCAACGTAAATATTTACGATACTCAGGCAAAAAGGAGCTCTTAACTTTAAATCACTCCTGTGTTTTATTCCCAGATCAGACTTTCCTCCTAATGCATATGCATGATCCATACAGCTGTATTCACAATGACCTGACTAATAGCAGCGCACTGACAAAGGATATTACAAAAGCAGCAGAATACCACACGTTATTCTTACCGCCCTTCCCCCTCCGAGCCTTTCACCCTTTATGTTTTTTTTATACTTACCATGCCCTCAAAGCCAACTCTGTAAAGGTTTTTAGCACCATTGTCCCAAAGAACATATGCTGCACTATGTGGACTTGACGCACTCCAATCTTGGATTTCAGTTACCTATTTACAAACAAGAAAAGTGTTTATGCAACAAAAAAACACTCAGAAACACGATGTGAACTTAAAATCTTCTTCACCCCCTCAGACAAGTTCACAATACCACCAATTTTACTGAATCTAATTAAAAAAATCTTATTAAGCTTCATATCTGTTGATACAAACATTCCCTAGGTGTCTTAATAAGCCTAAGTATGTACTTTGTAGATCTTTCTTCCAAATATCTGGTAGGTAACCTAGCTACATAAGTACAAAACAAAATCAGCACCGTAAACATTTATTTTATGATGCTTTGACATGTTCTTACTAAAATTACACTAAGAAAAACAGGATGAAAACTGTTTTAATTGCTCCAATTTGTCTGTATAACCTGCATTAGCCTGGTGGCAGTAGTAGAGGCAAGGTTTTATTTCCTGAGCCAATTTGTTTAACAGCAGGACAAAAGAAAGGAAGTGAAAAGGACTTTGCCTGACATTTCTGAAATCATGAGGCTATGCAGCAAATTCTTACACCACTTCTATTACTCAAAGAATCAACTTCCAGAATTTGCCTTTATTCTTTATTTATTTGAAAGCCGTTTCTGCTTTTTGCTTTTCCTAGTTTATATCCATCATGAAGACACTTCATATGCATTTATACATGTCTTCAGCTTGCAAATAATCCTACTAATTCTAGTTTAGTACATCAAATAAACACAGGCTAAGACTCATTTTGCAAGATTTCAGAGATTTCAAACCATCCTGTAAAATTCATAGCAAGGGGTAAACCAATCAAGATGAGAAGAAAGATACATCTGAATACCCTTTGCTTTAAGAGATTTGTATTATTTCCTCTCAATAAAATTGAAAATGATATCCTCAAAGGTCCTAAAGCTTCTATAAACATCTAGGATATGGAATAGACTATTTTATTCAGAACTTCTCACTTTATTTGAAAGGCTGCTTAAGGATACCAAACATAAACAAAAACATCAGTTCACCCAGACAGAAGGACATCCAATTCTCATTCAATAGTATCTTGTGTACGGTGGTAAGTCATTGCCTATCTTACCACAACCTGCTTTACGTTCATACTTACAAACTCTCATTAGTTCTCAAGTTAAATCTACAGTGTTGCTAACCATAACCTTAGCAAAATCTTCCGTGTCTTTCCATGCAATCCAATTTTCCATAAATCATTTTTATCATACAACTGTACCAAAAGCTCGCGATGTCCTAAATAAGCCAGTAATATAACATCCACAACAGACACTTGCAAATCTTTCATTTTACATCAGCAAACTCTCTCTCTATAGACTATTAGATGAAAAACAAAAACTCAGGGTGCAAGCTGTTAAAAGCCAAAACCAAGAGATTAACAAATGTGGTGAGCCACAAGCAATCAGACCACAGAATGCAGGAGCGACCAGAAAGGGCTATGCTCGAGAACTGTTTTTACATCATCTCTCCAGTAACACTGAAATATACTCCAGATCTTGATGTTATAAGGCTGTCCTAGGACAGCCAAGATAGGTTTCTAAAGAAAATTGTAAAAAAGTAAATTTAAGTGAACTTCTCAAACTGTACATCCCCTCCTAAGTGCTAGAGCATTACAGAGCAAGATTAAGAAATGACTAAAACTCAAGTACTGACTTTTATGGTGACCTATCTTCTCCTCAGTAAGAAAGGTCACTGAGATCATTACATGAACATGCAGAAATGCATCTTTTTATTTAAATTATTTATTTATTTATTTTACCTTTCCCCTACGGCCATTGCCACCGTCTTGATCTTCCCATTGCCAGTCAACTCCTCGTACCACCCTGGCACCTGCAAAGATTCCTCTTGCTGTAATTTTCTTTGATTTACGGCGAGACTCCAGCAATACCCTGAAGTTATTAAAAAAAAAAAAAAACAACCACCCAAAAATGTCAAGATAATAAAGAAAGTCCAAGAATCCTTCAGGGTAGAAAAGAAGGTAACCATCTTGAAATAAGAGTAACTGCATAAATGCACATTTCATCACTTCCATTAAATTCTCAACTCGAACAGCAGAGCACAAGTCTGTTTTATTATATATTTAGAATTAGCTTTTAATTCTAATAATTTCTTCCACAGACCTCCTACTACCAACAACAACCTGTAACTATCTACATATAGATTTGTACTCATATTATTTAAATATTATCAAAATCAGTAAAGGAACATACAGACTCTCATAACATACTCTTGTTTCTCTCAGATGCACCCTACACCAGAATTACTTTTCTGCAACTCCATTTTTATTTGCAATTATGCTATTACGTAGAGTAACTACATCTTTTTCCCCTTTGTGTCTCGTATGTTTTCTACAGCTGCGAATCTTGGCAAATTTCATTCAATATATTAGCATTTATTTTGTTGATCTTATTTTTGTCGTAACACGCTATTTGCCTTACAAATAGAAATAGAAACATTTTCTTGCATTTTTGGTCATGTCAAAAGCCAGCCGTATGCAATTGGACTGACTTCTTATTTCATGCCACCAGAATGTTGCCAGACAAAAGTATTCAGCTGAAATTCTGAACCTTTCCTGACCTCTCCGGGAAGTATAACACCCTCCTGCTCAACTTTAAAGATCCACCAGATGGCAGACAAGGAAAAAGTTAAACTGTTAAAACCAATGCAAAGAGCATACGAAAATATTAGTAATTTTTATCTAATATAAAAGGGTGAGAGAAAACACAAAGATATGTTGTTTATAGTAGCATTTTAGAAATATCTCAACATCTAAAAACACTGAGACAAAAACCAGCATGTATTACTTTAGTATGCAGTCCATGGTATTCCAGATTTTAGAATAAAATAGGTGGAGCTCATGCTTTCTTCATCCGTACGTATGAAGACACATCTCATCATTTTTCCTACAAACTATCCCTCAGATTCCCTAGTACTGCTTTGCCCTTTTCTCCTCCCTCTTTGCCCTTTTTTCTTCTCCTCCCTGATTAAGTTAAACCTAATCAATTTTTTTCTCATCTAAGTTTTACCCAATAGAAACAGCTCCTTGGCAGATAAAGCTACCTTCTACGTAAGAGTTGAAAGACAGATATCAATGGGAGCAAACAGAGAGAAAGTAACAACATGCAAAAGATTCCTGGCAATTCTATACACCACATACAATCTATCTCCAAAATTATGCTTTACATACCATAAGAGACCACCTAAAATTCCATAGCAAACTTCAGCTAAAAAGGAAATGAAAAAGTCTGGCAAGCATTCTCAGAAGCAATGAGATTTTTTTTATTGTTATTTTTATTTTTATTTTTTAAAAAAGGCAGTAAAACAGATTTTACTACCTAGTCCTTATTCATCACCCTAAGCCAGAATTTTCTACTCGAGGATCAGACATCTACATCTTGTTCTGCATTAGAACTTTGTGACTCAGATAAAAGCTTATGCTATCTATTTGGTAACTACTGGCATGAAATCTCAAAAAAACAGAAGTTACTTTTTGATTAAACCACGGACATGGGCATTTTTTCCATAGTTAATACTCAAAAGCAAACATCTGAGACAATAAACAGTCCATACAAGAAAATAAATGAGAATCCAGTCCTTGTGCTCCAGCCACTCCTCTCAACTGTAAAAGTGCTGATAAAAGCACACCATTAAATTACAACTTCATCATAAACCTTACTTCACCAAGAAGAAAAACAATGTTCTGTCTTACGTGTCACATTCAACTGCATATCACATGTATATAAAAGAGGCTTCCAATGATATAGTAAGAGTACTTTAGGGAGTTACCACACAGGTGATACCACACCATGTAGCCCTTACATAGTATTTTCACGCAGCTCTTGAAGTATTTAGTAACAGGCAAGCATCATTGTTCTCACTCAGCCAGTCAATAGATCATGACAGGAAGGGGCTCTGAATTTAGACAAGTTATTCAAAGTCAGAGAACATAAGAAGGCTAGGTGAGAACTAACTAAAGCCATTTTTTTCCCCATGGTTCTTCTCTAGTAGACTCAAGTAACAGATGCTCAAGAAAATAAACATTAAAATCAAGGGCAGAATGACCCTTCATAGCATCTTTTCCTCTTTCAGTAATGAACAGCAAGTTCAATTTGGTGATTTTGTCTCCAGACCCCTATGTTCTTCACAGTCCACAATAAGGAAATTCTTTGATCTGTCTACACCATTTTTGAACCTAATTCAACTTTCACATTCAGGAATTTGCTGATAAATAATGTTGTGATTACACATTGTGTAAAGATACTTGTCTTTGTTTTAAACCTGCTATATAATAACACAAGAATTCAGAAGCATGCAATGAGGTTAAAAAGAAACTGAATAATCAAATCCTAAATTCTCTCTCTACTCCATTCGTTCTAATTTTTCTTGTTTTCCAAACTCAAAAGATCTGTCCTATCTGAAGTCCCTCACAAAGAGGCAGAACCAGTAACTGAGTCTATACCTCAAGACAATACCTTACCCGATCCAAGTTTCAATAACCAAGCCTGCAGAAGTTACCACAATGAAATGTACCCTACTTAGTTTTAGGCAGAAAAAAAATTACCTTTCACTTCCCGGTGTGGTAATTCTGTAAAAACGATGCCTCAAGTGATGTTTGTCCCCGTGATAACAAACCGTGCACAAGTCGTAATTTGTGCATTCTGCACATTTCCATCGGATGCCAATGATAGGCTGCTGTCGACAAGTATCACACATAGTCCCATCATGCTTGATACCTGTTAAAAACAGGAAAAATAAAAAAGACAACAACATTGGTACCTGGTTACACAGATCTCTGTTGCGCACAATTATAATCTGAAGCCACAGACTAGAAAGTGACCAATAAAGAAAGTCTGACAGCGACACCATATCAGTCCATATGAATCAGTGAAGAAGATCACTGACTTTGCATTTAATATTCCATCTTTTCCTCTTCTCTCAAATTTTATGAGCTATGCTTGGTTTTACTTTGTACAGTGGAAAAACTAAGCGGTCATCTCTACACTTTTGCCTATAAGACGAAAACCAAGCTCTATTAGATAGGTGTCATTATATTAATGGAAATCTGTTACCATTTTTGAAGTGTTTTCCTGTTCTATATGTTGCTTTTTTCGAAAGGAATCTGCCAAAGGCACACCAGGTGTAAGGCACTGGCATGCGTCCTTCCCAGCCTCCCACAAAAGCCAGGTTCTCAGGTTTGTAACTCTTGCAGAATTGCCAAGCTCCAGCAGCCTGAAAGCGATCAGCCACAGACGCTTTCAGTCCATGCATTCTGAATACAATGAAAAGCCATGAGTTTAAAAAAAATCAGGTTCTGTTCCTTTGGAAAAACCTGAGCAACAGAAGGGACAAGCACTGCTACGTAGTACCTAGCACAAGACAAAACTGAGCACTAAAGGTTTGGAGTAATATGCCATTATTCCAATTACTCATCCATAAAAAAAAACCTCTCTGAAATTAATGAGTATAGAAAGTGGTTTTTATCCCCTCCAGAAGGGATGCTTTAGGAAATGATGGCCAAATTCACTACAAACCTATTAGTCATTTGTGCCCAACAGCTGAGGCATCAGCACTGAAGAAAAATCAACAGCTGGAGAGGCAAAACTGAAGGAAATGCTTTCTCGACTGACTATTTCACAGACTTATGCAATGTCTGAGGCTAGAATTAACCTCTGGAGATCCTCTAATCCAACCTCCACTGCTCAAAGCAGGGTAAATCAGACCCACTGACCGAGGACCATGCCGACTCAGGTTTTGAGCATCTCCAAGAACAACCTGTGCTAGCGTGTGATCATCCCTATAGCAAATGTGTTTCTTCTCATGCTTCAGTGGAAATTGCTGCATTTCAGTTTGTGCCCCGTGTCTCTTACCCTGTCATTTTACACCACTGAGAATGTGTGACCCCGACTTCTTCATGACCTCTGTCAGGTACCCACACACGCTGACAGAACCCCCTAAGCCCTCTCTTCTCCAGGCCAACCACCACCGGGTCCCCATGCCTCTCCTCATCCCCGAGGCCCCGAGATCACCTCAAACACCTCTGTGGCCCTTCCCGTGACCCAGCCCCCTGTGGTGCTGGGGAGCCCAGAACCAGACCCAGCTCTCCAGGAGTGGCCTCAGCAACTCCCTCAGGCCGCCGGCAGCACTTGGCCTAACGCAGCCATGTTGCCTTCAGCCTTCACGGCACTCTGCCGGCTCCTGGTCACTTTGCTGTCCACCAGGACCCTCAGAGGTCCTGCAAAGCTGCTTTCCAGCCAGTACTGGTGCAGGGATTATTCCTCCCTAAGTGCAGGATTGGGAATTTCCCTTCACTGGATTCCATGAGACTCCTGCCAGCCCATTTCTCCAGCCTGGCCAGGCCCCTCTAAACAACAGCACAATCATCTGGTGTACCTCGTTCACCATTTCTCCTAACCAAAAGAGCTTCTCACTCCATCTTCTTCCAGCCTCAATTATAAAGGGCCTCATGATTACAGACTCTCCTGATGCATGAACACTGCAATAAAAGAGTAGGGCTGGAGAAGGCAACACACTTGGAGCAAAAGCTGCACAGCGCACCGCAGAGATCCGAGCAGCATTTCAGGGCAGCTGAAGATAGCCTTCGGTGACAACAAAAAACCCTGAAACTGCTGATGTTATGCTAAACGATAGCTGTAATTGCTGGAGCAGTTCATGACTCAGGCAGCATCCACTCCTTGACCACAAATTCTGTGGTGAAATTCTGAAAGTCTGACACAGTTCCTATAACCCATCATGTTACTTGCTGACTCCAGCTGCCGGACAACACACTTTGTACACCATACCCATTCATTTCAGCTCTCCTTTTATATTTAAAGAATACTTGCTGCCTCATAACAACATCTAAAGATGTAAATTTTTCTACAAAACACGAACGTCGAAGTCACCCATGCACATTCTCCCTCCCTAACACCATCGATGACCTCGCTCCCCACATGGAGGAAGCTATCTTTCCTGTTCAGTACACTCAGACTTTGATGTCTGCTATCTGCTGACATGTGCAGCAGTCAAAAAGACAGCACTATGATCTTGGGATGGCTGCCTCACTGCTATGACTTCTATTGGACTTGATGATCCTTATGGGTCCCTTCCAACTCGGGAGATTGTATGATTACGCTATTTTTTGGCAGTCTTCAAGAGCAGATGCATTAAAGTGAGGTTACTACTTTGTTGCCCTGATTCAAGGGCATATCTAGCTACGATGCTTGGGGTGATGGGGTTGTGTGGTGGCATCTGCTTTTGTTTAAAAAAAATGGATTGCTGAGTCAATCAGTATTTCAAATACAGAGCAGTTGTGCACATTTGGAAAAAAAAATCACATTTGGAAAAAAAATTAACAGTTGCTGAACTTCAGGGAAGACAATTTGCCAAGGATCGCATTTATTCTGGATGTAAAAGAACCGAGGAATTGGGTGCCTGCATGATTCTTAAATTTGTCCAAGCACCGAGAAGGGAGGCAACAAAGAAGTATAATCAGAAGTCCTGTAACACTGAACTAGACCATCCTGCAGCGGACTTAAATAGAAAGTAAACATTTCAAGCCACTTAGGCAAAAGTTGGATTCCTTAAGAAAGATTGAGAAAAAAAATATACAAAGACATTTGATTCAAAAGTCACTTGGCTATAGTGCCCGGGACTTAAAACAGATCAGTGTGTATCTGTATTTGGAGTCTCCGACTGAAAGGGTCACACATTTAATGTCACAGACCCCTAAAGAGCACCCAGACAGGTTCAGCCTTCCTTCCCCCTTTCCCTGATATATCTGACCACTGCATTAGTGATCCAGAGAGAGAAGCAGGTTTGAAGGCCTCTGGTGACAGTGAACTAAGCTATAGTTTTAAACTTCATCCACTAAAAAAATAAATTGAAACACTGTGCTGCTACTAGGCCATAAAATGTGATAGCTAAACACTTACATCTCTAATACAAAGAAAATGCACTACTTAAATCAATAATATATTTTAAATAAAGTTGAAAGACTGATTTAACTTGAACCAGGCAGCAAAGAGGTATGTGAGCGTGGTGGGCTGACTTTGGCTGGCTGCCATACGCCCACCCAGCCACGCTCTCACTCCCCTCTCCAGCAGGTCAGGGAAAGAAAGCAAGGTGAAAAAGCTCACGGGTGGAGGCATAGGCAGGGAGGTCACCAACCAAGCACCAGCAAGGGAAAAACAGTCTCAACTTGGGGAAAATTTCGTTTATTGCCAATGAAAAACAGAGCAGTACGGTGAGAAACAAGGCCAGGAGCACCTTGTCCCCATGTCCCCCACTTCGCCAGGCTCAGCCTCATGCCTTCACTCCCTCCTCCATCCTCTGCTCCCCTCTGCTGCCCCTTCCTCCTCACGCCTCTCCCTTCACAATTCAGCAAACGTGACGATGAAACATAAATCAATCTATTTGCCAAAACTTAGGAGCCGATGCTGGCACTACACACATATCAGGGGAGGGAAGGAGGGAGGCACTCCTTCAGACTCGCTCTGGTCTAGCCCAATGGACTGAATGCTCAACCAGCACCAGGATCACATCTCTCAGTCCAATTCCATCAAAAAATAAACCTGTTTGCATGCTCTGCAACTTCCCTGGGAGGTGTAACGAAGCATAGCTCAGCAGGAACAACCAGCAGACTGGATACGTGTAGGATCAGAAGCCGAGCTGGAACTCTGGCCTAAACGCAAGCTGGATCCATCACGGACTGCTCCTGCTCCTCAAAGGAAGGCTGATCAGGAAAGGCTGAGAAACACAGGCTTTGCAAAGCTTACATTCAGAAAAAATGCTTTAATTAAGTTACTGGAATATGTTAAAGCCATGAAGACTTCAGGTTTCAAACGCCAGCACTACAGCTGGTCCGCTACGAGCTAGAAGAGAATTTTAGCTCTGTAAAATGAGATAACGCAAAAATCAAACCTCCAAATATTCTTCCAAGTTTAAGAGCAAAATATTTCAAAACAAATATTTCCTATCATCCTTCATAGCACACCAAAAAAACAAAGAACTGAGTACAAGAAGGGCACTTTCACCATGCCTATCTACTTTTAAACACCTGGCGTTTCCTAATGTCCCTCCAGTGTTAGGACACCATAAAACTCAGTATTCCTTATCTCAGCTTGGCAACAACATTTTCACTATTTGCATTTCAAATCAGTTTCCTGCCTTTGTGCCTCTGCCACAGTCATCTTCTTCGGGTTACCTAGGCCACAATTCCTGCCAGCACTTCTTAATATAGCAAATTTACAGCCTTTATATACAAACACGTGCTTTTAAAATCCAGGGTTGCTCTTAAAGCTATAAAATGTAACAGAAGCTTTGTTGTTCAGATTGCTCCTTGAATTTCTTAGGAATTTTCTTAGGAAAGACATTTTCAAAGGTGGCAATACACAACTATCCACCCACAGAACATTTTAACATCTCCATACCACTCACTGCTATGCGCAGAAGTCAGTGGTGATTTAAATTAGTTTTCGAAACCAACGAAACCCAATGGACTCACCATTCGCTACAGAACTCAAGCCCAAATCCTTTCATGTAATGGCAATGCTACCAGCAGGCAAGAGATGCCATAAACTCCTTATAAAATTAATTTACACCCCAATTTACAAAGCTGTAGGAGTGCTTTATTCCTCCCATCCTTCCACTCCAGATAATTTTGACACCGTGGCGAGACTTTGGGCAAACTGAAAACAAAGGATTCTTAGACATCAGCCAAATTCAGCCAAACTGTGTGAAAACCCCAATTGGTGCCCCCACCAACACAACTCATCTGTTAATTCTTGTGTTTGGCAGCAGCTAGCTGGCCAATCCTCACACGCAGGCGATGCCAGACTTACCATAACGTGAGTCCCATATCACAAGATAGGCAAGGAGGGAGAGGGTTAGTTATTGTGCAGGAGACATGGGGGAAGGGCAGGAAGAACAAAGGACACGTTCATATCAAACAGGCTTCACACGTTCCCCTGCCCAAACTATCAGATCTTTAGCTGTGAGGGGTTCTGTGAGTATTAACCAACAGCCACCAAGCAAAATCTTGACCGAGACCCAATTTAAGTGCCCCAATTTACACCTGATGTGCTAAAAGACAAAAATAAATAGTTGGGATAAATTATCCAAGGTGCTCTGCCCTTTAAAATGCTCTGACATTTGTGATTGCATGACCATCTGTGTAACTCTTCAGGTTACAGCAGAACAGGAGCACAGAAATACAAGCACAGAAAGCCCCTGAGACCTCCAGCAGGTAACACCTACCTTTTTAACCCTGGCAGAGTACAGCACAGTTTCCCCAAGCTGCAGCACACTCGCTCACACGACAATCTCACGTCAGTATTTCATTTCCTGACCCCAGCTCCTCCACCACCTCCCCTTATTCAAGGGTAAATATTTTACGCAGGGAAGTGACATTGCTACTTCGAACCAAACATGTAAGAGGAAACGGATGCCAGACAAATGTTTGCCTCAGCTTTGCAGAAAACAAATCCTCACAAATAAGCACAAAGTTTCTGTAATGATCACAAGGATTACGTGAACGTGGTCGGAGGTGCTGTTTGCAAACCTGCTGCTGTACAGCTTTCCCTTCTAAATACACAACTCGCTCATATTTAATCCTTTCAGTTTGAGACAGAGATATAGCTTCTGTTCAACAACCCAGAAAAATAATCCTTTTCTTCTTCCACAACACTATCAGGAAGCGGGGGCTCTCAAGACTCCCCCGGATCTCTCTTTAGATCCTGGCAACAGGCTTCCTTACAAAACCACCAGGATTAATTGCACAAGGATCGGGACAACCACACTGCATTGCATCCCACCATTTACTCCATTTCAGAACCCACCACGCAGGATCTAACTGAAATTTCCTTTCTTTTCAGGTTCTTAGAGAAACTGAGAGGGATTAAATAACAACCCCGCTAAAGAAATGCTGGGCAATGTAAATACGATCACCCAGTACTAATACAGCTCCCTGAAAACCAAAACCAAACCTCCTACCAGCAGTCGTTTGCCACCCAAACAAACACACCTGGAGCAAGCAGCTAAGAGATACTTCACATAAACCACCAGTGAGACTTTATTTTAAGGAAAACAGTCCTAAAGTGTTTGCCTTAACACTACTTCAGTATCATAAGAAGTTAACATAGTCTTGCAATACTGCTAACAGCCTGGTAATAAAAAACTCTAGTGATTTCCTACTGTTCTTGCTTTCTGAGTCTGGAAACGTCCTGGCACCAAACCAAATGTTCATGTGTATACACGTGTATGAAAATTGATTTGGTTTTGTTTGGTTTTGGATTTTTATTATTATTTAATTGTTATTAAAATGAGCTTCATCCATTGCTTCTGCAAGACACTGGGTTCCTGATGCATCATCCTGACTGCACATGCCTCAAACTCACCAAAGCAGCAACTCTGGCTGCAAGGACTGCTTTTAAGAGCCTATAATCAAGCCTGGTTTTGAATATATAATAAGAAGAATTCCCAATAATAAACAATCTCATTTTGCTTTCTCCTGATGTATTTTTTTTCCCCAAGTATAAACTTGAACCCATGTTATGACACTAAAGCGGGGCCGATTTTTTGTTCCCAGTGTTAAACTATAAGAGCCAGGTTTGATTTAACACCATGCAAACCAAGAACATGCCATAGTTTACAACATTTCTTTGCTCAACAGCATCATGAGCAATGCTACAGTTATAAACTCCTGCCACCCACTTTTCCTGTTATTACTTGGATCAAAACAACCCAAACGACCCTAGCAATGCCATCAAATGATCATCCAAAGTCAGAGTCCCTTAAACTAAACAACTGATAGCCACTATTGTGGAGAAAAGTAAATACTAAAATGCTGAAAAGTAAAGAAGGGAAGTGATTTGCCCAAGTACACAAAGTGAATCCCGTGGTAAAACCAAGATTTCAGGCCAAACGGACAGCATCATAACCCCTTGCTTTTTCCACTAAGCTACAGTGCTTCCTTTCCGCTTTTTGTTACTTGTACTTTATAGATTTGTACTCTTCTGCTCTCAAGGGAACTGTGACCTGAACAGTAACTCCCTGTAGCAAAAAGCAACCCCAGGTAGCTCCACGTAGTTCTGCGAGGATGATCCACCCTCCGGCCAAAAACCTGGAGAAATACCAGTTGCGAAGCCTGAAAACAGCAACATTCATGACCTACCCCCAAAGCAATATACATTGTGCTACCTGAAGCAGAAGCTAAAATTCTAATGCTAAAGTATAAACACAACCAAAAAAAAACACAGAAGGAATAAAGAAGCAAAAAAATCAAGGTGTCAAAATAAGTGTTAAGCATCCATTTCCAGATGCAGCTGGCTATACCATCAGCTTGCAAGCCAGTGAAGCTGGGCTGGAATAATGAGCGCACAAGGCTCATAAATTCAACATTTATGCATTTAAGCAAAAGCAGTCCCACTGGTTTCTACAGGACATCAAATGCAGGGAAAGTTTCAAAGCATAAACACCTGCAAGACACGGATCCACAACCCGAAGGACTGCTCTTCACTTCCCATCCAAAAAGCCATTTCCAAAAGCTTTTCAGCTCAAGTTTTAACAGCATCTACGCTCCCAAAACAACAGCAAAACCAACCAGGAAGGCAGGGGCGAGGACCAGCCACAGAAAAATGAGATCTATCTGGAAAGGCCCACTGTTAAATTCAATGTGGTGTTGTTTTTTTTTTTTCTTAGTAACGTTTGTGTAATTAATTACAATTAATCCTACGACCCTCATCTCCTCAGAAGTCCGTTAGCTCCCATCCATCGCTATGATCTTCTAACCTGTAAGACAACAGGCAGCTGGCTCAAAGACGGTCTCTCCTCTCCATCATACTTTAGATGAAAGATGTGCTACAAAAGCAGAGCATTCAAGCACCCCAACAAACCCAACCAAGCACCTCGTTATTGAGGAAAGCTGTCTGGGCCCGATACCACCTGAACCTATTTCTGGGAGGCCAGAATGACCTTATTTTCGTGTTTTCGCTGTGGCAGCAGGTGCTGGGAGGGCCGTTTCCCTGCCAGCCTCCCGCTGCCGCATCACGCCAGTGCGGCTCCCAGCCCATTGTCCAAGCCGGCCGCGTTCACAGCACAAACACCCAGCAGCCGGGGCACTGCAGGAAGCAAACCAGAGCTTTATCCCCTTCCTTCCCCAGCACCTCTGGCTCCACGGAGGAGCGGCACCAGGCCGACAACAAGCAACAAACCCCCGGGGAGCCGCTCACCGGTGGGCGCGCTGTCCAGGATGCGGAGGTCGTACGCCCCGGAGCAGCGGTAGTTGGCGGCCGTGCCGTTGTCCCACACCACCACCACCTCCTCGGGGCTCTCGAAGCTGCGCACCGTGCCCACGTGGCCCTCGCCGCCGTCCTGCTTCCCCCACTTCCAGTCGGGGCCCCGCACCACCCGGGCGCCGACGCCTTCCACCATCACGCGGTTGTTCCGCGAGCTGCTCATCCCGGCGGAGAAGAAGCGGGGAGAATCCCCCCTCCCCGTTCCTCCGGGGGACCTCCGGGGCCCCGCCGCTCTCTCTCCCTCCCCGCTGCCCCGCTACGGGCCCCGCCGCTGCATCCGGGCCCCGCCGAGCCCGGCGGCGGCCGCCAGCCCCCGGCCCCGCCTCGGCGCCCCGCACATGCGCTGCTGCCGCCGCCGCGCAGCCATGGCGCCGCCTGCGGGGCCCTGAGGGGAGGCGGCCGCGGAATGGCGGCCGCCGGGAGCTGAGGTGGTTTGGGAGGCGGCCCCGCTGGGAACGAGGTTCCCCAGTGTCCCTCCGCCTCCTCCTGGTGTTGTTAACCCCACAAGCGCTCTCATGACAACCGAGGGTTGCCACCAGAGTTAGCCCCGCACAGGCTTTCAGCAGCACTTCCATTAACTCCATACATCTTCTGTAATCCCACACAAATCCCCTGCGCTCAAAACATGGTCTTCCAGCCGCTCTCTCCCTCTCTAACCATGTTCTGTGCCAGCTTTTCTCAAGCAGCCACCCAAAAAGACAGACAAGCCCAAATCTGACAAAGGAATACACTTCTCAGCAAGGAAATGTCTGCTATGAGGCAGATCAGCTGCCCTGGTGTCCTCTGTGTTTTTTTTCCAGTTTTCGTGCTTCCTTCCACCTTTGTGGTCATTAACACGGCCAAAGAGTCCGTGAGATCATTCCCTGGCTTCCTTTGTGGAGTTTCTCACGCAACGTATAGCAGAGCACCAACATACGGACAAGTAACCACCAGACCACCGCTGCATTCCTCACATAACCCATCCCTTCCCGACCCATACTAAGACTGAGGAATGGTGCCTTAAACATGAAATGGTGTCCTGACAACAGGCACTCCCCAAGCAGCATCTGATTGCTGCTTCTGCAGTGGAAACCCCAACACGCTAACAGATACCACCCTAGAAAAGCGTGCAATTGTCGGGCAGTTTGTTTTTTTTCTGGCAGATGCTTTTCCCCATACAAAAGCTACCTGCAGCTCGTACAGGCCTGTTACATTTAGTACACAGAATTGGGATTAAACATATAAAAACATGCCAGAATTTCCCAGAAATGCTGGAGGTTTCTTTATCTATCAAAGACTCTATGTGGGATCTATAATACCTATAACGTTCCCACCTGCCTCATTCTACTTGCTCAGGCTTTGGTAGTTATAGGCAAGTGTAAGGTTCATGCACATCTAAGGATATGCATCTAAGGATATGCATGTTTTCTATCACTCTTTGGTACGGTTGAATAAAAAGGCCTTTTGCAACCAGTGCATGTGTGCCAGGAAAACCAACAAAGTCTGAGATAAGACTTAGTGACAGCTCTCCTGGACAGAATCTGAAGGGACTAAATCTTCCCAGAGATTAATTTTCCCCTTATTTTTTTTTTTCCATGAAGGATATCTCCTGAATTACAGGTCTTAAGAGAGAATGCTGCTGCAGTTCAGCAGCAGTGCATGTGTGCAGACATTATCCTGAAGATTTTTCTCTTCTGAAAATCCTCCTCCTGACCATTCCTGCTCTATCCCAACAGTCCCTTCCTCTCCTTCTGTTCAGGCAAGTGCTCCCCTAACAGCTATTAGAGAGCTATACCTCAAAATACAGAGGCTGTATCATTTTACTGGTGTGGTCAAAAAAAAAAAAATTAGAATCATACATTATATTATTTATGCTGTGAACCTGCTTGAAGTTTAACCAATTAGAAAGGGAAAAAAAAAAAAAAAAGGTTTTCAGTTCTTGAACCTTTTGTCCAAATTAGCCTTCAAAATAACCATTAAATACCAGTTTCATAAGGAGACTTAAAAAGAGACAACAGAAAATGGGGAAGCTTTGGTGAAAGATTTATTTTACTAGTGATGTTGAACATTAGTGGTTCTATCTAGTATATTTTTCTGCTATCAGCCACAGGAGCATATATCAGCATGGAAATTAGAACTAGAGTGATATGCAAAATAAGCCAATTCTGAGTAAGCACCCGAAGGCTGTTTGAGACTCACAGAAAGATGGAGACAGAAGAACCAGAATGTGAGCAGCAAAAGGAAGAAGAGAACTCTGAGCTTTGTAAAGAAGCTGAAGCAGAGCTACAAATAAATGACTCAAAGGAAAGGTATAAACAAGAGGGAGATTCCATAGGATGTTGAAGTCGATTAACATATTGTGGCAAGAAAAGTGCCAGATACAACATTTTCAGGTGTGCATTAGCATTTTGTTTGTAGACTGAGAAAGTAGTCACTGTAAGGAAACAGCTCCTTTCATTCTTATAACAGAAACAAAAACAAACAAACAAACAAAACAAAATATGTTGGCTTAGGGCCTTTTGCAAGAAGAGAGGGTTAGTTGTTTGGATGGTTAGTATTACACAGAGTAAGTGCACAGGGCATTTTCAGTTGTTTCTTCCAAGTCTTTGATCCCTCTACAGGATTGTTCTTTTTTGCTGATGAATGCTGAGAGTTTACCACATCCCCTAATCTTGCATTTGCCCCTCTTACCTTGTTGCACAGAACGGCTGTTTTACAGCCTTAGAGCCAATACGTGTTCATATTCCAGATAATTTAATTTATCAATCCTCAAATTGCAGGGAAAAGTGCTACCTAGAACCTTGCTACTGGAGTTAGCAGAAGGGTTTTTCTCTTTGTTTTTTTGGGGGGGTTTACAATGTAGAAATCATACCAGCCCATAACACTGCTCAACCCGAGCACCAGCAGAGGCTGGGACGTAGGCTCTTTTCTGCCATCCTGGTTAGAGGAGGAGACCAGCAGGACAGACTGGCAGAGCAGTAACATCTGAATGCGCTGCAGCAGAAGCAACCAAAGCTCAGCTGCCAAAGGCCTTATTTACCAGACCAGTGCTGCTGTAATTAACCATTGCTGCCTGCATGGTGAGGCAGAGTTCGCTTTGAATACCTCAGGTAGGCACGGCAGAGCAGTTGGATCACAGGCAGGAGGAAGGGAATCCTCTGTGCTTTAGGCACACTCGACTGCAATTACAAAAGTTCATTAATATGCACTCAGCGCAGGAATCTCGATGCACGAAAAGACCTACAGAACTAGTTCCCTTCTGGCTACCCAAAATTACATGTAGTGCTGAGTCACACCATCCTCCAGCTGGTGATTGTGGTCTTCCCCACTGTCTCCTGCCATAGCAGAGCAATCCAACAAGGGGCCACGTGAGAAGAGCTCTGGTTTATGGAGAATTTGACACTGTTCTTCAAAGCCATTCCAGAGAGCTGCTTGCCTGAACTCTGCCTGGTTGCCTTGTGGTTCTGCAAAATGTCATGCTCCACCAGGGAATCTTAATATATGGATTTCCATGTACTGAAGACAGACTTCAGTAGAAGTTTTTCTGGACTGTCCTGTTTGATTAAAGCTGAACTTGCAACGTAGGAGCTGGAATATGCAATGCAGAAAGGGGACTATGCCTATTCCAGGAGAGAATGTCAGGTGAAAAGTCTGCTTTTACAAGGTTTAGAAGAAAAGAAAAAGAAAAAAAAAAAAAGACACACACACAAAAAAATCCAACTTCTTGGAAAGACTACTAACTCCTGCAGTTTTGAGGTTTTGTTTACTATCTTGCCATGAATTCTGAGTTCTCAGACGTTTTTGAATGGAGGATATATATATATATATTGCTTCCTAGGAGTTGAAGAAGACCATCATGACTTTGTGGGAAAGGAAGAAAGGGAAAAGGGAACGAGAAAGGAGCGTAATCATCATCCACAGAAACTTCTGGTCTGATAATATGCCACATCTTTTTAAGCAAATAGAAAGAAAAATGTTGTCCAGATCAATACAATGTATATATTCCAGAATCTGAAGAACGAGTTACGACCTGCAGACCACACCTCGTTTGTCTGTAGTTTATTGTAGGAAATAAAACACCAACAATAAAACACACAACTAATTCCTCAGCCTCTGCTGCCATCACGTGGCCATGTGTCATCTCTCATTAAAGCTGAAATGCCCCTATCCTGTTTGCTGTTAGCTCTGCATTTCCTCTGTCTTATTTACCAGATTCATTATTCATCATGCAGTCCAATTTGTTCTGCAATTTTCAGAAATGGAATAAGTAATTTTGCATTGGATATTTTCCTAGTTTCAGCAGATTAGTTGTTTTTTTTTTAATGGCAGATAAGTGAGCAAGAGTTTTGGTGGGGTTCAGGTTTTTACTGTGCAGCTGGCATCTCCTATGAAAGTGTTAATTACAGACATGTATTAACTGACAATGTCAATGCCACTGTTTCCCTAACGAGTTCTATCTGCTATTTCTCTTCTAGGAAAAACAGCTGAACAGGGAACAGATTATAAATAAATCACTTTATTCTCCCGCTGTGAAAATAAACTAATCCCTTGGAGATCTGCTAGGGAATGAAATGTCCCTGAATTTGGCTAAAATCCTCACTGTGATGAGAAAAAAAAAAATAATAATAATAATACAACTCATCATTTTAGATTAAAGAGTATCTTTCCCTGAAAGGCCCATCATGGAATCTTCTCCCTTGTTTAAGGTTTTAAGTTAAGAGAGAAACCAACATACCTGAAAAGGGCATGCAGACTACAATGCCACGTACTTCTGTTTGCACATCGACACAAATTCTCCTACTCAGGTGTACCTTGGAGGGTTAAAGGACATATACCCAGCTGACATTTCCAAATGCAAAGCCCCCAGTTGTAGGCCACCCAGCTGGGAAGCTGCTCTGCAAGACAGGATCTGGGGCTCCTGGTGGACACCAAGTCGAACATGAGCCAGCAGTGTGCCCTTGCAAAAATAGCTAATGGTAACCTGGGCTGCGTTAGGCAGAGCAGTGCCAGCAGGTGGAGGAAGGTGATCCTTCCCCTCTGCTCAGCACTGGTGAGGCCACCCCTGGAGTGCTGGGTCCAGTTCTGGGCTCCCCAGTACAGGAGAGGCATGGGCACACTGTGAGTTCAGCAAAGGGCCACCAAGATGATCAAAGAATTGGAGCAGCAGATTCTCGGATGTAGTCAGAACTAGCCAGGTCCTACTTGTAGACTGAGAGGAAAATAAATTGCCTTCATGGGCTATCGAGTTATTTTAAGAATGTTCCTAATTTATGTGCTTGACAATTTTTATTAAGATCAATGGAACTAATCAAGTGCTTAGTCAAACATACAGTACAGGTCCTTTTGTTATGAAGGCACTCAATATGTAATACATAATGCCTGACAAAATGAGTTAGGCACTGAATAATATCTAGGTTTATTTTTAATAGCCTGCTAGAGCAGTAACAAACATTGAGTAACTCAAGCAGAAACTAAACGCTGTATGTTTTGTCATAAGAGAAGTCCCAGTCACAACACAATGTAATCCTAAATTCTAAGAAGTATGATTTCCAGTGCATTCTGACAGACTTGTTGAAATCTGCATTTAATAGAAATACAGCTAGAAAATTTCAAAAATACAACATTTTTGTATGTTGCTAAACAAGACTATATGCTTTGCATAAAGTAAATATTTTTAATATACATCTAAGATCTTGTCTAATTATAATAAATTCACTATTAACATACTAATGAAAAATCTATGAAGAAGAATCTAAAAGAAAGAGCGATTGGACAAATTTCTGACCCCACTGAATTCAGATGAAGCCATAGTATTCATGTGGGCAGAACAAACGTTTACTGAATGTATATGGCAGTATTACTTTTTTCCATAGTATAAAGCATTAAAAATGCTTTGATTTTGTGGTTGAAATAAAAGATGCAAGTTTTTTTGCATTTTGAACTGTTTATAAAGGAATTAAAATAGGTAAATAAAAATGAAAATGTTTCACTTTAAGCTACAGAACAGATGCCTTGGAACCAGGAGGAAATTTAACCTAGATTCAACGTTTAATTCTACTGCACATCTTAGTACAATTCTCAAGTCCTGTAGCAGCTTCTGATAACATTTTTAATGAAAAAAATAATATGACTAAGAAAAATGTCTTCAGTGTATTTGCTTGCCTTATACTGAATTTAATTTATTTTATACTGTCTCGTATTCTCAGTTTTGAGCATGCCACGGATTGTCATCATTGGTTGCTGAACAAAACAATTTAAGTTAATTCACATTTCTGAGAATTATTTTCAGCTATATCTCACAGAGTTTGAACCTCTATTTTAACTCTTTGGTGAACATTTGGTGAACACAAAACAAAGTTTCATCACCATTCTTTAAATGTTGATGACACCATTATCTACATGGTGATGAGACAAATGCATGTGATCCTCTACTAACCACGAACTTGTGTTTAGCAGTTTGTCAGCTGTATTTGGATGCAGGGAATTGGTTTCACGAAGACCAGATCTCATAAGAGTCCTTCCAAGGGAGGTGAATATTAGGCAGCCTTCACGTTGCAACAGCTGTTGATATCTTCAACCACCTAAAAAGACAGAGAAACAGTGCTAAATTAGGTAGTTGCATTTGTGCTCAGGATACCTGCTACACCTGCTGAACTGAAATTCGCAGATTTCAATTGAAGGAAATATTGTTAATACAAACATATTACTAAATTGTTAATATTGTTATACAAGGCATAGCATTCCTTTTAAATCCTGTGTTCTTTCCAGCTTTACATCTGGAAGAGCTGAGGATTGTTCCCTGACAGAGTGAAGAGAAGCAGCATGGCATAAAAAGATAGGGAAGCATGAGAAATTGGAGATTAAAGTCAAAGTAGCAAAGCTCAAGAAAGGGAGAAACAGAAACACCTTTTCCTCATGCCACAATTATTGATTGTTTATGTATTTATTTTATTCATGGACACCAAGAGTACAAACATAAACATGGCCTGGCAATTTCCTTCAAAACTTGAAGAGTCTCCAACACAGAACATTTGCATGGACTTTATTAATTCCTGACTGATTCACACTTTAAGGAGAGAAAAACCTGTGATAGGCATGAAAAAGGCTTGAGAAATGCTGAGCTGAACTTTTCAAATGCATTTTTCTTCTTCTATTCTACTGCTGATAATAAATACCAGTAATAAGGAGTAACCCTTCTTTGCATTGATGGAAAACTTTTCAGATGTTTCATACGTGGACTGAGAACTTTTTATGTATCCCCAAGGTAGGTCAGGTTGACACAAAGGTATTTTTCCCATTTTGTTTGATGAGTGGCAAAGTTCAGCTAATGTTAAAAGACCATAAACAAACAAAACCTTGAATTTAAAACTCTGAGGCTAAATGTCACTTGTCCTCTTCTCTGAGGTGCTGCTGTGCCAACTGAAGTCAATTCCAAGGGTGAGGCTACAGAGAACAGCGCCAGGACCAGCTTGCAGTTGTCCACTGGGACATCAGTAAGAACGTAACACACACCTCCCCACCAGCTCCTACATGATCACAGAGACACTGAACTTAACAAAACAATAAAATAACAAAGATAGCATAGCACTAGTGTAGCCTCCTCGTTAAAAGAAAATGTAAATCAAGCTGTGACTCACCAATTGCTTCTATAAATTATTATCTACTGATTAGGCAAAAAAATGTTGGGAGACAAGGAACAATCCCATGGCCTTTCCTTTTTGTCTAATCTATAACCTATTACAGCTGGCTTGATCCAAGCACATTCGTAAGCACCAGGGAGCAAAGTGCATATAGCAAGTGTCTCTAGGAATGCAGGACTCTGCTCCTTGGGAAAAAAAAATGCAAACAAACAAACAGTAAGAGTTCAAAAAAAGCTTATCAACCACCTTGTTTCCCCCCAAACCCACCCCCACACACAAATCTGCAATAACTAAATCACTTGGAGGTGGTTGCAATACAGGCAGAACATGGTATTTTCTTTTTCATCCCTGCAAAATTTGATGTAGGTCAAAAGAGCATCTTTTAAAGAATTAAAAGAAAAGGCACTGGAATTGGAGGATCTGATAGGGATCACTTAGAAGAGAAGAAAGTTACTAACATTACTGCTATTGACAGTTATTGACATGCTTACAGGGTAACTGGGCCAGACAAAACTCAGCCCTTCTCAGTACACGGGTTTGTTTCAGTTTGCCTGTGGCCTGTCAGATACGCCTGACGTTCTTAACAGTCCCATGAGTAAGCGATGTGGGGTAATGGTCAAAGACCAGATAAACCTCATCAGCCTTTGTGTCCGGATCTGGTTTTATGAATGCAATCTCTCTCGGCCCTCAATCTAGCCACTAAGCTGCTGGTTGTACACCTCAGAAAGGTTTCTTTAACCACCAACATCCACGCCTTCCGCTCTCTGGTCTTGTGTGTAGGTGCACTGATAATCCTCCTAGCCCTGTAGACACACGCTGTGTGCTCTTCTTTCTCAGCCACTTGGGATTTTTCTTTTCTTTAGTTTTTAGGTGACTCAAGCACTGTGCAACTTAACTGGCATAGGACATGAATGTGGGAGAACAGTCTGCTGCAAGCAACAAATGCTTTCCTCCTTCAGATGTAGCAGGTTCTCATCCATCCTAAATTGTAGTCCTCAGTTCAGCCAAATTACTGTCTCTCAAGGTTCCTCAAGTCACCTTGCTGATGAAGCCAACACGTTTTCAGAACTAAGCCCTCTAGCCCAGCTGCTCACACCAGAGTGTTCCTTTATGGTACCTACTTCTATCTGGGGTGTACAGCCTAACACTCCCAGAAAGTCAGGACCCGGCTGTGGCTGTTCTCCTTCAGCAGAAGCACTGAAAGTACAGCTTTGATGACAAAAGGTTTTGTCATCACCCATTCAATTTCCTTTTTTCCGTAACAGAGAAAACAAGCTGCGGGGGAAACGAAACCCAGATCCTTCCTACCCTTTCCTTACTAATTCCCACACTCCTTTCAACAGCTGCAGTAGCTCTACCCCTTTGTCTCTGGAAACTGCAGACGGCTGACAGGATAGGAAGAAAAGGTATTTTTGAATTTCTTCAGAACATGGCAATATGTTCATAGTAGTTTACCTTTGTTAATACATTATTTTGTATAGAAATAGAATTTGTATAGAAAATTTTTCTTAGAAAAATCCTAGCAATCTTAAAAATCTCAAGTCTTAGAAATTCTTAAATCATAGAAACTCCTTTTACTTGGAAAAAGAGAAAGGAAGACAAGTAACAGATTTCTGCTTGTCAGACTGAATGGTAATGCATACTTGACTTTTCCAAACACCATAAGCCAATTAGCACTGCAATCAGAAACAGCCATTTGACTGCAAAATCTTTAGATGTTGCAGTGGGTTTTTACGATAGGTCACAAACCAGGACTGGAATCCACTCTTGCTGCACCAAAGCAGCACATTTGACTCCATGATAGGGACATGATAGCACTTCACACCACAGAAAGCTTCAAATCCCTTTCAGTATTTCCCTAAATTAAGCTCTGTATCCAAGCCTATATCCAAGAGATTAAGGAGCTTGCCATCACCGTTTCATGGTGAACAAGTTGGACCCAGAAATGCTTTCAAATTCTATCAGATCTGCATTTCTCTGATAAGATCTGTCTGAATAAGAAGTAACTGAAATGGGCCACATGTCATGTTCTGCTTATATATGTTTGTTTTTGGTGGTGGTGGTGGTTTATTTTGTTTGTTTTGTGTTTGTTGCTGTGGTTCCCCATTCAATTAGACGTCAGAAAGTGGGCACAGCAAGAAAACACAGATAAGGCAAGCAGTGGAGGTGAACAATTAAATTTTCCTTGCAAGGCTCAGTCTCAGCGAGCCAAGTCTGTCTTCTCTCAGCAGTTCACGGAGCTGAGCCGTGGAAGAAGGAGCAGGAAGGTACCGCTGCGTCCTGAGGTGTGTGCAGGGATCTCCATGCCAGATGCTCAGCGCCAGGATGTATCCTCAGCTGCGCTCCTGTGACTTTGCCAAGGAAAGACGCAGACACGGGGCTGGTTGAGCTGAAGAGGGAAGCACCAGAGTTAGCAAACACCTGAGGGCCTCGATGCAGCAGCCCATGCCGCTGACAGAGGAGCAGGCAGGGCTTCCCTGGGGCTTTAGGGACCAGCGCTGGGCATGGCGCCGGCGGCGCTGCAGCGCCCAACGGCCCCCGGCGCGGCCAAGGGGAGCCGGGCGGCGGCTCCTCCTCTCCCCCTTCCTCCCCCTCCTCCTCCTCCTCCTCCTCCTCGTCCCCTCCCTCCGCTCCGGGGCGGTCTCGGCCGCCGAGCTCCGGCTGCGGCAGCCCGGGGGTGCGCAGCAGGGGCGGCGGGATGGACTGGCAGGTGCTGACCCGGGAGCTGTCCCTCTACCTGGAGAGCCAGGTCCGCGTGGGGCTCTTCGGCTCCGGCGTGGGCTTGTCGCTGGTGCTGGGCTTCGGCGTCGCCTACGCCTGCTACTACCTCAGCAGCATCGCCAAGGTGAGCCGGAGGGCGGGCGGCCACCCTCCGGGGGACAGCGGCGGTGGCAGCCCCCGGGCAGGCAGCGGCGGCTCCTCAAATGGCGGCCGCCGCCGCCGCCGCGCCCGGAGGGGCTCTGCACGGAGCCCGCACCGCGTCCTTGTGGAGGGGTCGGCCCTGCCGAGCCGTGCCGAGCCGGGTGTTGGGCCCTCGGGGGAACGGGACGAGGCTTTTCCTTCCCCTGGTCGGGGAAGGGGCGAGGGGAAGGGGATAGGGCGAGGGGAAGGGGCTCCGCCGCCCGCTGTGGCGGGTTGGGGACCCTCGGGTTGCTGCTGCCGTGTGGCGAGGGCTGTGGTGCCTCCTGGCCACCTGCTGAGGAGTGGTTTCACGAGGAGGTGATCAGAGCGTTTGGGAGCTCTCAGATCGTTTGGGACCGTGGAAAGTGGCCCCTGGAGCAAGAGTGAGAGCGCCTCGTTGAGTGCTCCATCAAGGGGAAACGCGCGTGTGGAGAGATTTCGGCTGCTGAAGGCTCGCACGGTGCCACAAGCCTCTGTAGACGGGCTGAGAAGGCAGCCTTCCTCACAAAAGGATGCTTTCTTTTCGTCAGAGGAAGAAAATGAGAGGTCAGGAGGACATGCTGCCGCCGCTGTGTGCGCGTAGCAGCTCTCACCACTTGTCCTCTCTCCTCCTGTTAACGCATGCACGTTGGAGACCCTAGAAGAGAAGTTTAAGAAATGTGGCTGTTCAAACCCCATGCGGGGTGTGATGATTTGCACCCCAATTCCTCTGTGCAAATCTAGGCTGTGAGAAAAACACCTGTATGCTGGGCGTTGTTAGAGGTGAGTACCCTATGCAGCTGGGCACCACACTGGGATGGGAGGAGGAGAGTGCTACCAGGCTGAACTAGGTACTGCAAGCAGGTGCTGTCAAAGCTTATGGTTGTATATCTCCTTACCATGAAAAGAAAAAGCCTTATAAGTAAATAAATTAACAAAAGCAGTCTACTGGGAGAAGATTGAAACAGGCTCTCATTATATATTTTTTTTCTATGAACGTCTGTGCCTGACTGTAGTCTCTCTTCCTAGAAACCCCAGCTGGTGGCCAGCAACAAACGTTTCTGCCGCTTTCTGGAGGAATATTGCCCTGTTGTGACAGAAACTTACTATCCCACGATTTGGTGCTGGGAAGGCCGGGTACAGACACTCCTGCGTCCCTTTATCACTTCTAGACCCCAAGTACAGTACAGAAAGTAAGTGCCTTTCTTCGGGACAGTGATCAATTCTGTAGCCAGTGGTTACCTTGCTCTGTGTCACAGCGACTGTCATTGCTCAAGTGTGTGCCCATGTATCTGCTTTATGCCTCTCTTTACAACTCCGTCCTAGGCTTGGAACCATTTCTGTCCTGGATTCAGCATGCAGTGGGTTTAAAAGATCCCATAGAGCCCTGTTATAGCTCAGGGAGCACTGGACTACTGGTGGCAATACAGGACTTGATGTGGTTATATGTTCACAGCTTGGTTGAAGTGGGAAGGGACCTCTGGAGGAAACTGGGCTAACCCACTTAGACCAGGTTGCCCGGGACCCTGTGAAGGCAGCTTTTGAAGATCTCCAAGGAGGAGACTCCACCACCTCTCTGGGCAACCTGTGTCAGTGCTCGGTCACCTGTACAACACAGGAGTGCTGCCTGGTGCTCAGAGGGAGGGTCCTGTGTTACAGTGTGTGCTCTTTGCCTGTTGTCCTGGCACTGGGCACCACTGAAAAAAGCCTGGCTCTGACGTCTCTGCTCCTTCCCTTCAGCTATTTATACACATTGATAAGATCCCCCTGAGCTCTCTCAGCCTCTCCTCAGAAGAGAGATGCCCCTTCATCATCGTGGTGGCTCTTTGCTGACTTGGCTCCAGTATGTCCATGTCCCTCTTGTACTGGGGAGCCCAGAACTGGACCCAGCACTCCAGGGGTGGCCTCACTAGTACTGAGCAGAGGGGAAGGATCACCACCTCCCTCCTGCTGGCAGTGCTCTGCCTAACATAGCCCAGCTTACCATTAGCTATTTTTGCACGGGCACACTGCTGGCTCATGTTCGACTTGGTGTCCACCAGGAGCCCCAGGTCCTGTCCTGCAGAGCAGCTTCCCAGCCAGGCAGCCCCCAGCGTGTTCTGGTGCCTGGGGCTGTTCCTCCCCAGCTGCAGCACTTGGCACATCCTTTGGTTGACTGGCATGTGGTTCCTGTGAGCCAGTTCCTCCAGCCTGTTGAGGTCTCTCTGGATGGCAGCACAGTCATCTGGTGCGTCAAATATTTTGGTGATTGAATGCCATCATTTTGGAAGGGTCATGCTGTCATTCTCTCTGTCCATTCAACCAACACATTCAACCTTAACCATCACATGGCCACTTTCAGCCCAGTTTTAAATATATCAAACTCCTGGGATTTTCAGATTAATTTTTCACCTATCAGGTCTATCTTGTGTTCTTTGATGCCAACATTCTAAGAGGCAAAAAATTATATATATTGTTTGTCCTCAGCTGATCTCTTCTCACACAGAAGTGAGGCTCAGTCTGGCAAGTGAGGCATTTGGCACAAGAGCTAAGGAGAAGTACTTTTATACTCCGGAACCTGGACGCAGCACAAGTTGTTTCAGCTCTGTTTGCATGGTAGAATAGATTCAGCATTTAGCAGCTTCCCTTAGTTTTAGTAACTAGGAAACATTTCAGTGGTATGGCCATGTCCAGTTTTTGTAGCCCTTCTTGTATACTCTCCATTTGGAGGTTTGTGAGGAAAGAAACTAGTTCCATGGGGCAGTGCTTCATTGGCACCATTTGAGATTGTGCTGGCAGCACACACCAGCATTGCATCTCCTGCCCTTTACTAAGAAAGGGTAAAGCTGACCTAATGAGTCCAACAAGGCTGATGAGCTTTAAAGTCTGGAGTAGGTGCTATGAAAATTGTGCTTTCAAATGAAAAAGCAAATGTGAAGTAAACTTCAATTTTGGTAGTTCCTGTGTCATACATTAGTTGCCAGAGAATGGGGAAGATGCTGAATGTTTTTTTCTCTCTGTGTGTATATATATATATATATATATATATATATATATATATAAAAGGGCTATAAAAGGACTGTAACCTTCCTCTCATAGTTTAAGACATGCTTAGCTTCTTGGGATGGTATCATATTTATTGATTCTTAGGTTGTGTTTTTTAAACATGCATGCTAGCAAAGTTTGTGGAGATGAGAGTGTGAAATTCTGGCTTCACTGAAGCTGTAAAGCTGTAGTGTCTGTCTGTGTTCCACATGTTAAAAACATAACAAAGTGCCATCCAGCATATGTGCTTATTCTTTGGGTAAAGAGAAAGCAAAACAAAAAGAACAACAACAGACACGTGATAGATGGTTAACACGTTGCCCAAAGCAGAGCCAGAAGGTTCTCAGACCACCCAAAGGAAAGCTGCGGTACACAAGCCCACATACAGTAAAAGGCAGTGCCAAAAGTCACATTAGTTACAAGCTTCCAGTACATCAGCAGCGAGTGATGAAAGGCCAGCTCTTCGTTTACTGTAAACTGGAATTGTGCCATGAACTGAGTGTGCTAACTCATGTCAGCTGGAGGTATGGCTCTTTGTGAATGGTGAATGTGCAAACATGATTAGGTGGTACTTGCAGCGTTAAAACCTAATCAATGAGGCAGATTTTATACCTGGTATTTTTTACAGTTTAAGCACTCTTAATAGTACGCATTTATTTTTTAAATCTAATCATTGTTGTCTTGAAATGTGCCTTTCAGTGAGCTCATTAGAACAGCAGATGGAGGACAGATTTCGCTGGATTGGTTTGATAATAATGACAGCTTATATTATCCGGATGCCAGCACAAGACCTACTGTCCTGTTATTGCCTGGTCTGACAGGAACGAGCAAGGAATCCTACATTCTTCATATGATCCATCAGAGCGAAACACTGGGATATAGGTGCTGTCACACTTCATTGCGTGTATTTTGTGTGTGAGATCACAGTTAAGTATGCATATGTAGAAGGTGTCTTCCTAACACAAATGAGATCTAAAAAAAAAAATAGTTTATGTAAGAAAGCAGTAATAATAATAATAATAACCACATTATGTAACCCGCAGTAAATTCCAAAGGGCTGCTCTGGTATCTGCAGACGTGCTGCAGAAATTGCAGTGAAGGCAAGCTACGTCTGCATAGGTCTTTGCTGCTGTGTCCTAAACTGTAACATCAGCACTCGAGCTACCTTTGTGCTTTCTTGAGAAGGGGTTTGTATTCAGCTCCACAAAGACTTGTATGGATGGGTTGCTGGCAGAAAGCCTCGAAGGAGGTCAGCTGCTGAGTGCCAAGATTGCTTGATTCAAGTCCCTGAGTGCAGAAAGGGGAGCCAACCTACTCCTGCTGCTGTTTCAGGAAGAGGTTTGTCACCTCTGAATTGTCACTGCTTAATTTATTTTTGTTATTAAGGCTGCTGGTCAGAATTGGGTGAAATAAGTGGATTAGTCAACGAGTAAATTCCTTTATGTAATCATATTCCTGCCACTGTGCTTTAAAATACGTTGTCATTGTTCCAGGCTCCCTATTTGGAATATTGCATTTTGCAATTGCAGATTGGTGTCTGCTACTGACTACATAATGTTCTTCAAATATATGTGTGTGTGTCAGTGCCTGTGTATATTTCTGGCTATCTGTTCTCTGGGGGTTTGGGGAGCTGCTCTACTAAATTCTGGAAGTAAAACAGCGCTTTAACCATTCAAACTACCTTTAAAATCACTTTAAAGCTTACCTGTAAAAATACTAGAGGAAGAGAGATCCCAAATCAACAACTTCTTAGAACTAATTCTTTAAGTATTCCTGAAGGAAATACCTGCATTTGGTCACCTAACAAAGAGAAGTATAACGTTATAAAGGAGAACTTGAGTGTTGTTTTTTTTTTTAAACAGCAACATTTGAAAAATACCAAAATATCTTTTCGTGCCTTTAACCCAGCTAAATATAGCTTATGGCTCATAATTGGCCAGCTCTAAGCTCAGGCAGAGCATGATCCATATTCCATCTTCCGGTAACCCCAGGGGTTCTCGTCCTGCAGGCTGACCTTGACTGACAAAGCACAGAGCTCACCTAGAGTCCCACCGACTGCAGTGGTATAAAGGTCATTCTGCACATGTCAGATTTTAGCATTTTTAGGACAGAAATTATTTATCTGCTGAACTTACCCATCGAACTGGCTCATTTTTCTTTATGTGTTTTCAATTTTTGGTGTAAGTTGTCCTTTTCAGGTGGACGAGCAATCTATGTAACTCAGTTTGCTTTCTCAATTTTTAGATGCGTGGTTTTTAACAACCGTGGAATTGCTGGTGAGGATCTTTTGGTAAGGATGACTTTTAAGATAAACATCTTTTATATGTAAGCAGGATGTATATATGTAATCATCAGTGTCTATCTGTAAGGCTGGATTTAACTGAGAGGAGCTCATAGCATATGTTGAAGATGCAGAGAAGAGAATCTAGTTATCTGGTAGATCAGTAACATGCCAAGGTACATCTTTTATTTTAAAACTCAGAGACCAGCTGGTCAACACAATTGTTTTGTGAACATTTTGTTCTAGGAAATCACTTAAATTACCAGCATCTGTGACAGTAAAGTGAGCAATCCTTATACTTTTCTTCCTCAAAACACCATGGTATATAAAACGTATACGTCCTAGAAATTCTGTTCACTCAATGTGATTTTCTCCTGTTGTTTTAACTTATAAAGCAAAATATAAACAGTGGCAATTACTTTCCCAATTGCCAATAGACATTTAAGCTATGATTTGGTTAAAAAGCCATGCCATTAAATTGACCCGTATTATGTGGTATTGAATTAATGAATCCGATTTACACGGGTAGTCATACCCTGAAAATTAATTTTGTATTTTTCTCAGCAATTACAATACTAGCTTAGCTCCAGCAGATTTTTTTTTTTAAATTATTTCTGGGACATACAAATCACGTTTGCTTAGAGATAACTGGCAATTCCACAGATGATGAAATCTTGAAGCCAAACGTTTTCTGCATCTCGGCACAAAGCATGATGAAATACTGCTGAATAAGCCTCATTTGCTCCTATATGTTTTTTTGACAGGTCTGAAGCTGGTATGAATGTGCATAATACTAAGTATTGTTTTGCATTTTTTAATCCCCTTGCTTCAGCCTTAAAAGCTCAGAATTTTTTTCCCATAATCAGATAAAACGTTTCAATGCAAATATTGCTATGTTAGAGTAGTTTTCTGCATACTTTCGGAGATGGATCTACAAAGCAGTTTTGTGGCACACAAAGTCCTTATTGACGAATTTCTGAATCGCTAACAGAAAAGATCTCTTGTGTGGATGCATTGTGTGTATTTTAGTGTAATCGGATTTACATATTTAAGCATTATAAGATCTTACTGCGAAGCAAACCAGCTGAAATTATAGCATTTTCTGTAAGGGGGTTTCTACATTTTAATATAAAATCCCTAGTTAATGAGTTTGAAGCATAGCTGGGCAACACAGTAGAAATAGTCATGCAAGTAATTCTTCTACTAGTCTCTTTAAAGATAAATGTAAATTTACAGTCTACAATAACTATTTAAAGAATCAGTTAAACGAATGAGAAGAACATTTTTATTGAAAGTTACTATGAATTTTTATTATGGAATGTTCAAATATTAGATGTCCACAGCCAATGTGAGCTAAGATGATGTTTTAAAATACCTTTGTACGCTGAGTAGATAGATATACATTGAAGTATCAGGAATTAACTGAAATTAAAATGCAACTTCCCTCTGTAGTTTTATAAACTTTTAATCAAATATACTTTAACTTGGAATACATTAGACCCTAGGTACTAAAAATAATTTATTTTTCCTTGTAAACTTGACAACTTAATTAAAATGAAACACATTCACACCGTTTGTAATTAATAGGATGTAATAAAGGGAACAGTGATTCATGTGGATGAGAATTGGAAATGCAACATAAATGGAAAACATCTTCAGATTTAATTATCCAGATTTAGCTTTTCTCTCCTTTTTTAATCTGTGACTTCAACATTTTATTATTCATGTTAAATGTACTTTAGGTAATTATCTTCTTTTAATTAAACTTGTTAAAATTGTCCACAAATATCCAGCCTGTTTAGCTGAGAGCAAATTTAAAAAAAAAAAAAAAAAAAGCACCTTAAAATACAGCGTTGCTTCAGGCAACAAGTATGTTCAATCAACTCATAATTAAATATTTTTATATTTTAGTTTTAATGCTTGTACTGAATTTTGGCAGGCTAGCCTCTACCTTGAGTTAAGTCAGGGTTGTTAACATGTTTAGTAAGAACTGTATAGTTGCTGTAGATGAAATCTAGAGAACTTACTTTACTGTGTTTTACATCTAAAAGTATTTATCTCCCTTACACTGCTGCAGAAGAGTCTGCAGACTGTAGCCTGTAGCAGTTGTCTGTGCAGGTGAGGCTCAAAAGCTATGCTTATCCTTCAAGTGAGTGTGTGTGGGGGATGTCCAAATCCCAGGGATGGCCATGGAAGTCATGCCACCTTGCAACTCAAGGCTTGAAGAGATGCTGCTGCTGGTAGACAGAGAAGGGATAATGCATACATTTCATTGCTTTTGTTAGTAAATCAGGTAAACAGCACCGGTAAATTTATCCATCTATTTATTTGCTTGTCTCATGTACAGAATCTAAATACTGGATGTTTTTCAAATGCCAGCTTACAGAACTTGAAGTCTAATATTTTCTTTTGCATTTGAATGTGGGTGAAGATGGTCAAATTGTCATTATAACTCTTTTCTCTAAATTACAGCCTTTATGATGTGTTTTTATTTCTGTAGGGTATTTCAAAAATACCAGTGCCTATCTAGTTCAATCTAGTTTAGCTAGTGACTCTGTGTTCAGTTTTCATCTAATGATTTGGTGGTTGCAGATAGTGAATATATTTATCACCTGTTTTGTTTTGTAATGATAGCAAGTATAATTCCTTCCTCCCCCTCTTCCTGAGATGTTTGCCATTTAGTGCACTTTCACGATAAATTTATCTTATTATATAAAAGAACCGCTGTACGTTTTTCTTTGTCCTTAAAGGATGATTAAAAAAAGCTTATGACGGTGTTTTTCCCTATGACTCCTTACAGACACCAAGGACTTACTGTGCAGCTAACACAGAGGATTTAGAGGCAGTTATTCATCACATCCACAGCTTGCACCCCTCAGCTCCGTTCATGGCAGCCGGTGTTTCTATGGGAGGGTAAGGTATTATGTAAGAGGAGTCTCAGCTTAACTATGATCATAAATAGGACTGTTGTAGCATGACTGTAAATGATTACTCCACAGTACTTATGGTACTTACTGAACTGCGACTAATTTCAGTCTGCCTGTAAATGTCAATATTTGGAAGGCTCTTAGAAGCTTAACGCCTTCGAAGCTTTTAGCTTTGTGTCCAGTAAGGTGGAAAGTGGCCAGCATTCAGAAGCTGGCTGGGAGAGAAGACAGGAAACACAGACAGATTGATAGACAAACAGGTGGGCAATAAAATCTTTGGAAGCTACGGAACCCATCTTTGGAACAGAGGGCTAAAAAATAGGAACTAGAATTAACGTACCGTGTTTCTTAGCAATCCCTGGATATTAGAAGATTTATCTTCATTCTCTTTGGGTTCTGAAGGGTGGGGGTAGGTTATGCTGGAAGAGAGGTGATTATCTGCTCTGTCTGGCTCAGAAGCCAGAAGTAGTACTGTTGTTGAAACCAGTATGGGTTGATTATAACGTGGTATTAAGACTTGCTGTGTCCTGGCTTCTCTCCAGAAAGCATAGCTAGAACAGACAGTGATAGAACAGTTGCTAGAAAAATCACTGCTAGAAACTAGGAGAAATATTCAGACAGACTCTTTAACAGAAACTCGAGAACTTCCATTAAAAGTACTGCAGACAGGAGTCACTTTTTTGAGACTGCCCTTCTTTCTGATAAATTGTCTGTTGACATTAATCTTCTAATGACTTGCAGGAGCTTTGGGATAAATACAGATTTGTTCAAACAATATAGTGATTAATAATCAAATGAGTAACCCAGAAGCCCTGTAAGTCAGTTAAGCCACTCTTTTTCCCTTGGGATTTAGCTAGTGTCTTCAGTACGAATACATACAGCCCTCTTCAGTATGTCAACGTCAATCTTTCTGGGAAGTCTAAGATTGGGCCCACTACTCCAGATAGTCTCGGAAGTGCCAGGTACAGGGAAAAAATCACTTCACTAGACCTGCTGGTTTTACTTGTGCTAACATAGCACAGAGTGTTGTTAGTTATCTTCACTACTGCAAGGGTGCACAAATCGCTGATTTGTGTTCAGCTTGCCCTGGTCTTTCCCAGCAGTGCCGTTCTTTCTCCAGTCATGAACCTGTCTTCGCGTTTGGTTTTGTTGAACTCTGTTGTGTGTCCGCTAGCCCATTTCTGCAGCCCGTTGAGGTCCCTCAGAATGACAGCTTTGTCGCCCAGTGCACCAGCCACTCCCCACAATTCGACCTGCAAGCTTGCCAAGGGTGCAATCCATCTCATTTTCCAGTTGTTAATAAAGGTGTTGCACATTCTTGGCCCTGGCATTAACCCCTGAGTAACACCACTAGGAACTGGTCCACAGCCCTCTCAGCCTGGTGGTCTAAGCCAATTTTCCACCCACATTGCAGGTCACCTATTGTCACCCTGTCATTTCCAGTTTGGCTACGTGGAAGGTTGTCAAAAACTTCGTGAGGTCAAAATAAACAGCTTCCACTCCTTTTGCCTAATCAAGGAAAGCAGTCAGCTTGTCATAGAAGGCAGTCAGGTTGCTCAGGCATGTGTTGTCCTCAGTAAGTCCGCTCTTGCTGTTACCAGTCACCTTCTTAACCTCCATGTTCTTGGAAATAGCTTCCAGAGGGTAGTCCCATAGTGCTGATAATTAGGCTGACCAGACAGTATTTTCTCCTGTTTTTGTAGACGTGTGTGACATTTGTGTTTTTCCAGGCTCCAGGATTATCCCGTAATTGCAGCAGCATTTCAAAATGGTAGGCTTACAAAAACCTTGGCTGTTTCCTTCTGGAGCTTTGGTGCACCACACCTGGTCCCCTATATGTCCAGTTTGCATAACTGGGCCCTAAGTCAATCTTCCTCTGCTGTGAGTAATACTTCACCCTTCCACACTCTGCCACTAGCCGCAGGGACCTGGAAGGCTGGAGGGCAGACTTCAGCAGTAGAGACAGGGAAAAACAGTAGCCTTGGCCTTTTACAAATATTTTTGTCATGAGGTTCCCTGCTCTGTTCAGTAGTGGTAGACCAGGAGGGAATACAGGATGCTCAGCCTAACCTTGGTTCTTTGGGAAATCCTCTGGAAGCCATTTCCAGTCATAGGAAGGATGAGAAGGTGACCAGACTTAACAAAAACAAAGCATACTCGAATGATCTGTTTGCCTTTTGTGATGATAATGACTGGCTTCAGTGCTGAGGGGTAAGGAGTGGTTGTTGCTTGCTCCAAGTCTTTTGGTACCATTTTATTTATAGAAGCCCTTCTTGCTGTCCTGCATATCACGTGCTAATTCCAATTCCAGATGAGCTTAGTTTTTCCAAACTGCATCCCCTGAATGCTTGGGCAATGACTGTTTCTCTCAGGCAGCTCCACCCCTCTTCCACCTTCATGATACTTCCTTTTTGAACTTCTTCTGGAGTCCACATGGGGACTGTTTCCATGCTTCAAAATTAATTGGAGCACTTACATGTTTAAAATTAGGCAGGAGCACAGATGCATATGCCTTACTAGAGGCATATTGTGCGAATCATCCACTTGTCCTAATCTTACAACAATTTTCATAATTTATTCTTTTTCAAATTATTGTGAGGAGCCAGTTAAGTTATATAGGACATGTTTGCCCAAATGAGAAGTAAAATAAGCAATCCATTCACAAATGTTGCTACTACTGCAACATTTTTATTGATTTATGACTCAATGTTATCCTTAGAGAGTACAGACCAGTGGTTCATAGGTTCTTCCTCTCCTGTAGGTGAAAGGGAACGCACGCTACCTAACCCCTATTTGTGCAACAGGTGACTTTCCTCATTGGGTTTGGCTGCCTGAGTAGTTTCCAGATGCACATTCACAAGCAGTGTTTGATGTTCTTTTCCAGCTGGTTCCTACCTGCTGGCGAGTTAGTAGGAGCTCATCTCCCTTTTGCACTGCTATCCTATAATTTGGTAGGTAGTGCACGGGGATAAATTCTCTGTGCTGGAAGGTGGTTACGTGATGTTTTTGCTACAGGTTGCTGTCTCCTGCAGTATGACAGATGAAGCTAAGGTATAGAGTGTTGGTGTTCCAGGGAGCTGTATTAAGTCGTGGAGCTTATAATGTTTTGAGTTAAAGACTCGGAGTTAAAATGCTGGTTGGAAACCTTGAGGCCTCAGGCAGTAAAGTAAGACAGCTTTTCTGTTGCTATTTTTCTTTTATTACCTTCTTGGTCATTTAATTTTTCAACATCTGAAGGGTCAAGTACTGGTGAACTCTCCCTTTTTTCAACTCAATTATACATCTTCAATACAGACTGTAAGTTGCAATTGGTCAGAAAGGCAAGTTTTATACCATTTATTTAGCTCATAATTTTGTTAGTTTTATTAATTATCTTTCATTTCATTCTTTGTACTCTCATATGCATGAGGTATGGGAAAGGTATTCAACCTTCAATTAAAAAGATAGCTTCTTAAAATGGGCAGGCATGCCAGGGTGGCTTGCATTTATCAGGCAGACTGATGAGATTTACCAGATCAGGAAGACTGAGTTGTAAAATTGCAAAACTTACTGACAATTAAGTATACTCGTTCCATGAGTAAAGTACGTTTACTTGACCTTCTCCCCTTCGGTGATACAATAAGACTAGTACATCTCTCTTTATTTTTAAATGCACTCCTACCTACATCCTACACAGTGCACTCAGCTCCTCTCTGAACGTAGAGAGAAAGCAAACTTAATGAGTCATATATTGATGACATTCACTACCCTGTAGAAGTATTAGGCACAACTGTAAGGCTGATACAAGAAACCATGTGGAAAAACAGGCAAAAAGGTGGCTGATTGTTATATTTGCTTTAGATTGAAGCAAACAACTTGATAGTATATATGTTTCTGTTTTTCATTTCTGTTTGTAGCATGCTTCTTTTAAATTACCTGGGCAAAACTGGCAGAGACACTCCTTTAATGGCAGCTGCAATTTTCTCTGCGGGTTGGAATGTTTTTGAGTCTGTAGAGTCTCTGGAGAAGCCACTAAACTGGCTTCTTTTCAACTATTACTTGACTACTTGTCTACAATCCTCCATCAGCAGGTGAGTTGCCTTCTGAACTATTTGGCAAGGTGGAAGGATGTTAGCATGAGATCTACAGCAGGTACAATAATATTGGCAAAATTAATGCCGTAATGACATTTCACATAGTTGTGTGCATTCTGTGGGCTTTGAAATCAAAAGGATATTTGCAAAAAAGATTGTTATCAATGTGACTAAATTTCTCTGCTGCTCAAGGGTGTCAGCACAAGAGCAATGCACTTCTAGATTTATGGATGAAGTGAACCGCTTTAATTTTTTAGACATCTGTACATACTGAGTTTGAGTTTTATACATGTATATATTTATATACTAATTCTTTTAAGTCAGCTTTGACTGCAAAAGCATGGAAAGGGCTAGTTCATCCTTTGCTTTATAAAATTAGGGTGTATTTTATATTCCAAATACTTAATTTTCTTATCTTTGGCATCTTTGTCATGTGGATTTTGACTATGTTGCTGGATGTGCCTGCATATGAATGAACAATTCTTCTGCTCTTGGATTCCAGACAGATTTTGAATATGACAGAAAATTAAAAACAAGCATGTTCTTGTTAGCAAGCTATTTCTTCAAATGTATCTGTAAAGCAGGGGACTTCTGTTTCTACTGCAGAAAACAAGTCCTCCAATTTTTCTTTCTTTCTCTTTAGGCATCGACAAATGCTGGAAAAATTATTTGACATGGATCTCGTGATGAAGGTATGTGGAAATGTTGCTTCTGATTTAGCTTGATGCTGTTTTCCAAATGCTGACATATTCCCTATTTGAATTCTATATTCCAGGCTAGAACTGTTAGAGAATTTGATAAACAGTTCACTTCAGTCATGTTTGGCTACCGTACAATTGATGATTACTATGAAGACGCTAGCCCATGTCGCAAGCTGAAGTCAGTAGGAATTCCAGTGTTATGTCTGAACTCTGTGGATGATGTTTTCTCACCGGGTCATGGTAAGTTTCTGATTTTTAAAATATATTTCCCTGTTTGTGCAGTCTTTTAGGACCAACTATACAGGTTTGAAAATGAACTATGTGTGGAGATTTATATAAATATTACTTGCACGTAGGATCACAACCTCCAGGAGTGGATCAGTCTTGCAATTTATGTAGTGTAAGACATGCAAAATAGCTGATTATAGAGATGCCTGATTAGAACAGAATGCAGGAGCACACGGAGTGGCAGTCATTAAGTCCTTAGTAGGTAGGCTCTTTATAGTCAAAAGAAATATGCACGTGTAGGATGTGAGTTATTTCACTATAAGAAAGATGCCAGGTGTATTGCTCCCAAAAGTGCCCATTCCTATTCACCAAGTATGGAAGCAGCCTATAAAGAAGAACTCAGATACATATGTCTGGATTGTAGACATTCAGATTTGAACATAAGTGAAACCAAGTATTTTCCATTACCATTCTTCAAGCCAGTCCCTACAAAGAGTATCCAGGACTTGCTTATGTTTCAGATGACTTGAAGTTCTCAGCTGTTGTTGCTTATGATCCCAATGACATAAACTCCAGTGCCTGAAAATGAAAAAGTAAGAAAACATGTAGGTTAGCATGCGGACCAGAATCTAGGGTAAAGGAAGAGATACAGGCAAGGTGAGCTTCTCAAAGGAGACACAATGAAATTAATAAAAAGCTAAGTGGATGAAGCAACAATACCAGCTAGTAACTGATAGGCTGAAAACCCTGTTTTCCTTCCTCTTTCTATTTTCAGCCAGCCACATGAGTATTATGAACATTTTGCTTTTGATCTGTAATCCTGTTGCTAACTGTCTTAAAAAAGATCTGATTGTTCCTGCAGTCTGTGTATTGGTTTCAGTGTCTGAGAAGAACAGAGAGAACAAAAAAGTTAATGTAGAGGAAAATTGCTGTAATGAGCAGGTGATGAGAACAGTCTCCAGTAGTAAAGACCTCCCATGTTTAAAGTTGAAGTTCATTCACTTGATTTATTTCAGGAAAGTTTTTTTCTGCCACCACAAGTGAGATTCTTGTAGAATGAGACACAGAATTGAAGTGAGTAAACAGATCAGAACAGCAAACAGAAGAATGAAGGAATTGGAAGGGGTTGTGTATGTACTAGTTATGCATGCCCATACGTAGAGCACGTACAGAAAGACACGCATACCTCACATTACTGTTAGTAGTTTGAAGAGCTGTTGGAGACAAATATGACACAAAGAGAAAAGGGCCATTCCAGTGGAGTGCAGTAGGAAAAGAGTCTGATTTCTTCTCCTCTTGAATAAAAAACATTTGTGCTATGCATGAACAATATAAAGAAGTGACAGCCTCCTAATAGGAGGAAAGAAGATGGTGACTCTAGGTTAGCCAAACTACCTATCCCTCATTGGCCAAAACACAGGCCTAAGAAGATGTAAGATCAGGACAAACTCAGTAATAATCTTCCAGAATAGTGCATCTACTGTCCACAATTAACAGTTCAGGGATGTTCTGAGACAGAGTTAATCCCTTTGTATTTACTAGCTTCTACAGGATTTTTTTCTTGAAATTGTCCAGTTGTGGTTTCTGTTACAAGCGTATACTGTCATGGAAATGAGAGTGGACCCTAAAATCTGTGTCCAAATGTAAAAGCTGCCCAGTCACCTGAAGATAAAGTTTGGTGGGTGTTAGGATCCCAGTGATGACTTCCCCCATAGTAACACGAGACAGGTGATCTAGTGTGCCATGCTTCTGCCTGTCAGGTGTCTTAGAGAGGGAACAATGGCTTTCCCTCCATGCTTAGCCCGAGCTCAGTTTGTAATTTCCATTCTAAAATAAAATACTGTGACAGGAATAAGATGTTTAGTTAGCACAAGTAACAGCAGCAGTGAACCAGACAGCATGCCTGTGTCCCTACAGGGTATGTTAACCTTTTCCACCTTTTTCCCACTGAGACTGGGACCTCTGTTAGACTAAAGCAAGCGCAGAGACCCTAACATGCCTTTCTCCATTAAAATGCATGGGTGGATAGGCATCAATGTATTCCTTCTCCACAGAGTTATGCTGTTGGCTGTACACCAGTGCCGTGGTGGTGACTAGTTTGCCTCAGGAAGGGCTACCAGAGGGAAGGTTGATTTACAGCTAATAGCATGACTTTGTCACGCGTGTGTGTGTATCCTTGGCTCCTTTTTAGTTGGTGAAAAGTTGTGCTGGCAGGGGACAAAGGGCACCCTGATTAACAGCCTAGGAATTACGGCTGATGCCACCAGTTACTGGAGGTCTCTCATCTTCACGCCTCTGCTGTCTCAAACATAAAGGTCTGGTGTCAGTCTGGGAGGTGACTTCATTCTGGTAACTGCTCTTCTGACCTGAAAGTGTGTGGCCACAGGTTAGCCTGTGGCAACCAGTGGCAGTTTCCACTGACAAGTGTACAAGGGATTCAAAGCCACAGACTTTCTTCTCAGCCAGCCCCAGTCTTCTGCTGACTTTGGGAACTGGTTGTTTCATGCCTCATCAAACTTCATCTCTCCTAATAATCACCTATCACCTTTTAGGCTACCTTCCATTGCTCTCGTGGATAGCTGTAGATGGTTTCAGGCATCTGGGAAACAGGCCTAGAGAACCCATTAGGGAGAGAGCCATGCCAGAATTCCTTCATGATTAAATGGCCTTTATACAGCCAGCCACACCTGCCTTCCTGTAACGGAGTTTGGGGGATGCAAACCCAAGTCTCTTCTGTCCTTACACAATTGGGACTTCAAGAGAGACTTCCTATAAAAAGCGCAGATGCTGGTTTTGTTGCCTCTTACTACCCAACCACTTCTCGTCTAGCTTGTGATACATTTTTTATTTTCCAGGAATCATTATTGAACATATCGTGAAAATACACCCTTTGATCCTAGTCCAGGATTAGGAAGAAACAATTAATTTGCATCCCTTCCTTAATGTTGATGTTTAATGTTCATAGAGCTTGGCAGCTGATGCATCTGAAATTTAATTTCGGGATGCAGTTCCCGTACTGTATATGACTAAGTAATGAAAGCAAATGCTTTCTTCACCGTGTGACACTTCGCTCACCATCACTAATTGGAACAAGCTATTGTTTGAGGAAGTGTGTAATATAACCAAGTCAAGCCCTTTTATTTTGTAAGGGACAAATTAAGAAGACGGAATGATAGCATTCGTTGCCAGTGTCATATTTAACTTTTCATCCGAAGTGGCGTTTTCCTCCTCAGAGACTTTGAGCAGCTTATTAGGCATCCAACTTAAATCCAACTTACATTTCACCACACTAACACATAGCTCATTGCTGCTGGTGTGTGCTGTGCTGTGCCCGAGCTGAAAGCCTGCCCTTGAAGTTAGGTACTATGCCAGCTCCCTCCTGATCCCCCGTGCCAAGTAAGTGCATGTCTGAACGGCCATTGTCCTGAACTTTTTGTTGTATTGAACTTCTCTGTCCCTCTGAATCCAAACTTAGAGTGTGTTATTTTGTGTCCAATTACGTAAACAGCCCAACTGATTGTGTTGTTTTATTGTACATAAAACACACCGATGTTGAACAAGGTAATTCTGCACACCCATTTTTATGCTGTGGTTCTAATAACACATAACAAGTCTGTGCACTGCTGGATCAAACAGCAGCACAGATTTTGATCCATAGAACCAGATGTACGAGGTTAAATTTGGGCAAAAATGACCAGTAGTGCCTTTTGGCATGCCACTCTGTAACCCAGAGCATGTCACATCCAGTGCTCCATTCGCCTGCCCTTTACATTGCAGCATTTGCTCTCTCGCATTGTGGGTCTGTTTGTGGATGGCTAAGAGACCCTGGAAGCAGTCTTGAGAAAAGCACCACACCGCTGCCAAGCATCATTTGCATTTTGGCACTGGAGAGCACCACAGAATTGTTCAGTTCTTCTCCTGAGAAGCTGCAGAGCAAGGAACTCTGCTGGGGAGGAATCACACAAACGGTGACCCAGCTGTGTCAAGGCTGGCTGTGCCGGGGGCAGGCTTTCCTGTGCACCGTGGGGGAGGTAAGAGCAGGGATGCAAGAACAGCTCAGATTGGGCAGCTGCTAAAAATCCTCACTGCGGATGGAAATCCAAGGCTACATATCCAGCACCGTGTGGCAGCTTTTGATGAGCGATAATCTGTGGCAGAAGTCTGTTGTGAATGACTGCGCGATGGAATAGGGCCAGCTTTCAGGATGGGGAAGGTGACATTCATCAAGAGCTCTGTGTGGCTCACGCCTTACCCAGCAGCGTACAGATAGGTACAAATACCCTCGCAGTAGGCAGAAGCTCACATCAATCACTGCCAACATCTTCATACACCACAAGGTGTTCATCCAGAGAACCCAGGGGAGCCAGACAGGAGACTCCTGGGTGCATAACTGAGGCAAGACTCCAGGCGAGTGCTTGCAGAGTCTGGGGCCTGAAGCTCTGGCATGCTTTGGATTGCAAGAGCTGACACATTGTTTGCTGCACCTCTGGTTTCCAACCTGTGCTATTACCTTGTCCAAGCTGTCAGGCCCTGTGCTTTTATCTCCTCGACTTCTCTTTCTAGCCTTGCCTCTGCAATGCTTTAGAAGGCCCAGGTACCGCAGATGCTATTTCCAGTTTTCCAGCTGAACAAAGGAAAATACGAGGACTTTTTGTAGAGACAGTGAGAAACACAGTTCCTTCCAGCTAGTAAAGAATCAAAATCACTTATTAAATGATCAAATCAATGTAGGGGTTTAGCATCCATGCTGAATCCGTCCTGCAGGCCCTGCACCCCTGCCCCATCTATTTCAAGGTGCAGTCATTGCATTCGGGGTCCTGTGTGCCTTGCCCTGCCTGGCTGTCCTTTTACCCTAGCTGACGAAAATTAAGGCAAATCGGCATCAGAGGCACACGGCGATGGGTCTGCCAGCACCCAAAGGAAAGGAAGGACCATGGGCATAAAGAAGCTAAAGATATGCAGGGATAACGACTGCTCATGGACCTTTGACGTAGCAATGTAGAAAAGTTAAAGAAAAAACCCTAGAAAGGAGGGGAGATCTTGCAGGAAAGTTCAGTCAGAAGGAGATGTGGACATCTGAACTGCCCCCCCAAAAGTAGCCCTGATTAAGTGTCTCTCTTCAGAAATACTTCTTAATAAATAAGGCCTGTGAAGTCCTGTAGAAGTCCTGTGAATGACTCACTGCTTTCTGTTGTACTGCCAAAGCATTTTTAATTTAGCAGTGTATGACCTAAAATCAGGTTTATTTTCTTGTGGAATCACAACCTTTTTTTGACAATTCGGTGCAACCTCTAGTACTCCTCTCTGGACAAAATGTGTGTTCTTTTGCTGCTGTTTCTTTTCTATCAGGCTGAAAAATCAAAAAATCTGTATGGATTTTGTGTTGTTTATTTTTTTTTCCTCTATTCCATGAGGTACATTATTTCAAAACTAGAACTTCCAAAGGCATTCTTCACTGAAACGCTTGAGATTTCTGCTTGTTCGGGAGTATATTCAGTGCACTTACAATTTCTGAGGAAATCACTTAAAGTAGCTAATTTTTACATCAAGAGCACAAACACCAGAGTTCCATAAAGCTCCACCATTGTGTCAACCAGTTCACAGGATGAGCATCATCCCACCACCCTGAAATACTTTGCAAATCCACGTGCTTTCAGTGCTCATTTGAGTCTGCCTGCTGCCGTTTGTATATTGGTATTAGCGTGGTGACCCAGGCCAGGGAGCTGAAAACTAACCCAGTAGAAGAAACCCCCTTGGTGTATCTGCTCTAATCATCTGAATTCGACATTAAGGCATTTTCTGGTAGTCACAGTACGGTAGAGAACCACAAACCTCCTGGACAGTGTGGGGCAGGTTTCTGTGTCCTTGTGCAGTTGTTTGCCTTCCTCTTACTTTGTTTCCTGGGTGTATTGAGACGATGAGCTCCTCAGGGGGAGAACTGTCTCCCACTTCGTTTTCACAGCGTGCTCTAAACATGCATTGTAAATGTATGGCAGTACAGATAGAATGATGATGACAACCCAAAACCTTCTTTAATTTTAGATCGCGATGACATTAACAGTTTTGTGTTTGCAGTCCCCTAAGAAAAGAATGGGATTCACAGTTAAGTTCCCAAGTTCCTCATTTTTTCCAAAGTCAAATATTGCAACAAAGGTTAAAAACTATGGGCTTGATTGCCCTTTTGTTTGTATGACATGCACCGAATCATAAATATGCATCAACATGAGTGCTGTTACGATGAACCTATGGTTTCTGAAAGTTTTACAGCAGCCAGGAAAATCCTACAAAAAAGGTGAGTTAACGATGAAGAGAGAAATGTCTTTTAACACAGCTATGGTTCTAAGTCCTCCTGCGGTACATTTAAACATGCATTTAACGTAAACGTGCATTTTTATTCATATATAGCGTGACAAACATTTGAGAAAAATTGTTCGGTGGCTGGCATTTCATAGAAGAACGAGTACTTAAAGTTCTCCCCCCCACCCTTTTAGCTATACCAGTAGAAACTGCCAAACAAAACGCAAACGTGGCTTTGGTTCTGACTTCTTGCGGAGGCCACATTGGTTTTCTGGAAGGAATATGGCCAAGGAAGTGCACTTACATGGACAGAGTCTTCAAGCAGTTCGTGCAAGCTGTGTTTGAGCATGGAAACAAAATCTTTAGCATGTAGCTTTGGACCACTACTGTAGCACAGTGGCACATTCTGACAAGGGCAGTTAAGCTTAATGCACAAATTTTAACTACTGTAAGCCAGCAAATGGATGAAGTCCATTAGTACATGCAAAAATATTTTTTGCCTAAGATTTTGTAGCGAGAAACTAAATATTATGTTGTCACTTTTGTATTTATTTTTAATATGCCTTACTAAGAATGACCTTAAATGAAACAGCATTCTGCATACATCAAATTGCACTTAACCAAAACCATCGAGTAAATAGATTGTAATTCCTCAGGATTTTAATTTAAACTACTATATATTTAGGAGACTTAATGTAGGTGGCTTTTAATATTAGAATGGCAACGCTCAAAATAGCGTTTATTATCCTGTCACACATAGTTAAAGCTGATCTATTCCTTAGGTGAAAATCTTAAAATATGAAAACAAAAGGAAGGAACACGAAGAAGCACTGGTTCTTCAAATAAGTCTAAATTGCAGCATACTATTCCGTAGCATTAGACTGATCTGCTTGTGCTGTTTTACCCTGAGAGTATCCAGATTTAGGGCTAGCTACTGTTTTTTAAACGATGTCAATGCCATATTCATTTTACATGATTTTTTAAACAGTTTATTTATAGTGTTTACATATAACCAAAAGATTCCTTTAAACCAGTACTGTAATAACTTATGTAATTGAAAGACATTTTGCATTTCAATGTTTGTGTATAGCCGGGTGTTATCACATATGTAATACATACTTCATATAACTGGTAATTTCAGTTATTCTGTCTGTTATGTTTATATTACCCTGCGAGAACATTTCAGTTTTAAAGAATAAACATTAGAGCATTAGGAAACTATTCATAAAGTTTGTTTTAAATTAAAAAAAAAAAATCTGAACCCATTGTCTCTGCTGTTGTTTCAGATAATTTCTCAAACGGGTGTAACAAAGTGTTTAAGGAGAGGTGGGAGCTGGGGGGTGGTCTCTCTGGTTTGCTGTTTGATCCTTTGTCAGCACCTTGGCAAGAGGTTGTGAGATCAGCGTTCTCCTCAGCCCTGCAGCAGAGCGAGAGCCAAAGCGGGTCCCTGAGGAAAAGGAACAGTTAGATGCATTTTGAAACTGCTGGGAAGTCCTAATCTAGGGCATGTTGAAATTAAATCTTGTAACCAGCTTCTGTGGAGGTCCCCTCCCATTCTACTGCCTGATTCGGGCCTAGCCACACGAGATCAGGCAGTAAAAGTGCAAAGGTGTCTTTGTTTTTATGTTTTGAGTAGGGTCGGAACCACAATAAAACGTGGATAAAAAAGCAAGTCAGGTCTTCTGTCACAAGCAGTATGCGAACAGTCCTCTTGCAAGGCATGTTTCCTAGTAACAGCAAAGGCAAAGGAGGAACAAAAATACTTTTTGTCTTTAGAAGAAGAAGAAATCAGGACGTGCTATAGGAAAGCTAGTTTTGTAAGGTGGAAGGTTAAAGTAAAAATCAGAAAGTGCATTTAGGTTTTGAGTTTTTAGGGCAAGGCATTGGTCCTTGTGCAAATAATAAAATCTAACCTTCCCTGATAAGGAGAACGAGGAAAGTGACTTGTAAAAGTGAAACAAAATATTGTGCATGTGTCTGCAACAGATGAAATCAACATGTTAGTAGGGTGCCTTATTCATCCGTACATTCATTTCCATTACAGAAGTTATGTTCCTGCAAAAACAGCGAGCAATAAACTGTGTATTGAGTATTATATTTGTAACAGTATTCAGGTGCGGTATGTTCAAAACTCAGCATCAACTATTAATAACAAATGAAATTGCTTATATTAAAAACACACCTTACTGTTTAAATAAAAGTAACGTGGCAGAATTTGTGTCTCTTTGCACTGTCTTATTTCAGTTAGGTCCAATCCCATGCAGAGAGCCACACGGGACAGTTCTCTTTAAATGTGTTTATAAATGCCTGTAAAGACATTTGTTTAAAGGCGTGTGTCCCCCACCCTCAGTGTACAGTGCTTTTGCTTACAACCTGTTAGGGAAAATTCATCGTTTAAAGTGACAAAAATCAGATTTACTATGAGCATCTTCAAGCTTTTGTAGGTCAGATTTTCTGGAACACAAAGTGTAGCCACCTCAGTTCTTGCAGGAGACACAACAGCAAGTAAGAAGTGCTAGAAGCACTTCTGCTACGTGATACCTGCAGACCTTGTACGCGTTGGTGGAAACACGGAGAATGAAATTCCAAGTCATGAAGGCTGCAGGCACCTCTTCGAGAAAATTTTCCTCCTCGCTTCACGTCAGGACATGGCTGAAGTTGCAAGAAACTTCTGGGGAGATGGCAATCCCCGTGCTAGCAGCAGTGTGCATGATGTAAATGCTCCAAAACATTTACCTCTTTGCAGCTTGTTCTTGGAGCCAAGGCGAGGAATGGTTTATACCTGTGAGGCCTTCAGTCACCCAGGAACCACATTGGACCAACGCTGTCTCAGTGTCCGAACACAAAGCCCCAGATTTGAATGTATTAATTTCACTCTTGCCAAACAGATCTAGAAAACCTGAAAATGTAAAGCAGAAGGGAAAGCATGGCTGTGTGAGTGCACAGAAACTAACCCGTGGCGTGTATCTCACACTGAACAAAGGAAGGATCGGCACTTTTTTTAGAAACCAGGGCACACAGCAGTACCTTTTACAAGACTTACCCAGCATGGGCTGTGGAGAACAGTACACGGCTCTGCGGGAGCTGCTGACTTCAGGCAGCTCGTCAAGGTCGCGCCAGTACGGCAGCGAGTGTCAAGCTCCAAACAGCCACATGCTGATCGTCACAATCACTCTGCGAGCTAGGCTGATCACTACAGGGGGTAGAAAAGGGCTCCGTTTTCAAGAATTACACCTAGGATGTGGTTCTAGAAGCTTCTCCACACCTCCTCTCAGTAGCATGTTGCCTTTTCCAACTGAGTTCTAGCAGGCAGTTGTTTGGGTCCCTGAAGTCAACAAAATGAAACAATTTCTTAAAGACTTAAATTCAACACGTGAGCAAACTGGACAAGTCCCAGTCCAGTCCAGTTTATTCCGATGCACCGTCACCCTGCGAAAAATGAGGAAACTCACTCCCAGAGTCATCAAGGTAGGGTAGCGACACTTGCTGCCAGCCAGGGAAGTTACAACAGCAGCCGATCTGTTGTAGAATATCCCAGGCATGATTTTTGTTTTTATAGTTGTTGTCTTGTTTTTAACTTGAATTCCAAGAGAAGAAAAGGAAAAATCTGCCAAATGCACCAGCAGCCACAATGGGCAGCAGTTCTTCACTGGCAACATGAGAAAATCACAGGATGGTTTGGGTTGGAAGGGACCTTAAAGGTCACCCATTTCCAGCCCCCTGCCATGGGCAGGGACACCTCCCACCAGACCAGGTTGCCCAAAGCCCCATCCAGCCTGGCCTTGAGCACCTCCAGGGATGGGGCACCCACAGCTTCTCTGGGCAGTCTGTGCCAGAGCCTTACCACACTCTGAGTGAAGAATTTCCTCCTAATGCCTAATCCAAATCTTCCACTCTTTTAGTTTAAAATCATTCCTCCTTGTCCTATCATCCACCGGAGTAAAAATTCACTTTCCATCCTTTTTATAAGCCCCATTTAAGTATTGAAAAGCGGCAATGAGGTCTCCCCAGAGCCTTTGCCACTTGCTTGCTCAGATGAGATGCGTGATAACCAGCAGGGTGTGTTCGCATGTCAAAGCGGCTGCAGGACCCCTGTGCTGGCTGGGCTGCTGTGGTTGATCTCGGGATCCTGCCCTAGGGCTGCAGTTTCACCAGCAGCTGCAGCAACACTAACAGCTCCCTCCTGCCAAAAGTAGAAGGCTTGCTCTTCCTCCTCCCCTACCTTTTGGTATCCCCAATTCAAGTCGTATGGCTCTCGGCCTTTAACTTTTTGGTTTTACCAGCCCAGCAAGTTAAATTTCCATGGCTAGCAAGGCAAGGTGCTAGAGAAAGGGTGGCATGAGGTAAGGAGCTGGAGCCCACCGCTGAGAGTGGCATAACTTAGAAGGAAGTAATTTTTCACTTAGCTGCAGTCAACAGGAGCCCCATAAGTTTTACGGTTAAACTTGGTAAATCGGGCTTAAATTAACATAAAATCTTTTTAGGATTACACCTGTTCTATCCAGATACTCCCTCTGTGTGACTGCAGTTCCTCCTTCCCCCCTCAAGTCCCCGAGTCCTACAGTAAATCCGTGCTCGAGCGCTCCTGTTCACAGTCACCACAACGTCTGAAGAGAGCACATTTCTGAAAAGCTTGTGAAGATTTTGCTTTTTCAGTTAAGAAAGTGACATTTGCTAGCACGTTCACGCTGAAATCAGCGCTTCAAAATGCTGCCACCTCGTGTGGAAAGTTGGAAGTTTACTCATACCCTATCCCATGAGCGGAGCTTTTCCAAGTTTTTGGAGTTTAATGCTTTACGAGAACGCTTGCTTCTTTACAACAACATCCCCGCTGCTCAGCAAATTACTCTTCCATGGAAGGACGTGAGAAAATCTACCTTGACCTGCTTCGTGTTCCTAAGAAAGAGGGATGTGAAAACATGGTGTTAAATTTACAAAGCTAGCAGTAACATTTAGAAAAAAAAGCTTTTATCATCCTCCAGGAGGTTTACAGGCTGCTCAGTGATTAAGGTATCTTTCATCTGGAAAGTATCCTGTAGGTTACCCTAGGAAAGCAGGAGGCCACATGTTGCTGCATTCGTTGTAAAGTCACAGCAGATTATCAAGCATTAAAGAGGAGCTGATACAGGGGGTTATAAATAATACGATCAGCTTTTTCAAAAACTGCAGCTGCTGAAAATTTCCGTTTGTCTAGGACAAACTGTGCTTCAATGGAGTGTGTCAAGAAAGAATCACAGAATCATCTAGGCTGGAAGAGACCTCAAGATCACCAAGTCCAACCTCTAACCTAACACTAACAGTCCCCACTAAACCATATCCCTAAGCTCTACATCTAAACGTCTTTTAAAGACCTCCAGGGGTGGTGACTCCACCACTTCCCTGGGCAGCCCATTCAATGCCTCACAACCCTCTCAGTAAAGAAGTTCTTCCTAACATCCAACCTAACTAATCAGAAGACTTACCAAGGTAGGCAGTTTCCTGTTCTAGTTAATAAAGAGAGAGTTTTACAGACAGAACAAAGTGTCTCAGGGAATATGATCTATACACAAGAAATCCTTTTTTGTTCAGCAACGTCACTACACCTTCTAACAATTGATCCAACGTATGTAATACCTGTAGAAAACAATAAAATATTTGGAAAATCAATTTTAAAAGGCCTCAAAACTATTAAAAAAAAAAAGGCCAAGGTTCACGACACTGTTTTCCAGTCGTTGTGATGGAGGGAGGTGTACATATCACTATGTAAATTTGTAGGCAAATAAACCTGGGCAGTGTCCACATTAGCAAGCAAGGCGTACGAATAGGGGTGGGCACTCTGGAGAGACAAGCGGCCACCACACCGGGCCAGTGCTGTCTGGAAGAGCAGATCCTGCACCCGGTGTGCAGTAAGCCGCTTCTCACACACTCGGGAGAAACGCTGCTTTTATTCAGGCCTGGGTATTGGTGGATTTTCCACAAATCGAGCACACCCAATGCTGGCTTCTTCGTTACGTTTCATATTCCATCTAATAAATTTTCGCTGTATATGAATTGTGCAGTGATGTGGTGTCATCCTCCTTGTCCCCTTTTCAGGCCCTCTGGCCCATGCTCCTCCTTTCCACGGGGGTCTTCTCTGACAAAGTACCCTCACTTTTTTTTTTATTCATATATGGCCACGCATCACCCAAAGGCAACTTAAGGCAAGTTTTTCTTGCCAACTTTCCATTGTTTCTCCCACGAGGAGCACCTGTCCTTGATCAAAGGCAGCCTAGGTCAAACGTTAAACGCAATCCCTGTCATGTACTACATCAATGATAGCTGATTAAAAGGGATGCTTAATTAAACACAGACAATACCCCTCCTTTTTTTTTTTTTTGAAGGGAAAGTTTATTCGACGGAGTTTATTGTAAACACATTCGTCTATTTATGCACAGTGCTGCATTTTAAACTTCTCACTGTCCGGCGGGCGGGAGACCTGTGAGGACACCAAAACGCGCTGTGAGGGACACTGCTGAGGGACACCGCTCACCCTGAGGGGAGCCCACCTCAGGGCAGCCGTTACCCCCCCAACGGCCGCCCGCTGCGCACGCGCGCGCTCCCCCCCTCCCTCTCACCCCGCGCGTGCGCGCGCACACCCCCTCCCCTCCCCTCTCTCCCCTCCCTCCTTCTCTCCTCCTCCTCCTCCCCGCCCCTCTCCCCCTCCCTCTCCCCTCCCCTCCTCTCCTCCCTCCCTCCTCTCTCCTCCCCCCCCGCCCCGCGCCCGCAGCTGGGAGCCGGGCGAGGAGGGCGGCTCGCGCCGCCGGCACGGCCCCGACGCCCCGCGCGAGGTAAGCGGCGGTTGGCAGCCCAACGGCCGCCAAGCGCGCCCCCTCCCTCCCTCCCTCAACGGCCGCCTTCCCTCTCTCCTTCCTCCCTTCCCTTCCTTCCCTTCCTTCTCTTCTTCCTCACGGGCAGCCCCGCAGCGCCCAGCCCCTGCCCGCTCCCTTCCCTCCCCGCCTCGGGCCTGCCTCGCCGCCCGCTGGGGCCTGGCTGCGGCCGCCTCCGCGATCGTGAGGTGTGTGTGTGTGGGGGGGCGTCCCCGTGTCTGTCTGTCCGTCCCTCTCTCTGTCTGTTTGTCCCCGCGTCCCTCTGTCCCCTTTCACCGCCACCCCCCCGGCTCCTGAGGTGCGCGGCCGGCCTCGCTGCAGCCACCCCCCCCCTCCGTCCCTCCCTCCCTGGCTCGGCCGCGCTGGGACCCGCCTCATCCGAAGCGCTGTCAGGGCGGCGGGTGGCACTGGGCCGCGCTTGGAGGCCTCGCCTCTTCTGCCTGCCGCCCCGGGGGGGCCCGGCCGCGGGGGTGCTGTGCTGTGGCAGCAGGACCCTGTACGAGTGTCCCCCCGTCCCCCCCCCGCCGTGCACCCCCTCCTGCCCGGCTCGCCCCTGCTCCGAGGACTCCGCGGTGTGGGAGTTGCGCGTCGCTGCTTCGACTTGATGCGCCGAAAAGCTCGGGCTGCTGTTGCGTAGTTTGGTGTCGCCTTTCTTCTCTGCCTTCTTCTTCTTCTTGCCGCGATCTGGCTTTTACCGGAGGGGACTTCTTCAGGGCAGAAGCTGCCGGGTGTTGGGCGTCCGGTGAAGTCCTTGCTCGGCTGCATAAAAAAAAGTATTGGTAGGAAAGGAATGACTGCTGAGGAGCCAGCTCGCTTTGTGGGAGGAGAGCGCATTTGTCAGTGCCCCGAGAAGTAATCGTTTCCTCGGTGGATTGCGTTTTCTGTTTTGGTCTTGAAAGTCTTTCTTGAGTGTGCCTGGTCATGTGGCGGAGAGTGACAGTGATGTCTGTACAGGGCTGGAAAAAAAACAAAACAAAACAAAAAAAAAAAAAACCAAGAAGGTCTAGTTTAATACAGGGTGTGCGTCACGGTGTTTTCAAATTGTGAGAGTCAGTGGTGTGCTCTAAACTGCGAGAATCTAAGACCACAGACTCGTCCAGCAGCTATGCCTGTTATTTTCATCGTGAGTGCAATTTACAGTGGCCGTACCACGTCCCTGACAGGCTGTGGCCAGTGGAAAGCTGTCGGTTCGCCGAGTGTCATGTAAGAGCTCTTTCTCTATTGGTAAGGCATGCAAATTCTCTGACCTGCTTCTTAGGGAGAGACGGGGAAATGGCACCGTGAGAGGTGCTATTAGAGACTTTTTTTCCCTGTGTGTGTTCTTTAATGCTATCTCAAATACGACTCTCTAGTCGTGCAGCTTCTTTAAAGGAGAAAGATAGAAAGCAGCATTGGTGTCGATTTGAATGTGAGCATTACTTATCTTGTGTGTTTAGAAGTGTCTTCAGAAGAGAGAGAATAAATGAAAATGGGGTGAAGGACAATTGTAAGTCTGAAAGAATTGAAAAAGTTTACAGCTCTTTACTTTTTCTGTTTAAGCTCCTTTTAATAATTATTAATTATCCAATGTAAGTGTCTTTCAGTTGTTAGAGAAAGGCCTGTGGCTGCCCATGCTGGAAAGCTAACTGTAGTTGAAGTGAAGTGAAAATATCTGCTCAGTGTTATACAACTGGTAATTATGAAGTTTGACCTTAAAATCTGTATGATTTAATACCAGCTGAGTTAAAGTTTGAAAACTAACACAATTTTGTTTTAGATTTTTTTTATAGTCAGGCTGCCCTTGGCAAAAAAAAAAAAAAAAAAGGGTAATTCTTGACCTAAAAAGGTAATATGGAAGCTCCCAGCACTTAGTATTCCAGCAAACTTATTTTTTAATAGACATGATTGCATCTTTATGGAACAATTATTACTAATGCTGGAATACAACAATGGTCTCTGTGAATAAGAGATCTTAAAAGTTCCATAAGGCACAGATAGGTGTGAAAGACACAATTGACAGAATCTGTGGAGACTTGACTGAGAATCTCTGCTAGGTTTTAGTCTCTTGTTCATGTTAACTGCTGCATCATTAACAGCATTTCAGAAGACATCATTTTCTCTAACGCCCAAGGCAAATATCTCAAAAACATAATTTTCTAGGCTTTCTGTCTCTGAATTGTAGCCTAAGTGGAATTAGAAGGTATGGTTATTGACACTTGCTGGTGCCTGTAAAGTTCTGTAGTAGCAGCCACAAAATGTAGAGTCTAGTGAATTTATCTGCTGTTGCTGTGGGGCATGGGGTTGACAGGAATCCCACTTCTTGGTGGGCTGTGAGAAAGAGCACTAAACTATTTTCTGGAAAAAGGCAAAATGCCAAGAAACTTCCCTTCAGATGGTACTAAATCTGCCACCTTTCAAAGAGTAAAAAGGTGAGGCTTAAGACAGCAAAATGCCAAAAATTGCTGGGTGTTTTTGGTTTCATTTTAAAATTGGATGTCAATTTTTAAATGGCTCAGCAATTCATACTGATCATCTATAAACTTTAAGCATTGTTTGAGGAGATGGAAAAGGGTGGGAACACTGAATTCAGAGCCTGAGAAGGAAGTTAATAAAGTGCTTACTGCATCTAAATACTATGTGAACATTTTATGTTCTTCATAGGTGTCATGAAACGCCTTGTTCATAAACATATACATAAGGAATGCTCTTGGCACACCTTGATAAGTCACTTTGGCCTGAACATCGATTGCCTCTTGTAAAAACCTGTAAGTAAAATAAACGTATTTTGATTTGATAGTGCTTTGATGATTTGTTCTCTGATCGTAGTTAGCATGCTCTGCCTCAGAAGGGAAAAGAGAGTATCAGTTACCTTGTTTTGTAAAATGGGCAAATCTTGGGTTATATTAACTGACACTGCAACAGCAGCTGATAAGGACTCTGAAAGCTGAATCAATTATTGTGTTTTACAGAAATGGCAGCTCAGAAAAGGAAGTCTGCGTTAGTAGAGCCTTCTGCTAAACGTCCAAAACTGGACAAGAACAGCAGACCATCATCAGCAAAGAAGGAAAAAGAGGTGTCAGATACAAAACATGTCTCAAATAAATCCAAGTCTAATCAGTGTGCAGCACAGGAGAAAACTGTACTCAAAACCTCTGTCAAATCAAACAGGTTAGTGACAAAGCAATAATAATTATTCTATATTATCTTGCTAATCTGCATTAGTGCAGAAACAATCTAAAGAGAGTGAATTTGAATTAAAGATACAGTTAAAATAGTTAAATAGTACTAGTGGGAAGATTAGCCCTAAATCATTGTGTGATATCTGCTACATGATCTTTCTCTGGAACCATGGTAGTGTCTTCAAATCCAGAAGGACTTCATCCAAAAAGGCTTCTGAAGGGAAAAAAAAAGTCTAAGCTAATACTTAATTTAAAAGCTACAAGCCACAAGTGACAACAATTCAAAAACTGCTAGAAATGTTAGAAAGCATTCATGTGGGGTTCATAGTTCAGTCTTGCAATGCATAAAAAACGTTAAGCACTACATGTAAGAATAACCAGGTGGAAGTGGTGTCTTTTTAGAAAGATTCCAGAGAAAATGATTCTTATAAAAACACTGAAGATGTAGAATGTGTTATTTAAACAAACAAACAAAAATATTAGAGGGCAGAGGCTTTTAGGAATGAGAAAATTTTATTACAAGTTCTACTTTCTGGATGCTGAAAAATAATTATTTGAATCTTTCAGTAATACTACCAACGAACCTGAAGTGGGAATGCGCATGACTACAAGATCTTCGGGATTCAACTCAAATAATAAAACAATACCTGACAAAAAAGTCCAACAGCAGCCGAAATCTACAAAAAGCAAGGAGGTATGCCAGAAAAAATCCGTGCAAGAAATTCCTAAGTCAAAATGTGCAGCTGCTCCAGACGAGCCTGTTACAAGGAGATCCCAGAGACTGCAGCAGTTAACACACGTAGAAGTACCAGCAAGATCCCTTCGTAACAGAGAAGTTAAAGAAGAAAAACCTTTGGAAGTCAAACAAAGTAGCCAGGCAAAAAAAAATGCTCACAGTGTTACAGCAAAAGCAGTGAAACCTGCTGGAGCAAAAACAGAGCAGAAAAAGACAAAAGCAAAGCCAAACAATGCAAATGAAGATAAAGAAATACACGTAGAAGTGACCAGCTCTCTGAAAGAGAAAAAGGGTAAGGCAGACAGCAAAAACGGTAATTCCAACAGCCTTCAACCCAGCGCTCAGGAGTCGTCATTGTGTCACGATGACAGTCTCAAGGAAGTTAAGAAAGACCAAATGGGCCCTGTATCTCCGAATCCTAGCAACACAAAGAAAGTGGAAGCAGATTCTCCTAAGCCAAATTCTAAGACGGTCACTAAGGAAAAGCAACAAATGCATCAGAACGTAAAAAACAGTTCAAAGCCAAACAAGGTTTCACAGCCATCTGTAAGTGAAGCAAATGCAGCTGATCAAACAGAGAACGATGTAAAATCCAAAAGAGTAAGCATCCTGGAACTTTGTGAAGAAATTGCAGGTGAGATTGAATCAGATACAGTAGAGGTGAAGAAAGATTCCCCTAATGCCGAGTGCGGAAAAACAGAAGAAAAGCCTGCTGAAGTACAGCTGCAACAGAACGAAACTCTTCCTCAGAAAGAACCTGGTCAAAGTACTCAATGCAAACGTTTTTTCCCTAGCAAAAAAGGAATGCCCGTCAAGTGTACGTTGAATGGTAGAAATAACTCCTCAAACAAAAACTCTAAATGGACCAAAATTAAATTACTGAAAGCAAATAACATGAAGCAAAGTAACTTGCATTCTGCAAATGCCCCCAAGCTTCCTTTGTTAAAAAATTACCCTGAAGTTTCAGAGGCAAGTCAAACAGCCCCAGAAGCACAGCTTTCCAAGGCACAAGGCAAGCTGTCCCTAACAAGACTCTCGGAGAATGAGAGTGCAGCTTGTGTGCAGGATAAATCAGACCCTTCATCTGAAAGAGCTGGAAGTAAAGAAGTGGCATTAGAAGTAAAACAGCCTGCAAAAAGAGGTGCGGAGAACGGTTTATTGCGAAACTTGACAAAACATTTCTCTGAGCCACGACCAGATGAGGTAAGTCATTTTAATTATGGTGGGTGGTGGAAGGGTGTTGTAAATCTGTTCTGTTTTCTGAGAATGCCATGCTCAGGAGGTTTGTCTCAGCAGTCACTATATTACAGTAACTTAAGAGTTTCAGATTGTATTAAAGGTCCTGTTACTGGAGTGTTATCGTAGATGGGGTGACAGTAAACTGGAAAATTAATCCTAAATTCTGTAGTTAATTAAATGTTGATGGTTAAAGTTTCCTGCTGGAGGCAGAGGCCGTACAGATTTCATACGGACACTTCTTGATGACTTAGGTTTGCATGGTTATACAGTTCTGAAAAGTCGTGTTAAAAGAAAGGAGGGAAAATTTTTTTCTCTACCTGAATCAGCTTCCATTACGAGTTAAGGTTCTAAGGGCAAAGGGGTTTTATGGAAAGTATTTTGCAACCTTATACATAAAATGAAGAATATTTTAAGCTAAATTAATATCACAAACATGAGTTTGTGATAATTAATTATCACACTAATAAATTAATATCGCAAACTAGCTAATTAGTTGCATTTTGTCTGCTTGAAATAATGTAATAGAAGAATTGGTGCTGTATTCAAGATGTTAATACTGAGTTAATGGAGTGGTTCCAGTAATAAGTTAGAGGCATTAAGTATCTCTGTTTTTTATTGAAATCTGATGTTTTCTGTTTTGTTTAGAGCTTTCGGTTACGTTTGGAATCAAGTCCAGAAAGCTCTCCTGTAAAGTATCTTACAGCTCCTAAACCACCAAAACAAATAAAAAAAGAACCTGGAGAAAGTGAGCCACAAGGTAAACACTTACTAATAATTTCTCCTCTTTCTGACCAGTTACACTGGAAGTATAATAAGTCTTCCTTTCCGAGGAATGATTCACAGAGTAAGGTACAGTTGGTGCAGAACTAAACTTTCAGGACTGGAACTTACAAACAAAAAAATCCCCTTTCTTTTTCCATGTAATAAATAAACAAGCCTTCAATTTTTCAATTGGATTCTTCTCTTGCATCTGTTTCTGTTAAGGATCCTCTGTTGGTTACCTCTTCTTTTGAATAGGTATCTGCATTTTCCCCTCTACTTTATTTACTTAATCTTGACCAAATTATTAATAGAGTAATTGCCCTCCTGTTTTTATTAAGTAGTTTTCATTTTTCAGCCTGTGAATGCTGTTAGTCAGACCTTGTGATGCATGTGATGTGAATTTTTGACTCAAGTACATTTGACTAAGAATTACTATCAGTGGATCACTAGCATATCTTCTCATTAACTTTCCCCTTGACATTTCATCCTTTTACTTTGTGTTCTTGGTTTGTTGGGTTTTGTTTTGTTTGGAAAACTGAACCTGATTTTGAGTGTACTGTTTAACTATTTAGTTCTACTAAAAAGTTACGACTTTACTGCCATTTTAAGGTATTTTTGCAGGATGTAAAAGTGTGTTTTTTCTTTTGTCTATTCTGGATTGCTTCTTTTTCTTCTGTTACAGAACACACTCTGGGGGTGGCATTTATGATTCTAATACTATGGAGAGAACTATTTCTATAGATGTATAACAGTTATACAGAGATTTAAACACTGATGTAGTTTCACTACTGTACTTCCTTAGCTGTTGGCACACTGCTCTGCAGAACTGACATGAAAATATTAAAGAAATTGCATGCTTTTTTTTTTTTTTTTTTTTTTTTAAGTATATGTGACAAACGTACGAAACAGTTTGTGTTATTTCCTTTGTAACTATGTAAACTTTATAATGAGATTACATTCTTTGATTAATTGTAGGTTTGGCTCCCAAGCAGGTGACGCAAACTTCCTCTACAAATCAAACTTCTGAAACTGAGAACAGGTATAGTATTTCATACATTATGAAATGACAGTCACCTTCCATAAAGTTATGTCAATTTTTATTTTAAGACTGTTCTCCTTTCTGCAGCCTCAACTTCCAGTTTCAAATAAGTGACTTGCTTATAAAAAGAATTGCATTTTACCTAAATTATTGGGCGTTTTTACTTTGTTAAGAAAATTATTAAGTGAGATATGTAACTGTACATTAATTTTAAAAAGTAGAATTTTGCAAAGTTGGGAAAACATTTCTAATAGTCTGTTCCTCAAATCAGGTGAAAACCAGAAAGTATGGGAGGGATTGCTGCATGATTTTCACATACCGAATTATTTCACGTGTTTCTGGAAGGGTTTTCCCTTCCAGAATAAATTCCCCCTAACTTATTAGAATTAGTATAGTCTTTTAGGTAGGGGAGAAGAGACTTAACTTGGGATTATTTTGTGATTGCTGTTAAACTAAGGTTCCATGCTCTTGAATAGTCACTTACAGAGGCTTAATGTTATTACTACTAAAGTTCAAACTGACATTTTATACTCTATCATGTCACCTTTAGTTTTTGACTGTAGTTCTGTGACATAGTAAGGAGAATAATTTTTTCATACCTGAAGTCTTGAACAGCAATATAGTTGGCACAGTGGTTAGTAAATTGCTGCTGTTCTCTGTGTTCATAATGGAAATAAGGAAAAGATTCAGTTAATTTTCAGTACTCCATCCGAGGCCAGATTAACAATTCTGACTAACCAGCCCTTTTGTATGTGTTCTAAAAAAAAAGCAACTCCACAACTGTGGAATTTTACAGAAAATGAGTGTGAAGGCAGAACTTGAAGGAATCTTCCTAGTTAAAGGAAGACTTTCAGATTTTTCCATAACTACTACAATAACTATTTTCATATTTTTATTCTTAACTTTAAAATTTTATGACATCTACTCAAATTTATTAACTTTATTAGCTGAACAAACCCATATCGCCTTACTAGTTTGTGTGTGTGCATATATAAAGTATATAATATATATATAATTACATATATATTATATATAGTGTTACATAATATATATGTGTACTAGTCTTCTGAGAGCTTTTTTGTCCATATTTCCATACAGTACTCTTGTTTTATCCAAGGCTTAATCTATCATTCTACTTTGTGGTACTCCTCTGGTAACATGAAGAGTAATGTATATTATCTACAGCATAGCTCTTTTTTGGGGGGGGACCTTAAAGTAGCTACTTAATGCAAATTTTGGGGCACATGGCTAGAGAAAAAAAGATCTTGGATTTTGCAAGAAAAATGCTCTTGCACAGAAAATGTTCCTTTAAAATATCTGGGAAAAGGTGTTTTCATTTTGTTCTGTTTTTCAAAAGCTCACTTATTTAACTTGCTGCGTGTGCTACAGCAGCAACTACCATTACGTATTTGCTCTATATCCATAGTTTGCTTAGAAATAGAATATGTAAATATATGCTTTCAGTAGTTTTGTGTGTTTTCTTCTGGTTATCTCCACACATTTTATCCAACTTTGGAATTGATGTTATCTTTCCCCCGAATATAGTAGAGGGTTAATTTTCTTGTTGATTTGTTATAGTGCTTTCCAGCCTTTCTTTCAGTTGTAACAAAGGGAGACTTAGCTGAGTGAGAAGATTGCAGTAATATATATCAATTTATCCCTTATGTCCTCTTCTTCCTCCTTCCTTCTTTCCCATCTCCCTTTACTGCCTGTAGTAAGAAGATAAGTTTGAATCGAGTTTGAGAGATTTATGATGTATGTTTTATATTGCCCACTTATATTTGTGGGAATATTTATATGGTCTGCTTTAGCAGCCTGATGTGTGATACCTGACACTAGAAACCTAACCTTGTGTAGGAAATGTATAGCATGAGGCATCATCCTTCACGCTCTGAAAATTTCTCAGTTAATGCTTCTGTTAATGGATGTGAATAACCTACTCTACTCAAAAATTTTCGGGGGGCGGTTACTAAAATAGTCTTGTAATTAGGCTAGTCATGAACTGTGTTTTTGTTTAATCCTCTTATTTGCCTATTTTTCCAGTAGAATTGCAAACTGAAATATATATGTCTGTTTTGGGTTATTAACTTGGATTTGCATCTTGTTAAAGTTTAGTTATACTAATCAGAAAAGCTTTAAGTGTCGAGGATGACAGATATAAGCAGTCCCCTTTTAACATGAAATATGTTTATATTTCAAGGGTTCCATTGTCAAATCCTTCATTAGCATCAAAGTGCAGTAACTTCCTACCATCTGAGGAACATATTCAAAAGCTAAAAGAAGCAGGAAAAGATGGCGATAAGCAGCTAATCATAGTAAGTAATACCCTTTTAGTAAGGTTTATGGTTTCTCAAAGAAATTACTTTGGAATTAGCAGTGCTGTGTTTTTATGAACTAGTCTAAAAATCATTACTCATACATATTACTATTGCCATTGTAAAAGATTTGTGAAAATTGAGCCCTTATTAAATTGTCATTCAATAGTTTGGAAAAATGGTGGCTGACTGACATTTAAAACTGATTCTTTTTTAAAAAATGCTCTTCTGGAAAAGAGTGACTGTACAGTAAAATTTTGCTTTAGAGAGAATGAACTTGCCTTTACTTAGGTGCAAAATCTCTGTTTCTTAAAATTTCAGATGCATAAGGGGATTTGCATCTGGCAGGCTGTGTACAAAATTAATATGAATGGATTTATTCTTGCATCAATGAAGTATATGTTGTTCGGAGAAAACCTTTGTCTTGGAACAAATATATTTTCCTGTGAACGCACTAATTTTCACCACACTGTTTAAGTAGCATAATAGTTTGGTTCTTTGTTCTCACCATTATTTGCCATTAGTTACCAAATGCAGGTATGTCCTTTAAAACAAGCGAATGCAAAATGGGAAGGAAGAGTGGTTTTTGTTTTTGTTTTTTATCACAGAAAAGACAGTTGTTTTTCTGTCTTGTAGAATCATGCTACTTCATAGTGAAACAATTGGAGTTTTTGTTTGCTTCACTTTGCTTTTTTGTTGATTAACGTACCAGATAATCCTTGAGAAATTAAAAATTTTAAAAATGGAGATGGGAATCTAGAATGGGAGGGGAAGCCAGGCTGTGAGAAAGAAGGGCTCGGTAGGACACTTGTCAGCAAAATTACCCCTCTCATATAGAATTGGTGGTCTTGCTAAATTGCATTATTTTTCATGTAAAGCATGGATTGTATAGATGAAAATATTAACCAAAATAGAACCAGCTGAACTCTGAATACTTTCTTGCATCCATACTTTAATATTTCAAAAGCAGAGCTTCTGAGAAGTAATTCGATAAGTATATCCTTGATTTGCCTAAATGATACAAATCTAGACACTTGAATGCCTACTCACAAGGTGATAAATGATGTATATGAACAACATCTAACACTTCCTAAGTAGTTCACCTATTGTTTCTTTTAAAAGTCATTTTACCAACAGAGTTAAAATGTGTGATTAAATACCTTAACTATATTAAAAGGACTGTAGGAGTATTCCTTTTCACTACAGTGAGGTTAACTTAATTTTTGGTCATACAGTAATAGAGCTTAACTGAACAGTTGGCTAGGACCCTTGACAAGAAGAAATATATAACTTGCTGCTTAGCTACTGGGGAAAGAACTCTTTTTTTTTTTTGTTTGTTTGTTTTTTAACAATATATTCAACGGGAAGAGTTGTAAGTTCTCTAACCTAACAACAGTTTAGAATATAAAGAACGGATATCTATGAAGAACACTAGGGAAAATGGGAGAGACCTAGTTTCTTGTTTTCTGTGTGTATTTCTGGAAAATGCAAGCAAGCAGCATATTTCATTTTTAAATGTGAAAGTAACAGCTTCATAGTGTCTAATATGTTTCAACACTTCACACAAATCAAATTCACTGAGTTTGGAGTAGGCTTTTTATTTTGTTCAAAGGGCGTTTTGGTAATGCCTGTAGTTCACTTTACCAAGAGACCATTAGGGAAGGTAGTACTCTGATATTCTTTTACCTGGGGGGAAAACTGATTTTAGCATTGTCAAAACATGTAGGAGATCTCAAATATTTGACATGTCACTTCGTAAACCACTATCCTTGACGTTAGTTACTGTGCTGACAAGACATATGTCAAGTTATGTCAAGAATAGTTTGTGCTAGCTTCTGGAGGGAAAAGAAGCACTAGGTGGTCTTCTGAAGTACCAGACTTTGTTCATACAAATACTCAAAAGAATGGGATTAAATATGTCTAATACGGTATGGTACTTTTTGAAAGTAATGGTTCTGTTTTGCATATCCATGGTGAATTTCATAAATAATGATACTGAATGGCTCTGAGAAGGGTTGTGGGTTTTTTTGTTTTGGTTTTGGAGATACTTTCAAAGGTGCTTATGTACTTCTGTAATGATCGTCTTAAGAACAGACAAATGATTCATTTGGTTCAAAAGCTGCTAGCTGTTCATGTTGAAATGTCCCCTATACAGAAAACAGGCTTACACAGCCAGATCAGTGAAACTAGCATTTATAGTGTTGGTAAAAGAAAAAAGTATAATTAATAGTTAGAAACTTTTTTTTCTTTGAAGTTTCTAATGAGAGGTATTAAGAGAAGCAGTCTCATTCTTCTTTAATTTGAGCAAAGATGGGGAAAAATCATTACTGTATTCTTTGTGGGGAATCACAGAATGTCTCGGGTTCGAGGAAACCTTTGTCCAAGGACCCCCTGCCATGGGCAGGGACACCTCTCACCAGACCAGGTTGCCCAAAGCCCCATCCAGCCTGGCCTTGAACGCCTCCAGGGACACCACCATCCACAGCTTCTCTGGAACATTTAACTCAAACTTAATTGTACTTTTTTTTATAAAAAAAAGTCTGAAAGGTTCAGTTTTGGGGTCTCTACTGTGAGATCTGATTTCCTGGGTATCTTATCAATCTAGACCCTATTAACGTGTGTACAGAACATTTTCTTTATAAATATCTGAAAGGTTAGGCTTTGGAGGGGAGTTGGGCCTAGTTTAACTCCCCACAATACTTTGTTGTTTCACTATTTCTTTTTTTTTCTCTAATGAACTTCCCTAGTCTCCTTTGTCTAAGTTTGACATCTGTCCTTTTAATTGTCTTTACAGTATCTGAAGGCTCAGAGTCTGAGATGTTAAAAATATTGTCTGTGTATTCTAACAGTTTTATTTCCTGAGATACCTTTAGGGAAGTGTTATCTAGGGTAAAGCTAGTCTTTGTTTTCCATAATACGCTTTATTGTTTATATTCAGTCCTTAAGGATGTATAATACCTTCCTCCTTTTCCCATATGGTAGCTTTAATGAATAGATTTGTTTTCTATTTTTCTGAAGTTACAGAATCCTTCTGGGCTCTGTGACTGCAAGAAGTAAAACTATATAACTTGCAGTTGTAGAAGTACTTAATAGCTATTCTTGCACCATTCTTTTTCTTGCTACACCTCATACAGTTACCTAAGCAGCTTTCAAACATTAAATTGCTGTCGTTTTAAAGAGGCAGAGCCAAGACAATGTGCTGTTTTTTGTGTTCTTCAAATTTGCTTGCTCTTATACATCTTAAAAAGCAAGGCTCTTCTGAGTGTGGCACTTAAGTTAAAAAAAAAAAAAAAAAAAAAAAAAAGAGGCATGTAATGCTGCAACAACATTTGTAAAAGTGTGATACGCAACAGCGGTACCCAGAGCGGTGTCCAAAGATTTAGGTTCTGACCTAGGGGAGTACGATCTGTTCTTCAGGAGGAAATTCAGACTGAGGTCTCAAATATGTTAGGTTCCAAATCCTTTACTTGGTGTTTCAAGAAGTAGTCTGTTCTGAATGTTTGTGGACTGCACTCTCACACTTCATTTAAGTAATAGGTGTATGGTTAGTAGATTGACATCTTAAGTGAAATTCCGAACTGCAATACAGAGTAGTGCACTAAAATGATTCTTTTTTTTCCAAGTACTTGAATCTAATGTGCAAATGTGAGAAACTGATTATGAAATTACTTGTTCCTTTAACTTCTGAAACTGAAAGAAATCCAAATATGCAAAGCATATGTTTTCAATTTTCATAAGATGAAATTTGTTCCTTTGAAAATAAAGCTAGTCTCTTGAAAATGATACTCAACAGTTTTCGGGAAGATCATGTAAAAAGATTGAACAGTGAAAACAAATCACTTATGTGATAAAAAGATAGTATAGAGACTTCTCTGCCTTTCTAAAGATCTGATTGAATTAATATCTGGATGGGAGCAAGTGTAAAGAAATGTAGATCCTTACATATCCTTAAATATCAGCACATGCGTGGATCAGGAGGGATTGATACAAGATGCTTTTGATTCTGGGGTTTGAGTTGGTGCTATATGTAGAAGGGGTGTGTAGGCTAATTCAGTTTACACACCTGGCTGTCATACTTGAATTGTTGCCTACTGATATTTTGTTTAAACTTAGCATAGTTTCTTATTTGACTGAAACATAATATATAAATGAAATGTTTTAATTTAAGTTGAAAGCACAATCCTTGATGGAAATAATAAAGGAAGTGTAAAAGTGATTTCTTAGAGTCTGAAGAAAGTTGCCTAAGAAGCATTTAAAATTGCAGCTTTCTTCCTTGTACTAGTACAGTCTGGTTCGCAGTTTCTCTGAAGAAGCGGAGAATGATTCAGGGGCAATGTTTTATTGTTCATGTTAGTTAAATACTGTCTCTTGTTCTTTCCTGTAGTCCCAGTAAGAACATGAGCAGGGAGGGAGTTTAGTAGAGACAAGAGAAGTCACTCTCCCTTACTTACTTCTCACAAATCTTACCCTCTGGGACAGCTCTGTCCTTAGTGGGGCAGGAGCGGTCATCCTCTCCTACAGTCACTCCTTCCCATTTTCACTCCAGCACAGAAGCCCAGCCTTCTCTAGCAAATTCAGGTGGCTTGCGTTCAGTGTCGTTGGTCCTGAGAGTTTCTGAGAGAATATTTCATACGGTTAGCTGGCACCTGCTACAGGAACGGAAGCAGCAAGGCTGCTAGCAGTGAAACACACTCTGTAATATACTTGAGTTATGTTCTTACATGGGTTGAGAATGAATTGATCGTCCCTAGTAAATATCATGCAGGTTTGTTGTTTAACTTTGTATTTTTTTCATATTGCTTTAGCTAATAACTAATGATGTCATTTCATGATGGATAATGACCCCTCCATTTTCATTTTGTTTCCAAGTCTGTCAAATCAGATACATAACAGTTCTGAAAGTTTCAAGTTGGCTAAACTAGCTTTTCAGAAAGAGGGGTATTACTAATGTTTTAGGTTTTTTTCTTTGTCACTGCTGTTGTAAATTCCATATGCAGCAGTTCATTTCAAAGTGAAACTTGTTTCTGAGTTGGGTCATGTCTTCTGATCCTCCTGGTCAGCAAGGGGATCCCCATGTCAGCTTCTGTCTTGAATACACCTTTCATTGAAATCACATTCTTTGACATTTTCGTTTTCTGTGGAGAGCCCCAAAATCTTTGTGTTGCTCCTTCCTGCTCTTCATTGTATTTCCTTTCCAGCCTGTCTGTTTTTATGGCTGGGGTTTATTCTTTGCTCTATGAGAAGGCAAGAGGAAAAAGTAATCTTCCTCTGAAACACACTAGGTAATAAAGAAGGAGGTGACCTAATCTGTGCCTGAAGAGAGGAAAAAAAAAAAAAAAAAAAGGGCCCCTTTTTGTCTACTACGGAGGCACCAAATGCCTTTTTTGCTTGCAGGGCTCCTTATTCCACATATGGAGGATCAGCAGACATGCACCTTCTCAAAGAAGATATTGGTAAGACTTTTCTTTGTCTAACACAGAATTAAGAAAAACGTCTGGAGATTAAGACAACATTGCTGCAATGTTTGATTACAGTTAGCCCTGAAACAGTGGATCTTGGATATCCTGTGCTTATGTTAATGATTGCCTGATATGTCAGGAATGCTCAATTGTCATCTACACTCACAGAATTTCCTTTGGAAATAAAAGTATCTTTGATCTTTATTGTTATTGTTTAGAAAACTGAGATTTAAATAGAGCAACACATTTCTATTCCTGCAACCTCACATTTTCATAGAATCATAAGACAGGGACACCCTCCCACCAGACTAGGTTGCTCAAAGCCCCATCCAGCCTGGTCTTGAGCACCTCCAGGGATGGGGCATCCACAGACTCTCTGTGCGAACTGTGCCAGTGCCTCAGCACCCTTGGAGTGAAGAATTTCTTCTTAATGCCTTATCTAAATCTTCTCCTCTTTTAGTTTCAAACTATTCCTCCTTGTCATATCACTACACATTTTCTTAAATACAGCTCTGAAAAAGTCTTTCGCAGTAAGGTCTGAGATTCAAAATTCTTACCACCTTTATTGAGTGCTTTAACAGTTTACTGCCCAGTACCTAGTATCTGGTGCTTGCTGAGAATATTAAAGTCCATCAGTTTGAAGTTAAAGCAAGATAAATTTCATTTCAATATTTCTTTTTTAAAACTTTGAAAAAAACATGGCTTTTTTTGACTTTGATTCCCCAAATCTCAGTTTTAAAGGGTTTTATTTACTGTCATGTCTAGTGCATAAAGTTTGTTTTTTTTTTTCATTTGTTTGCCTATTTGGGAGGACTGGCAACCTTGAACGAACTATTGTTGTTCAGGAACACTTCTTATACCTTGATGTGTTCCTTTTCTCATTTTGCTTACGCAGTGACATATGGTTGAAAATAGATTCTCTAGGTGTTTTCTTCAAGTATGAAAATGTATTCTTCGTAACTCCTGACTTTATTTTGCATGCCCTGTTTTGTACAATAATCCGCATTAGATTTACAGAGCTTTTTTCTTTTTTTTCCCTCCCCTGAAGCATTATGTCCTGTGGTGAGGGTTTGAAATAGTATTTAATTTACACAAAAAGGCCATAATCCTTGTAACCCGCAGGATACTGCAAAGAATTTGCTAAAATGTATAACCAGCATTTGTTAAGGCTACAAGAGTCTAGAAGATTGCTTTAGATATTATCATGTGTTTTTCTGATGCTCCTATAACAGGTTTTTAGTATTAACCTGTGTGTGCCACCCTTTAAGTGCTTGCCAGAATTGTAGTATCAGTGAAATCCTTTTTGAGGACAAAACAAAACACTGATACAACATCCAAGAAAGTCAGACTGTAAATTATGGCAGTACCATGCCAGGGAAATAATCCATTCCTAGAAACTTCCCCCACTGCATATCTATTTACAAGGTTAGATAAGATCAGCCAAGGAGCTTGATAGCTTTGAGGATATTATTGTCCCTAATTCTTGATGTCTTCCTACATAGCTATTGTTTTTTGGTTAGCAAACTAATAGATATTACAGCTTAAATACTTAAAACTGCTCAATCTGAACAGAAATTGTTTCATGAAACTTAACCACTGAACTGATATTTTAAGAGCAGCTTTATGTAGCCAATTTTCTAATTTTTCTTTTAAGTATACTGTTAAGCACCAGAGTTGACTCCCTCTTCACTTACTGTACCTTAGACATAGGGAATATGTTCCCCATCCTCAAGATAGGAATTACTGGTTTGGTTCAATCGGTTCATCTTAAGGTGATCGCCAGTTCCTGCTGAACAGCCTTTTCTCCTCTCATGTATAAACCCTTGAAATGCAGTACATCTTGGTGGCCAGCTTGGTTCCTTGTTTTGAACTATGTTGCTGCTTTAAAGGAAATCTGTAGGTAGAACAAAACGTGTTGGGTTCAGTTTTTACACCTTAAGAAACTTCCTGTTCTGACTTTGCAAATCTGACCTCGGGATTCACCTCTCTTTCTTTTGTAAAACTAATATATACCCATTTGTCTTTCTGTAAACATATGAACACACAAATTGACATCCCAGTAAAGCCGTGGCTTCTCAGATTCAGCTTTTTTCTTCTGGCTGACTTCCAGCCAGAAGAAGCTGTTCAACTCTGAACTTCCTAAAAAGAAGTCCAGCTCTGAATTTGCATGACCAAAGCAGTTGTACCTTTAGTCTCTTCTTGGAAAGAAACTGATACCTACATGTTGGACTTCTCTAATGACTGCTTGTAATAAGTTGCTGTTGTGTGGAGCACTGAACTGGCATCTAGCTCTTAGACTTGCTTAAAAATATCTCTGAAGATAGAAGGAGTAAGAAGTGATTTGTAAATGCTTCTGCAGTATTACAAAATGGTTTTCTCTGTAAAGTGGGCTTTTTTGATTGTGAATAAATCAGCTATTAGAAATCAAAATTAAATTCAGGGGATAAGTTTTCTTTTGGATTTGTGTACTTCTGATTTGGTGTAGAGGTCAGTTTCCTTTAAAACAAAAGAAAAGTGACAAGTGTTTTGTTTTTATAGCAATTTTATACCCTGAAACATACAATACTGTTACATGTTAAAATAGATTAAAAGTGACATTTACTGTTGTTTTCATAATCTCAACATCCAAATGTAGTTAAATATATAAAACTGTGTTGGAGCATTAAGCCATACCTTCAGACATGCATTTTTTGCTAGAGACTTCAGTCTAACTGGTATTCTTTAGCTCTTTGCAAAGGAACACTTTCTACAACGGACTTCCTTCTTTATTAGGCATTGACTCCTCAATCTGAGTATATTTGCAAGCTGATAGTACTGTTTTAATGACTAAATCACAAAGCAATAGGTACTGAGTAGTGCCCTTGCTTTGGTAATAGTTGGTTATAGAGTAGGTTGTAACAAGGGTTACAAGTAAATATATGATCTTCTGTTTGTGTTATAGCTGCTATCCAGTATATGAAAAATAAGCCACGGACTATTAAGATAGCAACTAAAACATGATAGTTACCAGTTTCCAATTAAGAGTGAAGACTTAAGACCTGCGAATATCTTAAATACGAGGCTTTTAATCTGTACAAACAATAAAGTAATAGGGAGAGAGATTTTAAAATCTATCATAGTGCTATTTGATTGCCTTGAAATACCTGATTTTTTATAAAAATGTGATCAGCAGTTGCTGACATATTGCTGGTCTTAATGATTATTTCTGTAATGTTTGTTATGTATGGTAGCCTTCCAAGCATTCAGGAAAATGGCTTACCTCAAAAAGAACAGCCAAAAGAACAAGGAGCAGCAGAGCTATAGAGAACACCAAATAGTGTGGGTCTAGATGTGGTTCATTTATTTTCTGTATGAAAGATGCTTATATTCACTGCAAGCAGTGTAACAACGGAAGAGTTACTTTTTAAAATTTCTTGAAGTAAAAGAGAAGTTGGTTGTTTATAATGTGGCAAGGAGAAGGCTTAATTCTGATGTTGGTTACTGTTTCCTTTGTGATTTGTGTTTGAGGCTGTGTGGATTTTCAGAAGATGGAATTCTAAATTCTATACTTATTCTTGTGTTCCGCTCCATTTTAGCCTCTATGTTGATTTTACTGAAGATTGTTTATACATTTATAACAGGCGTATCTTATTAGGCGGAAGCTCTGTTGAAGTTTGTTTACTGTACTTGGAAATGACAAATAACTTTTTTTTTTTTCCTTTTTTTCAATAGGATGCAGGACAGAAGAGATTTGGTGCTATTTCCTGTAATATTTGTGGAATGCTTTACACTGCTTCAAATCCGGAGGATGAAACCCAACACCTGCTCTTTCATAACCAGTTCATAAGTGCCGTAAAATATGTGGTAAGAAAAAAATTCTTCCTGTGTACTAGTTACAATTCCTATTATTATGTTGTTGTGCTTTAATAAATTAATATCAGAGGAGGCCACAAGTCCACTTTTGGAAATAGTTTCCAAAACCATAGCAGACAGACTATACATCACTTAGAAAGGTATTCAGTAGGATAGTGATGTTGCATTACTTTTGTATTCTGTCTTTTACAGTTCCTTAGTCTTGTGGGATGTGGACATGGTGGTGATAGGAAGACAAAATAACGTTACTGTTTGAAAGCGCTAAATACAGGCTGCTTCTTGCAGCAGTTGGATTAATTGTCAGATAAAGAGCTGACTGTTTTTGCAATCGTGTAATGTTAGATGACTTCTAAATTTGTCTTAATTATGTGTAATTAATAAAGAGACTGCCTAGCAATCCAGTTGATAAAACATCATAGTGTATCAAATACCAAATTAGTAGTGTGATTGTAATCTTTAAATATAAATTTAAAATATTATTCTATAGGTTCATTATATGTGTTATAGCTGAGTATCTGTCATATTAAAACACAGATTTGAAAAACCTTCTACAATTTTAAGGACGGTGTAAACTCAGCTATTTCACAGTAGCTGATATTACAAGACTTTCAGGAAATATCTGTTCACATGTCTGAAATCCAGAACAGAATCCACAAAGTCTATTTTCTTTATCACACATGTTACCTTCAGTACTCTACACTCGAGTAGATAAGACCTCCAGGATAACTGAACTGAGGCCACCAATTCATTTCATGTACGTGCCAAATGGCAGTTGGGCTACTCTTAAATCTCAAGCTCAATTTTATCCCATGATTCATAAATACAAAAATATATCTTAATAGCTCAAGTGTTTGAAGCTATCTAGTAAATAGTTTTGGTATTTGTTCTGTTCTTGGTTAGTTTTTGCTGAATAATCCAGACATCTTAAAAGATCTTTTCTGATGTGCAGTAACTACATTGTAGGATGAGACTGGGCAGAAATGTTTCTTCATTATATTCCTGTTTGTCTTCTCCCCACAACCCCAAGTATTTTAGGATCTTGAATGTTACCGGAGCTGTAAAGATAAGTCATAGAAGATGGTGTTAGTTCTTCTGGACAGAAGCTGGCATATGAGTTCAGTAGTTATTTAAAGCTGCTAGGTTCACGTGGTGGAAGGAAGCTGCACTGAAATTTGAAAATGAATATTTCGGAGCTTGGAAGAGCTGAAATTTCTCACGTGCATGTACGTCTAGAGTAACAGCATGATTAATAAAGTGAAAGAGCAGACTTCCTTAAAACAGTTGTAAATAACTATACATAAGTTAGAGAAAGTTTACTTTAAGTTGTAAGTATACCTAATGTTTCCTCAGCTACTAGGTATCTTTAAAATTTCACAATTTTTATTCAAATTGTATTGTCAGTTCAGTGAGTAAACATTTTTATTTCTGAATCTGTTAGGAGTCTAGTTGTGTTTGATGACAGAATGCTATGAAGTGAGGATGTAGCTGGTAACTGGCGTATAACACAAAGGAAGGAGCCTTATGAGTCTTTAAATCCTCATCTCTGTTTTTTTTCCTTATAAAATTTTAATTGACTCAGTTTTCTGCCTTGCTAAGTAGATACATCTTTAATATTAATCATTTGACCCATAGTTGGTGGTTCTTTTTTGATTTTAGTAATGTCTATGACAGAAACATTCTCACCTCCTCTTAAAAAATAATTTGAATTGTAGATAAACCTTCTTGCCAGTGAATCGGTACACCATGTCTCTATCTGTTAATTCTTAGTTGCCCAGAAATACCAGAAGAATGATTGCTTGGTAGGAGGTTCATAGTGAGGATTTTTGGAAGGATGATCTGGAGATTTGCTTGGTTTCTAAAGATTTGTATGTAGAGTTACTGTATTGAAAATAGGGCTGTGTTCCTTTTCCTGACACAAAGTGTTAATGGGACAGTAACATCATGCAGTTTAAAAATTGTACTAGAGAAGATCTTAGTTTGATGCAGGTGACCTTGGGATCTTACTACATTAGCTCTCTGGATGTTGTTTTTTATGTAGTTAACACACTTGTCATTGCTGTTGATTTGGAGGCCATTTTGAAATGTTTTCTAAGCATCTTTCATTCTCCTGTTATTGACATTCTTCATGCCATGTGATACAGTCCCAGTCAGACTTGAGAAGACTTGTGTCAGCCTTTCTCCCTGTTGAGTGTCTCTTGCTACGTGCCTGGTAGTTTTATTGATGATTCATTTCACTGAATCACAAAAAGATGGCTGTGTACATTATCACACTAGAGCTTCTCTTGCTGTGAACTGTGAAAATGGACTTCATAATTGTTTGTGTCTAGCCTGCCTGCATAAAGCTTGTGGTTTTTATTTGCCTTTATTTTTTCAAAGTACTGAGTGGCCAGAAGATAGTCTGCACATAAATAATAAACTTTATTCTCTTCAACAGAACATATTTTTAAAACTTTTTTTTAACCTTTATTAAAAAATCTTTTTAGATATCTCTAAAAATACTATAATGTCTTCAGAGATAGGACAAGGAGATGGTATTGAAAAACACACTTTACACACTTTGTTACTGATGGCTGATAGAGACAAAAAGGAAATTGTGTTCATTATATGGAGAGAGAGAATTTGGCAAGTATAATGGCACTTAATAAATGTGGGAATAGAATACTGGCAAGGACTGCTATGAATTTCCTGAAGGGTATCATTCTCTGTCGACAGAAGTGTGGTAACTGAAAGAGCAAGAAGGTAAGGTAGTCAAGGACAGTCCTGGAGCAGGAATAGGGCAGTGTGAGATTGATCCACTACCATAGACAATATAGGAGTCTGTCTCACTATCCTTCTGGTTTCAGACATCTGAAAATCTCCAGAAAAAATATGCCATTCTACCGCGTGCTTGCAATTGCATGACTATTTACATAACAATGTTAACTCCAGTGGTAAAACTGTAGGAGGGATAAGTGGTTCAGTTTTGGTTTAAAAAATAAATAAATACAAATCTAGCTATCTTTGTAACACCACTTACCATCACTTTATTCTCAGCAAACTTTTTAAAGAGCAGAATGTTTTTAATGAGGTTTTTAAGTTGCAGAGACAAATATTTAAGTTAGAAAATGCCTGTGGATCCAGGTGCCTGAGGTGAATGCAGTTAATATATTTGTATTTCAAGCTCATCCTCTTAGTTAAGAATATCTTGAGCTGAACAAAATTGGGAGAAGCTGTTGTTTGGGCTAATGACTTAACTGTCTAAGATTTAAGTAGCTATTCTGCTATAACAGCATCCAAGCCTATCTGTGAGGCTTGAAGATGTTGGTGAATTTCATGTCATCTTAATATTTGATGCTTCTCTTGATTTGCATTAATTCTGAAATTGATACGTGTATGCAAAATAAAACATAACATTTCAAATAAAGTTCTTACCATTAGCTATCTTCTGTAAGAATCTTAGTTTTAACAGAATTAAAACAATGGTTACGTCCAAGGATCTTAATGCATTCTGCAGTCAAAACTTCAGTTTCCACGTTACACTTGGAGGAAGTAACGACAGAACATCTGTAACTTGATGAAAAAGTCAGGAGGAAGAATGCAGTAGGCCCATTTCTCTGCTGCAAATTATCATAAAATTTCATAATAAACCTGTTTATTAGGAGAAAATTTTACAAATGTTTTTCTTAGTCCTAATATCAAAAATGGTACCGTATTAACTAAGTTTTCCTCTGTTCTTCAGTGTTTTTTGAGGAAAAAATGATATAAGAAAAATACACCACCAGTTTTCATCTATATGTATTCATTTGGGAAATAGTTCTGGCTTGTCTCTACTCCATGACATACATACACACATACCTATTAAAAAAAAATACATATATAAAAGCAGATTTGCTGAAATTTGTCCTACTCTTACATAAGGACTTTTAAAACAAGGAATTGTGCAAGCAGTCTTCCATGTCTTCTAATTTAAGTATTTTTAAAGACAAATCTACATGAGACGCAAACTATATCTTCAACTATAAGCAGAGCATATTTTGTGTGAAACTGAGCACCTGACATATCAGCTGCAGTGCTTTTGGAGCCATCTTTCCCACTGTGTTCCACACTGGTTCTTACATACACATATAATACTCCGTGAAAGTACTGCACTGCACACCACAGTTGTAATTACTAATTGTCCATACTGCTGTGTCCTGGTGCAGTAGCAACTGCTACGCTCTATTGTCCTTTTTCTGAATTACTTTTTTTCCTTTTGTAATTTTATTGCCATTGCGCTTCAATAAGCAAGCACAGCCTTGTATGAATTGGGAGGAAAAGGTACAGGATAGTTTGAAACACTGAGATTAAAAAACAAGTTAGCTTTTCAGGGCATGGTTTGTATATGAAGTACCAGTAGGATAAGCAGCCATGAGATGGCGAGGAGGAGGGCACTGCAGCTGTTACCACACACGATGGGGCTCTGCGGCACTGCTCTACCTGCCTGTGGCGATGAGGTTTATATGAGCCACGTTACAGCTACTTACAGGTAGCCTGCTGTTAAGCACAGGCTTCCAGCGTCAGGGAAGGGTGGTGCAGCCATGTACTTTTACTCCAGGCCTTGCCGAACATGTGTCCTGGCAGGAACAACAGCTTTCCTTTCAACTTGGTGTATCACAAGCAATGTACATGAATGCTTGAGCACCTTGTGCAACAAAAAGTCCTAGTGCCCTATAGTAATGTCAAGCAAAAAGAAAGGGAAGAACAATTTTCTGACACTGTAGTAGAAGATTATAAAATACCTTGCAGATACAATGCTTTTGTTTCTTCCAGTAGCAATGCCTTATTGATTCCTGAGTTAAGAAGTTCTACTTTAGTTCTCAGTGACTGAAATACCTTTCAGGTGGTTGTGTTTTGTTTCAAGTCATTTTTTTATTATTATTTTTTCAAAGTTAATAAGTGTGTTAAAGGAAATCATCTTCTGACCACATGGAAGATACTGGTACTAAAGTGCATTTGATGTATTGTAGATACTTAATAGGATCTGTCCCAGCTGAAGCTATAGAACATTTTCCTTAAAAGCTTTGATGTTAGAATATGAAAGAGCTGTGACGAATCTTGTGCATTATTTCCATTAGTCTGGTTTAAAGGAAGCGCAATTCGTTCCTTACTAAGACTGAACAGTAAGGATACTGAAGAAGCAAAGCAGATAGATGAAATATTAGTTCATTTGTTTGAAGTACACAAAGCTGCATCAAAAACAAAGGTCTAAGGGTTGAAAATACCCTTTCTGATGTAAACCAAATGAAAGTTTTGGATGAGCTTAGAGTTCGCAGGAAGTTTTTGAAGAACTTCATCTAAAAGATACATTTCTGAATAAATTTCAAAGTACTTGAATTTAGAATTTGCCCTTCCTGTGAATGTGATCTAATGCTATAATGATAATCACTTAAGAAAATAAGTATTAGAGTAATTTTATCTTCCCAATTAATTGCATTTTTACTGAATCATATTTAGACTTCTGCTAATAGGCTGTTGCTTAAACACGTCAACAACGGTCTGGTGGTAATAGAAAATGTTTCTGAACAGACTACGTTTTGTTGGAAATGCCTGGCTGCTAGGTCAACAGAATACCGTAGCTTTAAATTTAGAGTAGAATTTTCGGCATTAGGCCTGCACCATTCTGGATACTGTAAAGGAAGGACTGTCAGACGTGTTTTATTTCTCTGCAGGCATGTTGAGTGATGCTCACAGGTGGTTTAAAGTAGGCCATAGAAAGCTTTTGTAGGGCAAACAGGTAGCCAGAAGGCAGTGAAAGACAAAAATGGAAAGAGGATGGTGTTTGAAGTTGGAGAGGCAAACTCTGTGCTGTTTCTCACAGAATCAAAGCACGTGTCACAGTCCCACCAATGGCATTTCTCTGCTTTCCTGGATATTGTAGCACTGCTGGTCATTGCCCTTCATGTTTAGATCATAATACAAATTCTAGTAGTTGTCTTGGCATTTGGTGCAACTGCTGCTGAGCAGAAAGGCAAGCAGGATTTAAATGGTATCTGTTTTGCAACTGTTCCCTTGCTGGGTGCTAAACTTGTACTTAAATAGTTCCAGGACTACCAGCAAGCAGGTGAATTTCCAAAATTCATGTCTTGTTTGGGGTAAGGGATTAAAATCAGTGTGATTACATTGAGGTACAGGTCAAGTGTTGTAACACCTAAGTTTGACGTTTTTTGTGGTAGTTTATATGGCATCCATTCAGTGCCAAATTCCATTGCTCGGTCTTTAGCTGAACATTATTTTGTGGAAAGGTACAGATTTCAATGAGAATTATTCCATCAATATTGTTTCTTCAAAGGCTTTTTTATTTAAAGTTGCTTTGAGTTAGACTTGTAGATCAGCCTTTTCCGTGGCTGAAGTTACTTCTGCATTCAGTACTTTTAGGTCCCGTCAAAGCAACTTGATTTCTAATATCTACCAGTCCCATCTTACTAGATTTAAGTGGCTTTTTTGTTTTGTTTTTTTCCATGCAGGTACTGCTCATTATTCACCACGAGTGTGGATCTGAAGAAGAGTTAATTACCTCTATTTTTTTGAGTATGTTTATACTTCAGATACACACAACGTAGCCTCCTTCCCCATTAGATTCTTAGAAGGTAGTTATAAATTTTTTTTTTATAGTATCCTTCTTGTGGCTTTATTAGTTATGATCAGTAACAAAATAAACTATTCCTTACATTTTGGGCAACTGCATGCCAATCAGTTCACTTAGAACCTCCTGGAGGTCTTTCGCATGCCAAACTTTAAAACTGAGTGTGTATTTGTGGAGGTAACTATGTTAAAAAGAAATCTTTCAATAAAACTTAGGGTTTTTTCCATTCACTGGACTCTGGAAAATAAATATTACCTAGGTTTGGAGATCAGTTATGTGAGCCGAGTTTGCTACTTCAGTTTTAAAATTCAGTTTGCACTGCAGTCCTTGGGGGAAAAATGTAGTTGGGAAATAAGACACTTTGCTAAATTGCTTCTAGTTATAGTTAGGCTGTTGTATTGTACTATAAATAAGATCTTATTATATCTATTGTGCTCATTTTAAAAAGCTAGCTGAAGTTTCCTTCACTAGCAAAACAACTGCTAAATAGTTTGAAGTCTCTGCCTAAGTTCAGTGTCTAGAACAATAATATGCAATTTCTGTTTGTAAAGGTACATCTTGTGTATGGTTTAGATAAATTTTTGTTTTATTTAGGGATGGAAAAAGGAGAGAATTCTGGCTGAATATCCTGACGGGAAGATAATAATGGTTCTTCCTGATGACCCAAAATATGCACTTAAAAAGGTATGGTGAAAAGGACTGGACTTGTTTGTCTTATTTTGTTATTTGATATTTTATTCTGAGTAATGAGGATGTAAAATTCGTAGAATTAATGTGGGAGCAGTTGAAAGACTCAAAACTGATGTGGTTCTGTAGCTTTCTCCACAAACAGGTCAGAGCTCTCACTCCTACACACTGCTGCACCCTTCATAGGGGGATGGGTCTGAGCTAGAACGGAAAGCAGGAGTGGGAACAGCATCAACCAAATGAATTTTAATTTATTTTTTTAATATACAGAATGTCTGCCAGATATTTTGTATAATAAAAAAAAAATCTACTCTATTTAAACAGGTTGAAATGTGTTGATCTTATTACACAGCGTGAATACCTGCACCATTCCCTAGATGATTTTTGGCTAAAAAGAGATTTAGTTAGAAAGTGGCCTCAGTCATCTATTCCATTCCCCTGTGCAAAGCAGGATCAGCTTTGGTTATGATGCATCTGATAACTTTCTAAAACTTCTGCTTTTTTTAATAACTTCCTGAGGCTTTGTTGCAGTGCTTCACAAATTTCCCCTAAATGTCCAACAGAATCTCCACGCTGCAATTTTAGCTCATTCATGGAAGTCATACTTCCCCAGCTGTAGGTAACATCCTTCTTTTCCTTTTTGCAACAGCTTCTGTGTTCCTGAACAGACTGTTGGTTTTGCCTTAAGAAGATTCAAGGAGTGTGCTGTTTTTCAGTTTACCCTCCTAAATATTATTTTATAGAGCTCTAATCATTGTCATACTGTCCACTAGATTCTTTCCATCTGTGCCATATCTCGTGTCTCTTTTGAAACTCACCACCTAAATCTGAGTACAGTACACTGGCTGGGCTGTAGAGCAGAAGCATCTTGCTGGCTAGCCTGCGTTAGTACCTCTCAATATGGCATTCTATTTTTCAGTAGTATGGCACTGATTCACATTTTGCTGCTGATTTGCTGTGACCAGGAAGTACGTTCTCACAGTACTGCACTCACAGAACGGCTGAGGTTGGAAGGGGCCTCTGGAGGTCCCCTGGTCCAGCCTCACTGCTCAAGCGGGGCCACCTGGAGATGACTGTCCCGCAGCACGTCTGTGCTGCTCCAGGGAGGCTGGGCAGCTCTGTCTGTGGAGGTTTTCAAACCCTGAGCCACAGGGTTTGATCTCACAGCTGAACCTGCTTAGAGCAGGAGCTTGAATCTCCTGAGGTACTTTTCCACCTGAGTTATTCTGCTATTCCATGGCTTGTGCTCCAGATAATAATATTTAAAACATTTTTATTGTTGGTTGTACTACTCCAATCTATGTGTTTTAATGTGTTTCTGGTTTTCCTGAAATTAGCAAGCTGTAAGCTTGAACATTTTAATTGTGTAAGTCAAGAATTTTAATTGATTCCCTGAGATGCTGTGACTGCAGTGGGTTTTCTTTAGACTAAACCAGAATTTTCTAAGTTGCCGTATTGAAAAAAGAATCTATGGCTTTTCTTACAGTATTTAATGCAGATAAGTTTGTTTACTAAGTTTAGTTTTTCTGGTGGCTTTGTCTGAATTTTAGTATTACATAAGTATGAAGTTTTGCATGTAGTTGCATTTTCATTTTTTTAATTTTTTTTTTTAACTAAAATAACTGAGGAAAAAACAAAACAAAACGTAAAATACCTAATTGGGGCAGAGGAAAAGAAAGCTGTAGCAAATGAAGTCATTTAGGACAGAGTTCTCTGTAGTCCTGCATGGTTAAAGTTGAGAGCATCTACAGTGGTCAGCGCTGTGGCTGTGTAACAGCACTTTAAGAAAGGTGACATAATGTTTCAAATTGTTTAATCTGAATTGTCATTAAATGACTGGTGCATGAAGGTTAAATGAGAAAAGAGAGTAGCTGATACCAGGAATTTTTGAAATTATTTTAAAAGCATGTTTTGAAAACAATTTTCATTTGATCACCGCTAATCTTCTATATTCAAAGCATCAGTAATTCCAGTATTGTTTTAGTAATGTAACTACAACACGCATTAAAGACACTTATGCCATTTAATGCACTGCATAGAAAAGGCCACATTTATTTTGGACTCCTGTAAGTGATGAGATGTTTCAGTGCCTGGTTACAGGTATAGGATTCCCCCAGTAAAACCTCAGCTCAAGCATAAGCTTTTCTTTATATTCATGCTGGAGTTCATAAGTTTCTTTTAAACTTGCATTAGCAAGTTTAAAACTTTTTTAACTAAACATTTTAAACTAAACATTGAAATTTTGAGTTCCAGTTAAGCTTTACAAACTAGCGAAAGAGACAAAAGCTCGAGGAAGGAGGCAACAGCTATTCATTCCGTTTCAGCAAACACATGCATGATCCCTTATGCAAACCCCTTGGCACTGTGCTTGCTATCATCTGCTCAAGACCCTTAATGGATTCATTATTTCAAGACTTTAAAAATAACCAGCTGAAAAGCTTCCACTACACTTGTTTAACTTTTTGTATAGACCTCATTTTCTGGCTAAAATGCCAGAGTCCACAGTTTGATAACGTGCATCTTCCCTATTAGCCTTTGGCTAAATGAGTCTGGACTTACTGGAAGCTGATGTAGAGGTTTCTGCTCTTCATGTTTCCAGACAAGTATAATTTAAGGAAAACTTATGTGGACTTGTGTGTTGCACATTCCTTCCAATAATCCTTAACTTCTGGAATAGTTTTTGGTGTTGTAGATAATTTAGTGTGTTTCTGTAAATCTGTAATTTTAATGTATATTTGTAAAAATACATATTTATACACGTGTTTCTTATGCAGCATTTCAACTTATTTTGACAGGTTGAAGAAATTAGAGAAATGGTAGACAATGACTTGGGATTTCAGCAAGCTCCGCTCATGTGTTATTCTAGAACGAAAACTCTTCTTTTTATTTCTAACGACAAAAAAGTTATTGGCTGTTTAATTGCAGAGCATATCCAGTGGGTAAGTGATTGAACTGGAGAAAGGTAGCCTCTAAAAGTTGGTGCTTGGTGACTGTGTTCTTCAGACATGCTGAAACTATAGAATTACCTAAGAGTTTGAGACTAGCCATTTGGCAAATAAGTACAGACACTTTAATGACAGGTGGTAATAAGAATTAGATTTTCTTTGTTGATATTATTTTAAATCAGATAAGATTTAGGTTTTTTTTTTGTGAGGTTAAATCGTTTATCTTATATTTCAATTCTGAAATTGTCAACAGAAATCAAATTAGACAGATGCATTCTTTTTGGTGAGGCGTTTAACATGTATGTATGTTCAACTGAAATATATTTCGCAAGAATTGTATTTAATCATTAATGATGCTTTTATATAGTAACATATTTTGACGTCACCTGCAGGGCTACAGAGTTATAGAAGAGAAGGTTCCAGAAGTTAGTTCAGAAAATGAAAAAGTCATATTTGAAAGACAGAAAGCATGGTGCTGTTCAACGTCACCAGAACCTGCTATTTGTGGGATTAGTCGAATATGGGTATTCAGCATGATGCGTCGAAAGAAGATTGCTTCTCGGATGATAGAGTGTCTCAGGTAATACCAAAAGTGTTTCCTTGGTTATATGAGTTTGATGGACTGTAGTCCAAGAGATTTATTGCATTCCTTTGGGTCTCAGGCTTGCATCTTTATGTTTCCAGCAATACTGGCAATGTAAAGGTAAGCACAGTGGATGATTCCAGTGTTCTGTGGTGTTCAGTAACTAACTGAACTCAGTGTTCTGCAGGTTGTCTTAACAGTAACCTTTATGCTAAGTGCAGTTGTAATGAGCCAGCCTAGCCGACTGCAGATGAGCTTGGGTAAATTCCTCTGAGGTAATTACGAGTGGAGGAAGTGAGACTGTCTTTGGTCAGAGCATCTAAGGTCACAGTGTTAAGGACTGTGACCTAATCATTGGCCAAGTTTCTGTTCTGCAGAGGTAGCAAAGGGAAAAGAGCAGAAACACGTACCCGGAACTATTTGATACAGTCGAGTGGCTAACAGCCGTACTTCGGTGATAGTTTTGACCTTTTTATTTTTTTGGCTTTGCTCAGGTTCACTGAGACTTCTGAAACATTAACTTCCATAGAGATTTAGTAGCTTGTAATGAGTGTATTCAGCTGAAGACTAAGTACTAGGTGCATAAAAGGACACAAATATTCACACTGCTGTTGAGATAAATGTTAAAAATGTTGAATCTCCAAACCTTTGTTCATCTTCTTTTCTTTTTTTTTTCCCCCCTGTTCTCTGGAAACTCCTGAACATTAAAATATTTTCTTCTAGTGACATTTCCTAAAAGTCTGACTCCCTCTCCTGAGTGATGCGCAAACTGCTCAACTCTTGTTACTGCTGGGCTGTCAGGTTTGTGCCAGCTGTCTGGCTAGCCTCATCTGTTGGAGTTTGTGGCACAGGGACGCTCATGTGTCTACCAGTCCTCACACTCTCAGCTATTTGGAGAGCCTGGCAAAGCTGTTCCACAGCAAGATAAATGCATCCAAATGGCTGGTGCAGCAACTTGAAATTTCCTGTTAGGTCACGTTCTGTCTGAACTATCAGCTGTAGAACTGGATTCAGATAAGCATATTACCACGATGATTTTGGGGTGCTCTTCTTTTTGAAGGCTGATTTTTTAATCCATATATTCAGTAGTGTCCTATAAACTATTTATGATGGAAGGACTTCTTCCCAGAACAATGCTGGAGCTGCTCCCTCAGTCACAGCTCTAAAGGATCCTTGGAGTCCTTTTTAATGGATTGTTACTGCTATCAAGAAGAGGTGTCAGTTCTCCTCTTAGCTGTGCACTGCACCTCACCTTTTACAGTCTTCTGGTGCTTGTTTAGCCTTCCACTAGATCATTTTTAATTTGCTAAGTAGTAGAAAGCAGGTTCACCCAAAAGAGCTCTTTTTTGATGCCCAGTTAGCTGGTTTGCAGAAAGGCTGAATGTGCACTGGGTTTGGTGTGAAGGAGGGAGCGCAGTAAGTTGCAGAAGGTGACGTAAAGGAGCAAGGCCTGCTTTTTAATGGCAGTAAGCAGTTGGATCTGCTCAGCTGCTGGTGAAGCTTCAGCCTCAGTGTCTCCCCGAGCAAAAGGCAGTATGAACAGGATGATTCTGGTAGCCAGCTAAATCCCACCTTCAAAATGTTGAAGGTATCCTAGCAGAAGTTAAGTTCACTTTGAGAGCGTCTGCTCCATTTCACTTGAGCTTGCAATGCTTGGAGTCAAAAATACACAATGCAATACATAAATAGATCCTCAGGTATTGACTGGTATTTTTCAAAACCATCTTCCTAAAGGTAGTAATATACTATTGAGAAGGCAATAAAGCTGGTAATAATTGAAGAAAGACTTTGTTGCTGTTGTCTTTTCCTCAAGATGTAATGGAGATGTCCATATATGATAGATGTTTACACTTGCTCTGCAAGTACCTGCAAGTATATTTTACCAGAACTCAAAAAGTTAACTTTGGGAGTTTCTTCTGTTTCCAAAGAAGTTTATTTTGTTTTTCTCATCACCAAGGTCTTAAAGACTGAGATCAATTTTCTAACTTTGCTCTCGTAGCCATCCAAAAAAATACAGTGGTATCTTTGATTCTTTCCTACCTTCAAGTAAGAATAGAACATGTATATGATATTTTCATGAAGTTAAATCAAATCTTCATGTAATCGCTATTGAAAATGTATCACTTAGGAATTTTGTGCTATGTTCTTAAACGTCCTAAATTAATCCAAGCTGTGCTCTATCCAAATGTCAAATGTTTTGTTTATTTGTTATTTGTTTCTTCAAACTAGAAACTTGAAATTTCATCTGGTCTGTTGAGACCCCTCAGTCAGGACCCTAGCTGCTTTGCAGGTTACATTTTCATTCCTGGTGATTGTAGCCCCATAGTTCTAGCAGTGTCTTTTCCGTGAAGAAATAGTTGGAATGATTTCAGACCTTCTTTTAAGCTCTGAAATTGAACTGTTGTTGCAACTTGGATGAAATTGCCCTCTACAAACACTTTCTAAGATACCAAAACCTTCCTAGCACAAATGATTCCTTTTACCATTTGGAAAGAGGATATAGCGAATATAAATGGAGGTTTCTGATGGGTTGTAGCCTAATAGCATAAATACTCTTACGTTATTTCCTGAGGGTAATTAATGTGTTGTGTTCTTTTTTTCTTCCAAACAGGAGCAACTTCATATATGGCTCATACTTAAGTAAAGAAGAAATTGCTTTCTCCGACCCCACTCCTGATGGAAAACTCTTTGCGACGCAGTACTGTGGCACCGGCCAGTTCCTAGTATACAACTTCCTCAATGGACAGCATCAGACTTAACTGCTTCTGAAGGAATTCCCTTTTTATCGGGAGACTTCTGCCAAAATGTACTGAATCGGTGCAGACCTTATGCAGAAGCCAGGGCCATTTTTCTTACCGTGAACTCAGGACTGGTAACAACCAAAAGGTTGTACTATTTTATTAAAATTGTAAACAATGCAGTAATAGGCTAACTTTGTTTTTTTAAAAGAAAGATATTTTATTAACTTTTACAGAAGTTTGATTGTATTTTATCTAGTTAGTCATGTTTACATGCAGCAGAAAATTGTTCATAGTGGACTGTAAACTAAAATGCAAAGACTATAGTCTCACTGATGAGTACCTGCTGAAGTTCTTAACGTGGTGATATACCAGTGCTTAAACACCGCGGGTGGGTGAGGCAGCAGAGTCCAAGCCTGAGCTCTTGGCATGCATCCTGCGCACGGCCGGGCGTAAGGGCAGCCTGGGTGATGGCTGCGGGGAAACTCGTTTTACCTCCTGTCTCCCGCAGAGGTGGAATGAAACCCCCACGGAGCGGTGTGCTCTTGGTGTCCCTGCAAGTGCTGTACTGAGTATATACCTTTGTTAGCGGACTTCACTTGGATACTTGTCGCTCCTTCATAAAGCTCTCCTCTTTTAAAGGGTTTGTATGTTGAAAAACTGCTGTGGCCTTTCTTGATCTGTACATAATGTAGATAGATTGAAAATAAAATTCTTGATAGCTTTTTCTAAAGTTACTCTGTATTGATACCGAGTGTGAATGAATCTTCGGTGTGTTTTATACTTTCGTTTCTGTGAGATATTACCTTAGCAGCTAAAGGCAGCTGCTGGGTGTTTGGAAGCGCTCCTTGGAAAGCAGCCACTGCATCTCACCTGCTTGGGATCGGAATCACCTGACTGACAACGCATTTGCATTGCATGCTTACCATCAGTTCCCAGCAGCTCTGGCTCGGTAGCAACCTGCTATGAGGTAAGATGGGAGGTAGTAAGTTCATACTTGAAAAATGGCTTAAAAACCCTACTGTGGGATGGGTAAGATTCAGGTGGAATTTAAACATTTGTGCTTGTTTGTTTGTTTGTTTGTTTTTATGGAACTTCGAGTTTTTTTAATTTTGGAACTCTCAGATCACAGGTACCCAGCCTGAAAAATCCGCAGGACTGGCACCATGCTGAACTAACCTTTTTGTAACAAGTAACACTCAGTGTAGCACCGTGCTGTGAGTTTCTCCGGTATAAGCACTATGTTTTAAGGCATTTAAAAAAAACAAACAACATAAACTTTGTCTGGTGCAAACAGTTAAAATAGAGGCAGTCTTAAATGGTAACTTAATATATTCAAATTTAATGAAAGCACATTATAAACATACCATAGCCACAACTTCAGACAGTTTCAGTTCATAAACAATAACATGAGGTAGACTGACTAGTGAAGCTAAATTCACCAAGTTTTTGGTTAAGAAAACTTTACACTAGGAAAGCAACGTTTTGAACCCTCCTCCAAAAGTCACAAAAAGCAATTACATAAGTTAAGCAAAAAGCATTTGAATATGATTCTTTAAATCTTAGTTTACATTCAAATTTAACCTGCGAATAGACAGTAACATCTACAGGAAAAATATAACGCTGGCCAATTTAATACATTCATAAGAATGGCCTTGATGGTGAGGCTTAAACCGAAAAAGGAATAACGATAACCCAGATGTCAAATAACGGTATCCTTTCCAGGAATTCACAGGCAACAAGTTAAAAGTTTTTAACCAGCCAGGCCTACAGGGTTTGAGCTTCTTAGTATCTATCCTCTTTTCCATTACAAAGCTCCTTGCTTCTGCATGGCAGAGAGAGAGGTAAGGAAACTGGTTTACTGTTCCTCGGTAAAGGAAGGCAAATACGCTGACGTTCTGACTTCGTGCTCAACCTTCAGGACAATTTTGCACTGCCTCACCAGAGGGCTAACTTGCCATAGTAGTCTCAGCACCTGGACTTTTAAGAACTTAGTGCAAACATCAAATACACAAACAAAAGGGCGGCTCAGTACCTCACGCTTCACACTGAGACTCGGGGTGTCCTTCAGCCCTTCTGGCAAAACCAGAAACACTGGCACGCAGTCAGCTGCGTACCAAAAGCTTCGAGAAGCATCGTGTGCGTTCCTACATCTTCCAAGTGTTAAATATAAGGCAGGTTGTGTCTGAAGGAAAATATAAGTGTACAGAACTTGGTTGTTCACATGAAATTTGCCAAATGTACAGCATCAGAGTGAAGCTACATTAACACATTTATATGCAAACCATTTTCCTTTAGCCTCAGTCTAATATATGTTGTTTTTCCCATTTGTAAACACCTTTTCACCAGATAAAGAAGTTGCTCAATTGACACTGTTTAAAAAAAAATGCAGCTTTGGCAGGTCCTTCTCCAATGAGTTGTAGGTCAAGGATAAAGAAAGATGTGTTAGTTTTGGGGGGATTAGATGAACGTACCTGAACCTCTTCTAAAAACATGCTGCACTTTTTAATAAATGAGCTTATGGTGTGCAGAGATATTTTTATTTTGGAAAGATAAGGAAATACCAATTGGTTAACTGCACGAGGAAAACAGCGTACTGGTGTGCTTCAACCCTGACAGCCGAATCGTACCGCGCTGCATTCTTTCTGGAGCAGCTCGCAGGCCACAACCACTATGCACAGAGGTCAACCAAACGAGGGGCTGGCGGTGTTAGGTGGGGGTTGCTTCTGGACAGAACCTCTCCTGAGCAGCCCCAGCTCCTCAGGTCTTCCCCCCTAAGCTGTTGTACACGCTGCTCTCATTCAGTTGGACTCTTCTTTTCTCTCCCCAGTGCAGCCCCGGCACTGATGCCCTCCTGGCACCTGAATCACGTACGGCCGTGGACAGACAGACCTGATCTTACACCTGCAGCCAGCTGGAGCTGCGTGAGAAGGACACCGAGCAAGCCAAGGTACCTAGTGGGTGAAGTAACGCTGCTGGGAGCACCTGTGTGCACGGTGCCTGCCACGCATCTGCTGATTTGTTCAGGTTTAAGTAGTAAACTTAGAACACCTGTGGAAATTTTGCCAAAGACAGTTTCAATACATACACAATTACAAATCTTCAACTAACACTGCACAGAGAACAAGACTATTCCTTTTAATACAAATACCTACGTTACATTGTAGTTTCAAACCCCTGAGTATTCCCGTACCGAAGTACAGAGCTGAAGAGAAACAGCGGGCTCTCCTCCACGTATCTTCAATAAATCCCATATGCTGCATTGAGTTTCTTGTAACACATTCAAGCTAGCAGCTGCGGAAAGCAGCCTCTTCCCCTAGCTCAGCTGAAGGTAAAGAGAATTCTTCATTGACCAAATCACGTCCTCTTCCTAGATCCTACGCCTCGGCTGGCGGTGTGATTAGTGCCAGCAGTTGTGACTGATGAGAACGTAACGCGAATCCATAATCCTTCAAATCGTAACTGCTGTGGTAATTTTATACCTAGGAATAAAGCCTACTTTAGAATTTTGGGGAATCCTTTAGAGAAGTCTAGATAAATATTGGTTGCACTTTGCTCCACAGTGATTGTACTTTTTTTTAAAAAAAAAAAAGTTATTTTTTTCTTTGTTATCGGTGTCTTATCGAAGCTTATATATGGCGTCCGGTAAGAAAATAGAGCGGTTTGTCATCACTGCTGTTAGCAGTTTGAAACTCATCCCGGAGGCGGAACTGCCACTCGTCCTCCAGCTCCAAGCGGACTATCGTCTGCCGTAGCGAGCTTCTGTCTTGACATATGACGCACAGCGTGGCACCTTCAATTGAAAAGCATGTTAGATCCTCGGTACAATAACAACTGTCTTTTCTCAATTCATTGCCCTAGGCAGTGTAAGTACAAGGCGTTAGTATCAACTGTAGCAGAGAGCACGAACCTGGATCCAGGATCCTTAAATCATTACTGATTCAAGCAGTATCAGCAGCTCCATCACCCCGCTGCGCCCCAGCATTGCAGCAGCCTCAGCACAAGAGGGACGTGGCTCAGACACACCACAAATGCACCAGAGCTTTCCAACGTGTTTTAGCTTTACTGAATGTGTATGGCGACTCACTGTGTGTTACTACTAAGCCAAAATGATGAGTAACAATTTTGGCAAAATTTATGAAGCTGCGGTGGGGGTAGACCCCCACCATCTTCCAGCTAAGAGTTGCCCGTCCTACAAGACTGAGTATTTACTGCCATTGTATAGATGACTGGAGTAGAGTTTCTCATCATCATCGGTAAGCAACATCTACTCTCTAAGCTCTCAAGTTGCAGAGTGTGTAACTCACTGAACGATTTCCATACATCCTTGGTTTTGTGCTCCTGTCTCTGTTTGATGTCACTTTATAATAACATAATGAACGTGATTTATCAAAGCTTAGCTAAGGTTCAATTGCCTGCGCTTATTACTAAAGGGGCAGCATTTTACACTCCAAAAATAAACAATCCATCTGCTTCTTTTGAAAACGATGGCAGCAGCAACCGCAAATGGAGCTGCTTAATGAACCTGTTTGTTCTTCTAACCGTTCCCTTTTCCTCCGTGCTACCGCTTCACAGGCAAGCAAGGCAACAAGGCTGTGCAGCAGGGCAAAGTGATTACCTTTCAGAAACCTGAACCGCTTGAGGAGGTCCGCGCCCACAAAAGAGTCACAGAGATAGAGCAGAAGTCCGCTGAAAAACACCCCTTCGCAGTTGACGTTGACCGAGTGCGGGCGGGAGCTAACGTAGCATATCGCCACCTGGAACAGAAGGGGAAAAGAAAGCCAGCCCGTCTCCGTTAGCCGTCTCTGTTAGCAAACGATAGTTAACTAATTACACAGGCACTGAAACTAGCGAAGCGCCATCTCCTTTGTGCAGCCACAGTGGCCAGCCAAGTGGTTGCCAGCACTGGGACTCTCCCACGTTTCAGTGCCGTTGAAGGGTTTCTCCTCTGCCTTGCCACTGACCTCCGTGAAACAGGCCAGAAAAAAACTCGTGTTGGGCTTTCCCTCTGCTTCAGCCCTTGTTCAAACTGACTGAAGGGTTCAAAGATTACATCTGCCTAGCTATAGATATACTTGCAAAAATAATAAAAAAAGTTTCCCTAGAAGCCCATTTCACAAAAAGAAGAGCCTGTAAATAAATGGAGAGAAGCACTGCACAGAAAGAGCTTTGTCCATCAGTGAAGCGAGCTGCCAGAAGAACCATATCAGAAACTCCCAGCCAGAACAAGCTTGTTGCAAGGATAAAGCAAGCACAGATGATAAAATGCTGTAAAAATATGGGTGTGACAGTGATCTGAAAACTTCTGTGGGTAGCTGTACAGAAAGCTACAGAGCACACCCAGTTTTGTCATGGCAAAACAGCATCACTTCAGGACTTTTGCTCTACGTGAAATATTATTTACGTAAGATGGACATGCCCCCTCCCTTTGTACATCCTATCAGTCCATCACAATCTCTGCCTGCACCACCCAGCGAGGAGGTTTTACTGCCAGCCCCCAAGAGGTCCTTCAAGCTCAAACACCAGAGATGTTTTACATCAGCATCTTCAAACGCTACCCGTGGTGCTGAGGGTTCACAAAAGGGGTTTTTCAACCTAAAGAACGAGTCGCAGTGACGGTTGGTGTTTACCGGTCCCCGTTACCCCTGTGTGTTTTGTACCTCGAGCCCGATGTTCAGGTAGCAGTCAATGGCCAGCACCGGGTTCTTGAAGTTGTGAACAGCCTTGGGGAAGAGTTTGTACGTCGCGTGCTGAAGGAACTTCTCCAGGAGGAACTGCGATGGGGCTGCCAACAAGGTATGCTCGCTGTCCGGGGCACAGACGTACTGAAGAGGCATTATTGGTGCCAGGCTGTCCGAAACCTGCAACAAAACCAAGGAGAGCAACTTTTAACCCCGCCCCTAAGTGCATCTTCTCTGCAGGAGTTCATCCAGTTAGGGAAGGGATCACCATGGCAGAGAAGCACCCACTGCTTCTCCAGGCAGCCTGTGCCAGTGCCTCACTGCCCTCTGAGTGAAGAATTTCTTCCTAATGCCTAATCTAAATCTCCCCTCTTTTAGTTTAAAACTGTTTTAGTGTAAAACCATTAATAGATCAGGAGGATTGTTGTTAATAATTTATAATTAGCAATGTATTTATTATTTTCTATTTAGGTGGCAGCCCTACCACAGATTATGAATGTTAGATTTCAAATATGCCCTAAATAAACCTAAAGGGCTAAAAAATTCATTCTTTCTAAGGTAACCAGGTCCTGACTTTACCCTCAGTGTAGGGTGGAGCACACACACACACTCACCATGATTTTTGGCTTAACGATGAAGTCCTTTTGTCCTCCAACCTGGATATGTTTCTTCATGACACTGAAGTTGTTGAAGCGACAGATGAGCAGCCCACTGCTGTTGGTCCTCAGATTAAAATCTACATCTTCACAGAAATACCTGGACATTAAACACAAGATGACTAAGCCAGCTGTGCTGCTGCTGGGAGTAAGCCAGCTTTCACACAGCCTCGGCTAAAATGCATCAGAACTGGCCTAGCAGTGATTTCTGGAGACAGTCAGATACGGTTCCTGTACAAATTCTCTGCACAGCTCCTAAGAACCATTTCCTCAGGTGTAGGAAAGTGATTTCTGGTAATCTAAAGCCAAAACAGATCTTCACTTTTAAGCATGCCTGCAGGTTTCTTCCTCGTAGCAAGCTTGGCCATGCCTCTCATCCTTGTCATGTACTGCCACCGAGCACTTCTTCCCCTCCCTTTTTTTTCCATCTCTTTTTTATTTTTTTTCCTTGTATTTTAAAGTTGACATATTTTAGAGCGCTGCAGTGTCCAGCCTCCAGAGAAACGGGCTTGGACAAATATTTGGCTGCAGGAGACAGAGCAGCAGAGACCTAACGCGTACCCTGAATTACTTCAGATGTGACGGTCCTGTCTGTGGGCTGACTCCCATCTCATGATTCAGCCAGGCAGAGAACATGACATCAAGCACTCTGCAAGCCATGCCAGACCCCGGCTTGCCCTGGCTGGCTGCAGCTCCTCGCTCAAATACATGGGATCCCTGAAAATAGCAGCAGGAGATGCCCCAGGGCCAGAGAGGGGGTTTACTCCAAACTCACTTGGCCACGATCAGGGGGACAGGGAATTGGATTTTGCCAATGTCTGCGATGAGAATTAGAGGTAAAGCCCCATGACAACAGTGGTTTATTTAAATGCTTTAGGATGGAGTTAGAAGGAGGAAAGGAAAAAAAGGAAGTTTATAGCGGAAAGTTAACTGTTCATCTCTTTAATTTCCAAACTAGGTGGCAACAGGGAGGAGAGGTGAGCGAAGTGCCAGGAATCCCTCCTCAGAGCACGTGGCGTAGCAGTGCTCAGCCTCTGCCTACACTCTTGCTCTCAGTCACACAGCAGGCTCCTGCCTCTTACAAAGGCTCCACACGCTTCCTGTGACTGCTGTCACTTTGGCCTCTTCCCTCTATTACTGATCTCCTCCTCATTTATTTTTTTCTCCTGAAGCTTTTCTTCTCTGATCCCTGCCCCTTCAGTCCTCTGCAGCCCTCCCTTGCCTCGCCTCACGGTCTCCCTCTGGCAGCTCTTTTGGCGCAGCGTGCACCGCCGTGCTGTGATCGTGTACCTCAACCCGGACCTTCTGATTTAACCCCAAAGCATTTAGAAAACCCAGCGACAAGCTGCTCGTCACGCCACCCCGTTTCAGCACCAGCACGTCTTGCCTACCTGTTCAGATCATATTGCACATTCTGGGTCAGGTCTATGTTGAGCAGTATAAAGTCACGCACGTGGCACCTGGAGAACGGAGCCTTCGTGCTCCTGGCATTCAGCTTGCTGTTCCACTTCTGCACGCCCAGTATTGCATAGTGAACGATTTTGGGGGTGGCTTCCATGTGCTGGAGAACACTCTTCAAAGAGACGTTCTTACTGGTACCCTCAGGCTCCAGGGACTGGCTGCAAAACGTAATCACACAACATACAAACCTGGCTGATAATGCTTATAGAACACATGCCATATATAAGTGCTTCTGTGTGTGAATATATCTCTCTCTATATATGTATAATTAATGGAATGTATATACAGGTCCAAGAAAGTCCATTAGCAATCCCTACTGTTTATTCTCCATGCTGTAAAATATATAAACAAACACAGACTTTAAAGAGCAGCCAATTAATCTTATCCCCTCAATTTACTCCTCCGAGGAAAATGGGCTCTTCAGCAGAATCAGGTCTTCTGCAGCAATTTAGAAAAGGAAAAGGAATCACCTCGTGCAGCATTTCTGGAAGGCTATTTTTTCGGTAATGAACAGCACAAGCACTGAGAGCGACAGCTTAAAGCCTTCTGAAAAGCAGAAGCTTCCAAAACAAACCTGTCATTGGTAAACATGAATTGAATCAAAAGAAACGAGGGAAGTAAAATACTGAGAAATCACCCCAAATAATCACTGAAAGCGCGAGTGGCTTTCGGCACAGCTGTGCACAGGCAGAGGTTTGCTGACGATGCTCGCTGTGGGACACGGCTGTAAGGGCAGAGCCAGGTGGAAGCGTGTCACAGCATTAGGTTGGACGTCGGTGGCAAGCAGGACAAATCTGCAGCCTTCCCACTGCTCTGAGTGAGGGGCAGATGGCAGCAAGGAGAAGGATGTGGGTTTTGGCATTTTAGGGAATAGATCTAGTGTCCGAGCGTGCTGTTCCTGGACTATTTAACTAGCAATTGAGTAGATAATGACCGCTGTGAGGCCTTTTGGATAGCCTGCCTGGTGTTGCTGCATCAAAGTCACTGCCAAAAGCGGCTCTCTTAGCTGTATTTTGAGTCCACTCCCAGCAGTTCCAGCTGCCCTGCTTTCCCAGCTGTCTGGTCTTTCACTCGCTGTCGGATGCTACAGATGAGCCGGAGCTGCAGGTGCTGACTGGAGCGGTGCTGCTGTCCCTGCTGGATCGGAGAAACCACCCTGGCGGCGCTGGGTAGTGACTCACCTGGACTGTTCGTGGACGCTGTGGATGTTCCACAGCACGCAGGAATCATCCATGACCACAATGAAAGGCCACACGCACTGGCGTTTGACCCCCAGCTCCTCCAAGCGGTTTCGCTCCAGCTCCAGGTTGTGGTAGGACAGCTCCTTAATCAGAAACCTGGCAGCACCTGAGGAAACACCAGAATGGAGACAGACAGAGATCTCGGTTTGACTTCATTGCTCTCTCTTCCCAAAGAAAGGCTACGCAATGAGCTGCAATCATTACCCTTTATGAACTTCGTGCTCAGAACATCTCAGTTTAAAAAGAAATCTAAATGGCCCCTTTTCAGTGTGACTGCAATCTAAAAGGCAAGCTATGAAGAAAAGCAGGCTTTTTAAGAGACTACAGAAAGTGATTTAGTGGGCATTAAAAGAATAACTTGAATCAAAGAGTGTCTGAGATCTGAAAACTGAAGCTATTTAAAACTTCTTGCAGGAAGAACTCTGAAACTGCAGGAAAATGAAGTCCAAAGTTCAAGTCCCCAGTGTTCAGCTGCAGTTAATATTTAGCTTCAGCTAACAGAAAAAGAAAAATGTGTAAAATGTCTAGAATGAACATTCACACAGCAGGGCTGAGCAAAATGACCAAATACGGCCGAAAAGCCATCAGATTTTAAACTGAGAAGGCAGTGATCACTGCAAATCCCTTGCAGCATTTCTTTCAAACCACCACATTCTGCACACAGCTTGCTGCTATTGCCACAGCACTGTGAAGGGTTTCACAAGGTGATCCGTGTTGCCCAGCACGGATGTTGGTGTTTTCACAGCACTGCCGGTGTCTCTTACCAACGCCAGCGTTGTTGAACATGCCAGGCAGGACGAGCATGATGTGGTTGGGCCAGTACTTGCGGTACAGCGGCATTTCGTACTCCTTGACCACCAGGAGGTGGAGGTGGCTGATGCCTTCCATGGCATGGTAGAGGTTCAAGAGGCCGTGTTCGTGGCGTCCGCTTGATGGAGTGAAGATTGGACTCTTGACTGCGTTCAAATTCTGCTAGAACAGGAGACATTTTGCCAACATTACATAAAAACCTGGTTATTCCTGACATGGGTTTTTATTTGTTATATATTCTGGTCTTGAACATTATTGATCATTGCAGCACGCCAGGACTGGGATACTAGGAAGACAAATAGGGACGTTTCTCTTCAAAAACTCCAGTTCTAAGGAGAGTTAGGTAAGAATTATGCAAAGGACTAAGATAAAAGAAGGAAAAAATAAACCTGCCAACCACCACTGACTTGCAAACGTCTGTCAAGCTGACTGCACTCAGCGTATGCAGCCAGCAGATGGATGAGAGCAGCACACGCACCTTGTCAGAAACGAGTGGGAGCCGCATGCTTTCTAGATGTTTTCCTTGCTTGCTGAAGACAAAATGGTTCTCTTTGGACTTGGGGATTATAAAATGCAGTTGCACTTCTTCTCCTAGCATCGAGGATGAAAATGTGAACGCATGCAGGGTGGAGTCAGACACCTGTATAAAACAAAAAGAAGCGGGAGAAGGATTTGCAAGCAGGTAATCCAAAAGGAGCAGTTGGCAGCCTGCTCTTGCAGTCACAATACTGGCAGCCACCACAAAAGAACATCCACAACATTTTCTTTTAGTAGCTAACTTTATTATATTCTCATTTCCTCTCCCATAAGCTGCATTGTTTAGGCATGAAACTTGCCTCACTATTACAACAGCCAGCCTTCTGTACCAGGAACGATCTTTGGCCCACCTGGGCTCTTCTGAAGGCTATCTGAGCTGGAAATTATTTGTTGGTATTTACAAGGAGAAACGAAATACACAGACACAAGGAAAGAAACTGTCCCGACAAATTTTCCCAGAAGATTCAAAGACACAGGTAACATCAGGCTCTGCCTCCACAGCAGGGTGCACTGCCATTCACAGGCAGCAGCAGCAGCGTTGCTGCATTAGGGTGGTATTTATCCTGTGACAGCACTCTGGTAAGCAGCTAAGTAACCAAGGCAGACCCCATTAACAAGGCTGTGAGGTATCTGGGTGAGCCTGAGTTTGCACAGTGCTGCACGGAGCCATGTACGTGGATACAAAGTGCCTGCATATCTGGTAAGACTTCATCCTCGAGAGGCATGTGTCTTAGCTCAAGGTCAAATCATTTACTCTTAGCAGTCACCCCTCTATAATCTTTACTGAACAACCAAAATAATTAGCCTAAGTGTGGGTGAAGAATATAAAGGGTTTTATTTAGGTTCTGCTAGAGCATTTCTATATCTCTTCCCCTCCTTAATGCTCACTATCCAGTGACTCCCCTTTGGATACCTAATTTCTCTGAGTTTAACTCTCATAATTCTACATGCACAGCTCAGGCGTACAAGTGGATATTCATATTTATTACTCGTCACTGTGTTTGACAAAGACGTGTAAAGGGAACAAAGGAGTCCTTTGGGAGGATTTGCTTGTGTCAACACACTGAATGAAGCACGAGGTTTCAAACAGATTTGCTGGGGCTGCTGTGCAGTACCTGACACTGTACAGTTCCAGGTCAGCCTGCTAGGTTAATAACAAGCTGTTGGGAAGGATTAGTAAGCAAGGAAAGAATGAACTGGGGTAAGAAACCTCCAAGTCAACCATTGCTGGTGGTTAATAATGTCTGAGCCATCAACCAGGAAAAATCTTACCTGCCAGCCTCCCGTGAGCATAGCTGTTTATTTTGGAGCTCAAAAGGATTACAAAGCAGCTAAAAATGATCCTTTTTGTCCCGTGACTCGTAAGCTACTGTTGAGAAGCACGCACAACTACATGCAAAGGGAGGAAAAGTAGGCCTAGCCTCCCATCAGAGGTGTGTGGATGGCTGGCATTTAGGAAAGACAAGCATCTCTCTCAATTTTACAGTCCTCTGCCACGAGACACCGTGAGCCCTGTGGGCAGGCTGAATAACGCTTTGGCTTGAGACAACTAGTCACAATATTCACCCTTTGTCAGAGGCAGCTGGAGAAGAGAACTGCTTATGCAGAACGCAGCAGACACAGTTGATGCTCCAGGGTCTGTAGCTCAATATCTCCCCTGAGAATGGAAGAAATTAAACAGCTCCATCTCAGGGAAGGTGAAAGCATGAGTCCTGAGGCCAGAGCGGTATGCCTGGGGAGACCACAAGAAAAATCAAGGATGCGGTTTACCCGTGGGCCTTGGCACCAACCTGTGCAGCAGGGTTCGTGTCCATGTACTGATGGCACTGCTCGCAGTGATGGAACGTGTTGTACGCTGCGTATTTTGTCAGCATCATGGACACGGTCTCTCTTTTCTTCGCTTCCTCTGGTTTTGTTTCTTTGCTGGTTTCTGCAGAAGAAATGTTATGAGTGATAGAAACCAGAGCCTGGGAGCCTGGCAACAATTGTAAAGAACAAATTGCTTTGTTCCGTATCATTAGGAGATAAAAGGCTTGTTTAAGCTCACGTGTCTAGTCAAACCAACATAAAAATAATTTCTGTAGGAAAAGTATTCCTAGAAAATTCTCCTTTGTCTTACCTTGTTTCACTCTTGACAGTTGTTCTGTGTACACTGGGCTTATAGTTCTGTACTTGGGGTCATGTACGCTCAGGTCGAAAGACATTTTACTGAAGGTCTCGATATCTGGCCAGTGGTCGTTGCTGGACTGAGTAATTTCACTGCTTTCCGTATGATCTGCAACAACACACTTGAGGTGAGCAGTACCAGGTACCCACTAAATGGTGTTTACGTGACGTTTGCTGATTTACAATTGCACAGGAGTTCACAGAGGTGCACAAATACACACACAAAAAGACATCTTTTAATGTCATAAGCATTATATCCCTGCCCATAGCAAGGGGGTTGGAAATAGATGATATCTTTTAGGTCCCTTCCAACTCAAACCTTTCTGTGAATATTGCCAAAATTCAAATTGCACTTGACATAAAGACATTTCAAAGAAAAGGCAATTTCTTGGAAACTGTGGGGTGAAGCAACCTCTTGGGTATCTTTCTGCTCCGCTCTTCATCAAGCTACCGAGGGATAATTCACTCTGTGAATGATGTTATGTTTATACATGAAGTGCTCAGATGAACAGTTCTGTCTGCGCAGAAGATACAGGCAGGTCTCCAGTCCCTTGATGGATCCCTTTTTAAGACACGGAAAGGAGAGAACTGGGCAAACAAGAAGCAAAAGCATCCAAACGCAGAAGGATGAAAGCAAGGAGAAAGAAGGTGCAGAAGCTTATGAACTGATATGTATTATAAGCTGATAAAGTATATGATTAAGGTGGTAAAAATACGTTGTTGAGAATGGGATGCGACCAGCAAGGATCAGCTGGAACATTTTTGCTTCATCCAACAGAGGTAAGTCCAAGGTAGAGAATCAAGTCTAAGTAACATGAACATGAGAAAACACTGGCCAAAGGTGACAAGCTGGAGCTGGGACTGGAGCTTGAATATGAGCTGATTCTGTTTAAAATCAGATGGAAAACCACACAAAAGCAGGGAGCTGAGGTTCCTGATTTCAGAAAGGCAAACTCAGATGAAACGAATGCTGGGTCTACACACAAGGACACGCTCACCCTACCCAGACTGCCCCACAGGGCTGTGAGCCAGCTGCAGTTCAGAGGCTGTTACCTCACTGGCACTGCTCGAATTAACATGTGCCACTGATGAAGTGAGGCTCATTAATGTGTTCACAAAGACAAATCCTGAGAGAGCTGGCTCAGTAAGCCCACTAGACTGAGGACACCAGGGACTTGCCTGTGAGTGAGGCTTGGATTTCTTGGAATCCCGGCTGCCAAACCATCAGCAACCACCACACCGAGCAATGTAAGAATGCCGGGAGGTGTTCAGAGGCAAAAGGGACACGAAGAATGAACAAAGTCCAAGAGGAATGGAAACAGCCCATCAGCAAATGAAGTTCTGACTCTCACACATCATCAAGTGCAAGATAAAAAAATAAATAAAAAATAAAAATAAAAAAGCTTTGCAAAATGTCAAGCTGAGGCAGACCTCAGAGAAGTGCATGGAAACAAACAAAAATTTTTTTGGCTATAGCAAATGCTTCACTGTAAGCTGAGATGGAAACAAATCTCTAAAAGCTTGATACACACTGAGAACAATGAGAAAGAATAATCTCCATGCCACTTTCCTGAAAAAACAGATGTTTGAAATCAGGTGCAAGCCTGATTTCAGTGCAAGAATAATGCAGGTATCATCACCATTTCAGAGGAGGTCTATGAAACTCTGGGTCCATTACTTTGACCTTCGTGTTATTCAAAACTTGGGGGGGATGAAGGAAATAAAGATGTTGAAGTAAATGAAAAAATGCAATAAAACTCAGCATGGGTTGACCAAAGAAACACCACGTTACTTTCATCACACAGATATAACACAGTTATCTATTTCTTTAAACAAAAAGCAATGCCACACATCTTACCTCTTAGCAGGTAAAGTATTTGACATGATGCTATACGACAAATTATTGGCACATTGGAAGAAAATGGAGACAATGAATGGTCTGCAAAGTTGATTAAACAGAAGATGGCAGCATGTAACATCATAAGCATTAAGGCAGATGGAGATTAGCAGCAAAGTTAGCAGAGATCAGCAGAGGGGCATACTGCTGAATACTTTCCCTAATGTCACCGTCTCCAAAAAACAATACCACACAACAGCCACCATTGCCTTAAGTTTGCTGGTGACACAAATCTAGGAGTCACTGCCAATATAGGGAAGGAATAGAAGAGCATCCAGAAAGAATTCAGTGCCCTCAAAAACGATAGCAACAGCCACTGGATGACATTCAACAGAAAAAAATATGAGTCATAGGTCTCAAATCAAGGACTAATAGCAAGCATTTCTGCAGTAGGCTGGGAGTCCCTCAGCTGGAAATGATTGAGGTGCAGAGGCACCCGCAAGGATCAGCGTCAGTGAAATGGGAAAATGGGAGAAGCCAAGTGCAATCACTGGTTTCCCCAGTCGGGGGGTTTCCGTGGAGGCAGGGAAACAGAGGAGCTGTAGCACTCTGGGTTGGTTAAATGCCCCGCAGGGTCTCACATACAGCTCTGGTCAGCCGTCTACCAGAAGAATAAATTGCAAATAGATGTGCAGACAAGAGGTACGAAACCGGTGAGAAGAATAATGAGCCTGTCATTTGTGAGGATCCTGCAAGCTGGCTCAGGCTAGCTAGATGAAAGCTTAGAGGGAAGACGATTGCTGCATGGCTACATCACAGAAGCAACCATCAAAAAGGAGTAAAAGTATTTTGATTTAAAATAACACTGTTTTCCTTCTCCCCCAAAATGTTTACAATAGGGACAGGAGTATCTTTGGGTTGGGGAATCAAAAAAAAAATATTTTCAATCATCGGAGCATTAGGGCTCTGGAAAAGCATTCCAGTAGAAGCTGTGGGAGCAAAAAACCCACAACCCAAAACCCCAAGTAAACCCCATCTGCTCTTCTGACGCAGCTTCATGCATTCCTGAAAAGGGCGTGACACAGCTGCTGGGATCACAACAGACCAGACTGCATGGCACAGAATTGTTCGTACTTTTTGATTTCATCCTAAGTTTCTGGGGAACTTTAGTTCAAGTAACGAGGTAATAACAGTCCCCAAAGCTCCAAATCCAAGGGGAATGCATTTTTCAAAAATTTAATAGCACTTTCTGAGCAGAAATGCAAATTAATCTTTTCAAAGGTTTGAAAACAATTCCATTTTCTGGATGTCAGGTCATGAAATTCATGCACCACAGAGTTAACTTCACTACAACCACAGAGTTATGTAAAGAACACCCTAAGAGGAATCAATTTGAAAAGGGTTTGTGCTTCTCAAGGCCAAGTCCTGCCACAGCAGTTAATGGATCTGTGAGATCTGACAAATGAGCACAAATTCAGAGAGGTGTCTTCCCCCCCAGCCTTGTTCTTCAGCATAAGATCTGTAAACTCTTACAGACAGTTACAGAAGACAGTCTTACTAAAAATTGGTATCTAACTGGTAATTAAACACAAATAAGTAATTGCTATCTAACTGGTAATTAAACATAAATAGTAATACTGATGTTTCAGCCAGAAAAGTAGTGTTTTTCCCTCTGTTTTGTCTGTTTAAAAGCAGACACAGCTTAAAAACTAGCAAGCAGATGTTTCCCATATACAGTTTTGTATTCACTTTTGTTTTAGTGGCATAAAAGTAACACTAATCCAAAACACACTTCAAAGCTCTTAGTTAAGACCCACGTCAAATTAACATTTTTAATCATCTATGTTTAAATATATGCAGGTGCCTACAACAGGTCTAGCTGCACAGAAATGGACAGGACAAGTGGCAGGTGTCATTGAGGAAGTCTTTGTAAGCCTAAAAAACTTGTCACTGCTTATTAATATGTAACAGAGTCACTTAATAACGCATATTAGCGATTACTTCTAAATACTCACTGGCATTTATTTCCTCTTCATCGTACACATCTACTTCCAGCAACCTGATCAGCATGCGGAAGAGGATCCTGAGGAACTGCAAATATGAGCCAGTCTTTCCCACCTGAACCAGAGGTGAAAAACAGTCTGAATCCCAAGCCAGGCTAACGCACAGGAAGGATACATTTCAGATAAATGCATTTGGGCCTACCCGTTATTTTGCCATTCTAGTTCTGCCTGCAAACAAAACAAGACTCAGTATTGCCCGTTTTGCTGAATGGTATCACAAAATTGATCTGTGAGGAAGGTCTGGCCCAGAGCAGAGCCTGTATCACATTTTTGTATGCAGGGAGATCACCACTGATAAACTGCTTCTCCACTGCTATGCTCATGGCAATTTTATACCCAGTGCCATCCACCAGTATGCAACATGCCTTAAAAAAACAGGACAATCCTTTCCTTACCACCTCCACCATGAACTTAACCTTAAATTCTGACCAATTTTTGATCTCAAAACGCATCGCTGCGTGTGAGTTTCACGGGGCCTCTCAGGCACAACCTCCACCTGCCGCAGTCCTCAGCGCCCGTCCTCTCACCCTGCGAGTAAGGCCAGGGGAAGGAACTGTGCTCTTACTTGTGGTGGGCCTGTCAAAAGCAGCCGCCTGGGGTGAAAGCTCCTCAAGCCGGACGCCTCACCCTGACCGCCGAAGTCCGCGTGGTGCTGCCGGGCCGTCGTCCACTGCCGGTAGTAGAGCGACTGCTCCTCGCTGCTCATGTCCTTGTGGAGCAGGGGCCTGAGAGAGCTCAGCCAAGCCACGTCGGCGTGAGGCAGGAGGGACGAGGAGGAAGGCAGGTTGCCGCTTTTCTGCGAGCTCAGGAGGCAATAGGCCGCTTTGGAGAGGATGACGATGCGTGGCAGCGCAGCGCGCAGGGCCCGGCTGTCTTTGGCCGAGTGGCCAGGCCACCGAAAGGCCTGGGAGACCGACGACAGCGACGAGAGTTTCGAGGTGGTGCTGCTCGC